>NW_022436986.1:8823804-9133022 GCF_009761245.1 Sapajus apella | reverse complement strand
AAAAAAAAAAAAAAAAAAAAAAAAAAAAAAAAAAAAAAAAATTAACATTTCAATGTAAAGAAGTATGAGAGGGAAAGAAAACAAGGGGAGAAAAAGAAGAGAGAAAAACTATGGGAAAAATACATAAATGTGGAAAAATAAAAGGGAATAGGAATGATTTATGTCATTGGTGGTAAATAAATATAAATGTATCAATTGTGAAAGCATCTATGGCTGTTCATACACTTTAGACTCTAGGAGAACAAAATAGTGAAAGATTTATTGTGGGTTTTGTTATTGTTGTTCTTGCTGTGTGGGTAACCACATCTAAAATAATCTAATGTTCATCTTGTAAAATGTCTCTTCAGGCAAGAGCTTGAGGAACCATATGAGTGCTAAGATTTGTCTCAAGATGGATAATTTCTTTCGAATGTTCTAGCCTTGGAGCCTGGAAATAGTGGGGGTAGAAATACTGTACAATCAAACAAAAGGGTGGGACAATATTATGCATCAGAAAGAATAAAGAAGAACATTTTACCTACTCCATTATCAGAGATTCCAACAGCAGCTGGAGATCTGGGTCATACCAGAATTATCTGACCTTAACTGCAGAATGCACAAATTTATTTCCAAAAAGTTTAATGTTTCTATTATGCAAAAAAACTGACAGAAGAGTAACAAACATTTTGTTGACTCGTTCCTGATAAGTTATGTCATTATAATGCTTTTTTTTTTTTTTAACATAAATGCTTTAAATTTCAAGTAACTTTCCTTGTAGTGTTTGCATTTTATTTCTGGTAATTTAAAGTTTTCCAATACTCTATTAAATTATAGACAAATATCACTGTACTTGATTTATCCATAAAAATAAGAATGACAGAAGTATAAAACGACATTGAAGCTTACTTTAGAGTTATTGTAAAACCTGACTTTGCCTTTAATTATTATCATCAATATTTTTGTTTCATTTGTTTTTATAAAAATTTATTTTTTTTCTGTGGCACAAGTACAAATTTTGAAAAATACATGATCATTTAATATAGTTATCTTGGAAAGATACTAAATGTTTATTAATATGACATTATCTTATTAAGATCCTGACAGTGAAGAAAAGTATTTTTATTCAAAATGAATGAAAGAGCAATATTTTACCTAAAAATTTTGAAAATTATTATATGTCATCTTAGAATGTTTGTGCAGCAAACCACAGTGGCAGACATTTACCTATGTAACAAACCTTCAGATCCTGCACATGTACCCCAGAACTTAAAATAAAAGCTAAAGGGACAAAAGAATATTACAGATATTAATGAATATTACCCTCTATAGCATAGTAATAAATGTTTAAGTGGCTGTCAAAAAAAAAATAAAGAAACCTAATAACTATTCCCCTCTATAGCATAGTAATAAATGTTTAAGTGGCTGTCAAAAAAAATAATAAAGAAACCTTGAGTTTACTCTAATTTCTACAAATTCTCCCACCATGGCATATTTCAAACTACCAATTTGGCATTCCTGAAAGCTGAGTTGGAAAGAGTTGTGCCGTTGGCTCCAGTCACCTGGTGCGAGCCAGCTCCAGGGCATCAATGATTATAACTCAGTAATCTTTGGAAGGCACACCATAAATTTTGTATAACAAGAGTTTAAATAAATGTTCATTAAATCAAGCAAAGTATGGTGGTTTTCAAGTTACACTGTATAATTACAAGTGTAGATTTTAAAATGGGTCATGAATTAAGTAAATAATTCATTATAATTTAATACTTCTTCCAATATAGTGGAATACTTCTTCTACCATACAGGTGATTAATAAGATTCAACACTTGATACTTTTCTTGAAGAATCTCTAAGGAAACTACTTTCCATCCTGGTTCTGTAATGTATTTATTCTCTCTCACCATTATATCAATCTATCCACATAGCCTGAACAGATACACTTCTGTTTTTCTTTGTCTATGTTTACATATATTCTTAATGTATACTCAATGCGTTTCTTGCATACACTTAATACGCATCTCTTTAGATAACCTACATATATATATTTACTTCTATAATTTGCATATATATACACATATACACTTAATCTTTACTGATTAATGCCAATACAGATGCCTATTCTTTCTCATTTGTTTATTGAGGTCTAAGTTTTATTTTTAACATGATGTCAATCTTGGCTTATAATTCACAACTTGAGCTAAACAATCTAACAAATGAATTAGATATGTTTAATGCATAATATAAACTGATCTTTGCTAAAATTATTAGATTTATTGCTATTTTTATAAAAAGTAAAAGTTAAGTATAAGGAAGTCTCCAAGCTCTTAAAGTGGTTGTTCTTAGGATGGCAATGGTGATAAAAGGGTGGAAAAAAACTTCAAATTTCTGGTGCAGGAGATAAAATTTGTCAATCCACAATTTAGTTTTTTGATGTTTACCTACATGGAGTCATAGGCCGATCTGAGGATAAACATTTCTACTCTCTATCTGTTTTGTTCTTTCTACTTATAAATTAATTGAAGAAACTTTAATGAAATGAAGAAAACTAAGGACAATAAATATGAGGGCAAAAACAGAAGTCTGTTTCAGGCTAAGGAAAGAAGAGGTAATGTAATCCATTACTCAGGAGGCTGAGGCAGGAGTATCACTTGAACCAAGTAGTCGGAGGTTGCAGTGAGTAGAGATTGCGCCATTGCACTCCAGCCTGGCAACAGAGGGAGACTCCCTCTCAAGGAAAAAATAATAATAATAATAAGAAAAGACGAAAAAAAAATAGAGCTTGGCATAAGAGAGTTACCACAATTGGTCAGTTTAATAGTTTGCAAAACAAGCAGAAACAAGTGATACACAATCTCTTTTAAAGAAAAGTACCATTTTATTTGTCAATTCAAAAATAATATAACTTATTCTCATGGCCTCATTCAAGGTAGTTTTCTTTAGAAAATCATTAGGTAAGTGTCATCTGTGGATTAAATATTACCACTTAATGATGTATTCATATAAGTTTGCAATAATAGCTTGCATTATATATTATGGCAATATTTTTATGATATTTATTAGCCCAGTCCTAAAACTTGCTAATCACTGGTAAAACCACACCTCTTGTCCTCAATGAGAAAACAGTAAATAAGATTTACAGAAATTAAAAAAAAACCCTTGTATTTCTAAAAAGTAATTTTTCATTGTGATCAGAAATAATTCCAATGATAAGCACCTTTGTAAAATTGGAAAAAAATGTTGCTTTTCTTTTCTCAGGTTCTCCGTCTGACCTTTGAGGCCATGTATTCAGTGCACAACAGTGAGAAGTTTATGGAGCCTTGTGAAAAACATTTAGTCAGGTAATGGGTACCAACTAATACAATTTTGAAGGACTTGGAGAAACATGTGAGGTCAAGAAAGAGTTGACTCCACAGAGAACTATGAAATACAGCTATCCCTTTTTGTCTTCAGCCCCTACTTTTATTTATTCCATGCTGCTTTGACTCTCTCCTCCTCATATCACAGAACTCTTCTTTCTCTCTTGTATTGCTAAAATATTGCCTGAACATTTTGATCTTCAGCCAGTTGAATTCTTTGGAATGTTTTTTAGTGTTTTAGTTACAGGGAACCAGCCCCACGCCACACCCGTGGTTACCCCTAGTTTGGTGGCAACAAAGGAATGAGAGAAAGACAGAGTAAGAGAGAAAGTGGGACCAGGGGGCCATGACTCGTTACTGGAGGAGACAGTGAAGGCCCTGAGCTCTGATCATTCACATTATTTATTGATTACAATCACTTTGATATATAGGGTAGGGGCCGAATGATGGTGGAGTCAATCAGTGAGCTGGAAGTGAATCAGTGAGCCGGAGTTGGTGTGTCATGCTAAGGATTGATAACAGTGGTGATTTGAGAGTTTCACAAAATAAGAGCGTGTGGTTATCTTTAGCTTCTTATCTGTGTACAGCTAGTGAAACATGAACCTTACAAGGAGCCTACAAGTCTGGCTACATCACAGTGCTACAAAGCGGTTTTACGTCTTTGAGCACAATGTTTGTGGTAACAGAGCCTAGGTCACTCTGCACCGGAACATTAGGCATCAAGAAGCCTTCCTCCTCAGAGCCCTCCTGTGGCCTTCCGCAGTTTGTTGTTCCTTGTTTATGTGTTACTCATAACCAATTTATGTAGGCACTCTGTAAGTCTTTTCTCCTTTGCTGCTTTTCCCAACATTTAGTGTTGGCTATGAAGGCATCAGAATATGGTGGGAAAAGCAATGAACCAGAGGTCATTTTGTGTAGTGTGTGTACATTTGGTTGACCCTCAAAAATGATAATGCATCAGAAGTATTTAAAAGTAAAAGAAAACTAAAACTGGATACAGAACTGGGAAAACTCTGTAACACAATGTTTAGGGAAAGGAAGAAAGCGTATCTATTTTATGGAGCAGTTTCTGAATGCATAGCAACATCTACGTGCATCTACTACTGCCCATTGCCCAGAACATGGTGGCGTTGAAGCATGGTGACACAGACCCCAGGAGCGAGCAGTATCATGCAAGACAGGCTAGCAGAAAGTCAGTCCATTTCATAAAATTCGTGTATATATTTGATATCAGGCTAACTCAGTGAGTTCAAAAACAGAATTTTGATTACTTGGAAGAACAGTAGGAAAAATTGGCAAGGCTGCAGTTCAAAAGCAAACAGGATACTTGGTAGGTCTCTAGATATGGAAAAGGACCAAAGCATAACTAATCAATTAATTAATTCATTTAGAAATATAAAAATTAATTTCAGAGATTCAGAGCCAGTTGGAACCTGTAAAAGGAAGAGTTTACTAATTGTTAGAATATAGCATGAAAGCTACCTGATCTAGGGTTGTAAGATGCAGGACATTTATTTAAATTTGGTTTTTAGATAAACATTAAATAATTGCAATATTGGAGACATATTTATATTTAAAAATCCATGGATTATCAAGTTTAACTATCTTCCTTGTATTTTTATTTCTGAAATCTGGCAACCCTAATTCAATGACAACTGCATGTGAGAAGCTAGACTTCTGCATTGCACAAGGCTTTGATATGCAAGAAAGACAATGGTAGACCAACAAGGGTTTGGAATTTCACACATTTGTCTGGTCCTTGGCCATCATAAGAGCAAAAGGCATCTTAGGATTCTTTAAGCCAGGCTAGTTAATCAATGTACCAGAATTCTCTGCTACAAAGAAAATAGGGATCAAAAGAGAGGAAAAGCCTAATATTATATTTTAATGTCTTGAATAATATTACTATTAATAGTAGCCTGACATTTTTGTAGTTTATGGGCAGAGATACAAAGCATAATAAACCATTAAATTTAAGTTAGAATGCCTCTAACCTTTACTAGCTATGTCATTTTAGGTGGCTGTTTCATCCCTTTTTTCCTTGGCATACTTACACAATGAGAATGATGATAATAATATTAATAAATACTAATAATGATAATATATTTCATTGGATTGTTGGAAGAATCAAGTTAATGGATGACAAATGTACAGAGTAGTTTCTGGTACATACCAAATACTCGATAAACATTAGCTAGTATTTAATGTACTCTGTATTCCAGGCATCCTGATAGTTAAACGTTGAAACATTTATCATTACGTATATAGACACAGATTATTATGCACACATATATTATCTATGTGCTGACAGCTGACAGGGAGTAAAAGCAAAAAAAACATTAGTAGTAACAAGCATTCCTAGGTCCCAGTGTTTCTAATATCATCTCCAATAAAAGGAACCAGGCTCCTTGAATAAATGGCTAATTCTCCTAAGACTGGAGAGAAATTTAAAAATGAGCCTGGTGTCTCGTACTGCCAGAAAAATAGGAAGGTCTCAATAAAATAGTGAGAAAATGAAGTAACATAATGATAGGACATATTAAAGAGACAACAACAAACTGAAAGAACTTCCAAGAGGAAAAGCTAGAACAGGCCAAGTGTGGTGGCTTATGCCTGTAATCCCAACACTTTGGGAGGCCAAGGTGGGAGGATCACTTGCATCCAGGAGTTTGAGACCAACCAGCCTGGTCAACATGGCAAGGCCCTGTCATTACAAAAAATGAAAATAAAAAACTGGAACAATTTAAGTAATAAAATAAAGAATGTTAGAGCATAATCCAAAGTAAAAATAAATATTCATAATTCAGTATTGATATAAATATATATTTGGCTTCTTAAAGGAAGAGGAAGAGGCAAATTATCATTACCATATGATTTCAAATAATTTATAGAGAAAGAGTAAAACCTTTCTCTCTTTAAGTGGGGACTCTGCATAGTGACTTCCTTCCAAAGAGTACAGTTTAAATGGTTGGGATACACAGAATTTTATTATGGAGAAACCTGACAAACCCTACCGTAGTTAGGTGGTCAAAATCAACATCAGTAGTAATAAGTCATGTTGATTCTATGTCCCCTGATTTGATATAATGAGAATGACAATTCACCTTTCCAAAACTGATCATCACAGTCTAATAATGAAAAAAAATCAAACAAATACCAGCTGGAGTATACAAAATACCTGTTCTACATTCCTTAAAACTCCCAAGGCTCCAAAAATAAGGAAAGTCTGAGAAACTTTCACAGCCAAGAAGATTTGACGGAACGTGATGTCTACATGTAGTGTGATATTTTGGATGTGACTATGGAATAGAAAAAGAATATTATGTAAAAATGAAAACAATCTCAAGTATAGATTTTCATTAATTACAAAATGTTAATATATTTTTAGTAATTATGAACAATATAGCATAATACTGTAAGATATTAAATAATACATGAAATTAAATGTGAGATATATGGAAACTGTTCAATCTCACAATTTTATGCAAACATTAAAGTATCCTACAAAGCGCTTACTTAAAAAACCTATATATGAATATATAGTTCATCTATATTTGAGTATTTGATTATAAATTTATGATAGATACATAGATCTATAGATGATAGCTAACAAGACCATGGATTTGAATACTCTAAAATATCAAATAAATGACATCATTCACCACATACTATTCTAATTCTCAATCTTTTCAAACAAGCAATATTTTAGCAAAAAACAATTATTTTGATTCCGTGTGGCTATGTGACATTCACTTTAAAGAAATGTAATTGTAATGGCTCTGTTGCAATTTTTTCCCCTTCTTGTTTTGATGCATCTTTAAATTGCTGTTAACGTTTTTACTGAGTAATAGAAAATACCCATGTACAACATAGCTGAATATTACTAAATTGCACTTTAGTGTATGCTCCCACAAAACGTGTATGGGTGCTCCTACTTCTCCAGAGCATGGTCAAAAATTGAGTTGTTAGATTTTTTAAAAATAGTTTCATTTGAATGCATGTGACATAGTATCTCCATTCCTTTTATGAATCATGGTCCTTTATATTCTGTGAGGCAGATTTCTTCCGCATTTCATATTCATGCCTTTTTTGTCATATGTTTGTGTATTTTATCATATATTTATGACTTTTGTCATAAGTTTATGTATTTGACAGTTATATGCTAGACAATGATATATTCTAGATTCTAATATTTGTCAGTTTTACATGTTGTGTATATATATGTACTGCCTGTTGCTTGTTTATTTATATCACTAATGCTATATTTGTTTTGGTTGGAGTGATAATAAAATGTATCTTGGAATATTATTATAAAGTTTGAGTAATTTGAACCACCTAGAATTTTCTCTAGTGTGAGTTAGCAATCATTCGCTAACCTCCTACCCTTCATATGCTTTATAGACCAGTACATTTCTTCCATGCTGGCTTATAATTCTATGTTGTAAATTAATCTTTAAAACAGAGAGAGAGGATCAAGAGGTCAAGAGATCAAGACCATCCTGGTCAACATGGTGAAACCCCATCTCTACTAAAAATACAAAAATTAGCTGGGTGTGGTGGCACACACCTGTGGGAGACTGAGGCAGGAGAATTGCTTGAACCAGGGAGGCAGAGGCTGCGGTGAGCCGAGACTGGGCCATTGCACTCCAGCCTGGGTAACAAGAGTGAAACTACATATTAAAAAAAAGAAACAGAGACAGAATCGCTCCTATATATTCCCTATCATATACATATATATTTACTATAATATCCTATGTATGTGTGTATGTGTGTCTATCTGTCTATATCTGTACTTTCTATGGTATTTAAATGTCATAGTTGTTTATCCCTGAAGCCAAAAGGGACATAAAATATTAGATTTTGAACTTTATCTCTGTCACTGAATACTAATACAGGGGACTTTCATTACCTGTTAATTGAAGAAATAGTAATGTATCTTTATTTTTGAAACCAATTTAAATTAATATCTGGAGGCCTAATTTAGTTCATACATTGCGGCAACTATTCAACAAATAAAGTTTTTATTAACACATTGGTCTTTGGAATCATGTTATATTGGACTGTATTACATTATTTCCTTCTCTTTTAGGTATTGGGAGGTGGCAGATGTGAAAGGGTACCACAAAAGCATGTATAATAGAAAGATGAACATATTCCTATGTGATGATTTGGAGAAAGGAATTTATATTTTCTCATACTTCTGAAGTAATTGTAATATGTAGAAAGACTAAAAAAATTACCATAGTGGCTAGAAGGGCTTGGTAGAAATAAAGAGAAGAACCATTAGTTAAAAATTACGACAGAGGCGTACAGGTTAAGTTAATGTATATGCTGGCCAGGTGCAGTGGCTCAAGCCTGTAATCCCAGCGTATTGGGAGGCCAAGTCACGCGGATCACATGAGGTCAGGAGTTCGAGACCAGCCTGGTTAACATGGTGAAACCCTGTTTCTACTAAAAATACAAAACAAACTAGCTAGGCATGGTGGTGTGCCTGTAATCCCAGCTACTTGGGAGGCTGAGGCAGGAGAATCGCTTGAACCTGGGAGATGGAGGTGCAGTGAGCCAAGATCATGCCATTGCACTCTAGCTTGGGCAACAAAAGTGAAATTCCATCTCAATAATAATAATAATAATTTGCTAAATGTCGATTTAAGAAAAGGTAGCACTGCAGCGAAGCAAGATGAAAAATAGGTAATTTGGAATTTTTTTTTATAATTTATAATTCTGATCATCTGAAGTAACATGAAGTATGTTATTAATAGTAAATTAGTTTGACGTAATTTATCTTACTCATAAGTATTTTACACTTCTTGAACCCCACATTTATTCCTAAACTAATTTATTTACCATAAAATCTATACCTTTTATTCGTGTAATAACACTAGCTTAGCCTCCAGTGACACTGAAGATACAGGCAAGAACAACACTTCCATCCCAACACACATATACACATCATGCACAATTAACACGTTTCCCATATATTGGAAAGATTCTTGGATTCTTTCTCATTTATGTCTGCATTTTTTAAAGAATTCTTATTTCCAATTTGTATAATAGATTCAGAAACTAAGATGCTCCTAAAAACCAAGAACACAGATTATTGCCATTTCTGCCACCTATTTACAAAGATGGCTATCAGTTTTCCCTGATGCTTTGCACTCTAGTACAGCAGTGCCCTTGTTTTATATTTCAAAATCTGTTACAAAATAATGATGAAATGACTGAGGGGAATCATTTGGAGCAGTTTTATTACCTCACATGGGAGAAAATAGCAAAATAAATCAACAAAGCAAATGTGTACTAAAGCAAGTACAAACAACACTTATGAATGATGAAAGTAATGGCGTGGGATCGAAAGCTACTTATCTCTATAATGACTTTTTTATAGCAATTCTAACACCTGACCATTGAGGGTGAATGGAAACAAAAGTCACCTTTGAACAATTCTCTTTTCATCAGCATTTATGCCTGTGGTTTAGTAAAGGTCCTAGCTTATGGCATGCATTTTTAGATGTAAAATTTTCTTTTCTGAAATTTTCCTTGTTTTGTTTCCTATGAAAATCATGAAATTATGAGTTTCCTTTTGCTAAAAGAACCACTTTCACAGGTGGCATGCAGAGATATTTTTACCTCTATTTTCCTCTTTTAATATTGCTTCTACCATTATAATTGTGACTTATTTCAAAAAACAGCAAAAACAATTCATGTACATGTTTGTTTTCACACTCATCAGTTGTAAGTTGTTGACATGTGCATATTACATGAAATAATTATACGTAATGTCCTAAGAAGTGACTGTAAAATTTGCAGGAAAGCTGAACACCGTGTGCTCATCGAGACCTTGAGTCTTCATTTGCTGTCTGCAAGCAAGTTTCCTATGCAGATGTTTCCCCTGCTACTTCCTGAAAAAAAAATACCATGTATACATACATCATACACACATATACACGTAAGTATACAGACTCATCCATCAATATGTATACCTTATTTTGTTGTGCTTCACTTTATTTCATTTCACAGGTATTGCATTTTTTAAAAAGCAAAAGTTGGTGGCAACCTTGTGTAGAGGAAATGTATCAGAGCCATTTTTCTAACAGCATGGGATCACTTAGTGTCTATGTCTCATGTTTTGGTAATTCTCACAATATCACACTGTTTCATTATTATCATATTTGTTATCCTAATATGTTACTATGGTAGTTGCTTTGGAGTGTCACAAGCCACGCCCACATAACATGGCCAACCTAATCAATAGATGATGTATGTGAACTGACTGTTCCACTGACTAGCCATTCTCCTATCTTATTCCCTCTCTTTGGGCCTCTCTATTCCCTAAGACACAATAATACTGAAATTAGGCCAATTAATAACACGTCAGTGCCCCTAAGGTCTTAAAGTGAAAGAAAAGTTGCGTATCTCTCACTTTAAATCAAAAACTAGAAATAATTAAGCTCAGCAAGAAAGGCATGTCAGAAGTCAAGATACACCAAAATCTAGATCTCTTGTGTCAAACAACTAGCCAAATTGTGGACTCATAGTAAAAGTTCTTAAAGGGAATTAAAACTGCTACTCTAATGAACACACAAATGATAAGAAAGGAGAACAGCCTTATTGCTGGTATGAAGAAAGTTTAAGTGGTGTGGAAAGAAGTTCAAAACAGCCATAATATTCCCTTAAACCAAAGCTTAATACAAAGTAAGGCCCTTATTCTCTTCAATTCTGTAAAGGCTAAGAGAGTTAAGGAAGCTGCAGAAGGAAAGTTTGTAGTTAGAAGAGTGAATCAATCTCTGCTAGCTTCAAACTTTAAGAGGTTGAAGAAAAGAAGTCATTCCCATAACATAAAAGTATAAGGCACAGCATCAAGTACTGTTACAGACGTTCAGAAAGTTATTCAGAAGATCTAGCTAAGAGCTACACCAAACAAGAGCTTTTCAATGTAGACAAAATAGTCTTATATTGAAAGAAGATGCCATCCAGGACTTTCATAGCTAGAGAGGAAAAGCTACCAATATTTACCTGACTTCAAAGACTGAAAGAAAAGGCTGGCTCTTTTGTTAGGGTATAGCTTTAACTGGAAGCCAATGCTTATTTACAAATTCGAAAATATTAGAGCCCTTAGGAATTATGATAAACTACTCTGCCTGTGCTGTATAAATGAAGCAATTCCTGTATGAAAACACATCTGTTTACATCATGGTTTATTTAATATTTTAAGCCACTGTTGAACTCTACTGCTCAGAAAAAAAGAGAGATTTTTTCTAAAATATTTCTCCTCATTGATAATCATAGTGGACTGCAAAAGCTTTGATGGAGATGTACAAGGAAATAATTTATTTTTGCTCCTGACCACACAGCATCCCTCCTGCAGGCCACGTAACAAAGAGTAATGTCAACTTTAAAATGTTATTATTTAAGAAATATAACTTGTAAGGCCATAGCTATGATATATAGTGATTATTATAATAGACCTTGGCAAGGTAAGTTGAAAACCTGCAAAGGATTCACCATTATAGGTGCGATTAAAAAAATTGAAGATTCATAGGAAGTCAAAATATAAATGTTAACAGGCTTTTGTAAGAAGTTCATTCCAACCCTTATGGATAAATTTGAAATGTTCAAGATTTTAATAAGGGAAGTTACTGTAGATGTGGTAGAAATATCAAGAAAACCAGGATTATAAGTGGAGCGTGAAGATATGACTGAATTACTGTAATCTCATAATAAAACTTGGATGGAGAGTTACTTCTTATGAATAAGCAAATAATGGTTTATTGAGGTGGAATCTACTCCTGGTAAAGATACTGTGAATATTGTTAAAATAACAACAAAGGATTTCGAATAGCACATAAACTTAGTTAATAATGAAGTGGCAGGGTTTGAGATGATTGATTCTTATTTCAAAAGAAGTTCTACAGTGGGTAAATGTTATCAAACAGCCTTACATGCTACTCAGGAAAGGAGGAGTACATAACGTGGCAAACTCCATTGTTGGATTATTGCAGTAAGTTGCCACAGCCACTCCCACCCTGGTTGGCAACAAGCACTCTGGTCAGTCAGCAGCCACAAGTATCAAAGAAAAACCTTTCAACAGCAAAACGATTAAGACTTGCTGAAGGCCTAGATGATTGTTAAGATTTTTCAGCAAGCTGGGCGCAGTGGCTCACGCCTGTAATCCCAGCACTTTGGGAGGCCGAGGCGGGTGGATCATGAGGTCAAGAGATCGAGACCATCCTGGTCAACACGGTGAAACCCCGCCTCTACTAAAAATACAAAAAATTAGCTGGGCATGGTGGCACGTGCCTGTAATCCCAGCTACTCAGGAGGCTGAGGCAGGAGAATTGCCTGAACCCAGGAGGCGGAGGTTGCGGTGAGCCGAGGTCGCACCATTGCACTCCAGCCTGGGTCACGAGAGCGAAACTCCGTCTCAAAAAAAAAAAAAAAAAAAATGATTTTTCAGCAATAAGATACTTTCAAAATGAAGGTATGTACATTGTTGCTTCAGATATAATGCTATTGAACACCTAATGAACTGTAGTGGAATGTAAACATAAACTTTATATTGATTAGAAAACAAAAAAAATTATTTCACTCACTTTATGGAGATACTTTGTCATGGTGATCTGGAACCAAATCTGCAATATCTCCAAGATACGCCTGAAACACATACACACACACACACACACACATTACACGTGTATGTAATATATGTGTGTAGATAGCCCTCAGATATTTGCTTAGCTTTCTTCCTTACTCATATATCATCTTAAGACGGACATATTCTTAATTTTCTCCAGGATGTTGAGCTGAGATGTAAGTGTGATGTAAGTGTAGGCATGAAACTCATACTGTGTTACAAATAAATTTTATTTAGCACATATTCCCTAATTATCTGCCATGCAAGTAGTGTAACTGTTCATTAAGAAAGCAATTTGGCCATATACACCATAGAAATAGGTGTTTTGCAAATGATGATATTGACAAAATATGTCCATATAGAATGTTTTATTTTTCCCACAGATGCAGAAACTTGAACTGGAAGAATAGAAAAATGGCCATTATATTGCTGGAATCTAGAGAATTGTTTAACTAACATGCTTAAAATGATAAAGAACTTCCAAAAGAAAGGTGAGCATTTCTGACTTCTTTATTTTACCCACTGAGGAATTATATTAGTTAATTCTACCCTCTCCAGGTTTCTTAAACATATAGAAAACCAGACCAAGACCTGGAGATAGAACAAGTGCTAAGCTGTGTGGCCATACGTTTGCAATATCTTATATTTGAATAAACTGTGAGAAATACAGTCATGCAATTTATATTCAAAGATCTAGAATAGAAAATTCTGAGCAACTCACAGTTAGCAGGTATTTCACAATGAGAATCTGAAGTGAAAGTCTAACACACTCTTACAATTGCTGGAATTAGATTTGAGGACAAGTAGAGTAAAGAAGTTTTTCTATGTATAATCATCTTGACTACAGCCAATGAGAGTTAGTTGAAAAGAAATGTACAGACCTGCTGGACAAACACAGCCATATGGGAGTAAACATGTTCAATGAACGGAGATGTATGCACAGAGCAGAGTATAGAAGAGATTTGATAAGTAAATATTTGGAGGTAGCTCACCTGAATTAAAACTTCCACAGTTCTATAATAACATTCTCTCAGCCCCAGTGATTGCTTCTATAAATTACTGACTCAGATAGACCCACAGTCATTTGGAAATAAATGAAATTATGAGATTTATTTATATCTACCACAAAAAGGAGACTTGGAGGAAAATAACATAAAAAGGTATGAGAACACTCATCAGCTAAAAAATTGCAATGAAAACTGAAATCTGTAACAAATATTTCTCCTCATACTAACACTAATTTATGAAACATAGCAACTTTAGAATAAGTTCAAATGAAAATTTTAAAAAGTAAAAGAAATATAAGATAATTAGGACTTCAGAAATGAAATGACAATAAACAAAGCTATTAGAGAAAGGAAAGCTATATAAAGAGATGCAACTTCTAGAGTAAACATTGCTAATTGTCCAGAAGGTTGGGCTTCTGTGAAAAAAATGGGCAAAATAAATGGAGAAGAACATAAAATGAAGAGAAAGATATGGTAGAAAAGGAATACAACCTAGAACTTACAAGTATATAATTATTTCTATATAATTAAATCTAGAGGATGAAAACATTGAAAGATACATAGAGAAGAACATTTCTTTTAAAAATCTGAAAGGAAGCTGATGTCAAATGCACATCATATGCTAGGGAAAGTTGATATAGAAAAATCTTCACAGAGTCTGATGAAGTTATTTGACTTCAGGCATGATAAATACCCTGTGGACATTCAGGCCTAAAAGCTTCTGTCGTCTGGAATTTAACTATTTTTATGGCAAGGCACAGTCCCCAAAGAAGTTAAAGCTATGAATAAGGTATTTTTGGTCGTGGGGATGGGAGAAGCAATATGAGGCAGTGGATTCTCATCGAAGTCCTAGTTCATGTAAAAAGGAAAAAGTCATTCTCATAGACTTAAATCCTTATGGAAAGCCTAATGTATTAGAAATTCCTGTAAATTACAAAAACTCACCATAGCCAGCAAATTAAAGGACACATTTGTAAAAGATCTTGGGAAGGTAAAACATATGAACATTTAAGCAATGTTTTAAAATGTTAATGGCCAGGTCTTTACAGATGTAAAACCAAAAGGAAAAAGAAACATATGAGAATTTCTGGATATAACATTGAATATGTTACAGACCATGAAAATAGATAATATATCTCAGAAGGTACTAAGTAAAAGTGCTAAGAATTGGTGAGAAAGTTGAAGTAACAAAAGCTACTTGGAGTTATGAAAGTACAGCTATTTTCCCTCGTGTTTCTAACTCTCAAGGGAAATTGCATATAATAGATGAATCAACTTCTATATATTTGTTATAATACTTAGGGCATTATGGTAAACATCATAGGATCTAAAACAATAATACAAACAATAAGGCTGGAGTGAAAACCTGTTAATCTCCTTTTCCATAAGGATAAATTAAAAAAATATTTTCAAAATTGTTAAAACAATGGCTTAAGTACCTCATGAATCGTTATAAAAATAATAAATATACCAAAAACAATATGAAAATTTGAGAAGGGGGGCAAATGAAAGGGATGTCAGATGAAAAGTCAGTCAGTCCTTTGTTTTATTGCCCAGGTCCCAATTCATATCTGCCTACATTTTCAGTTACTGTTGCTTAATTTCACCTTTCTTTTCCTTTCTTTCCTTTTTTTTTTTTTTTTTTTTCTGAGACAGTATTTTGCTCTTGTAGCCCAGGCTGGAGTACAGTGGTGCAATCTCAGCTCACTGCGACCTCTGCCTCTTGGGTTCAAACGATTCTCTTGCCTCCGCCTCCTGTGGAATTAACAGGCATGCACCACCACACCCAGCTAATTTTTGTATTTTTAGTAGAAACGGCATTTCACCATGTTGCCCAGGCTGGTCATGACCTCAGATGATCTGCCTGCCTCAGCTTCCCAAAGTGTTGGGATTATAGGCATGAGTCACCACACCTGGCCAATTTCAGCTTTTTTTTTTTTCCCATGTCTTTACTGAACATTATTTTTAAAATTAGATAGAAGATATTTGAAAGTCGCATTCTGCTATCAGTGGTAAGAATTTTTTACCGACACTGTCTCTGTTGTTTACCCTATGTATATCTAAGACTATATTTATTTGCTTGCTTTTTGTTTATTTTTTTTTTGCATGATACCAATTCATTTTGTAGAGTACAAACTTAAAAGCCATTATCTTTCCTTGAACAATTAAATTATTTTGGCAGGCTAGTGGAGATTGAAGTATTTGAGTAATCTTGATCTTAGCTGCATCACACGATCCTTAGGCTTTTATTTTTTTCAGTAAAATAAAATTAATTTGCATAATCTAGACAAATTAAAAGATTCCAAACATTTTCTTCAAAATTGGGCATCAAAAATAAAATTCCCAGAGAGCTTATGGCTTTTTCTGATACTGATAAGGCTGGATTCCTCAAGACATAACACACCCCTGCCTTCTTTTCATTGTAAATTTGCAAAATTATTGACTGCTTCACTCCCCTAATTGATAGAAGGAGCTGCATACATTAGAATAAGGTTGTAGTGGAGTCATTCTTACTTTCCAACTTAAAGAAAAAGAAGCTCTTAGGAAGTAAACCAATGTATTGGATATATATCAGTTGGAAGAACAAGGCACTGTAGCATAAATCCAGAGATACACAATCAGGGTTGGTTACTATTATTTATTGTATCAGAGGTTTAAATATGAAATAGCTGAAATTAATTTCTCAATCTGTGTATACAAATTATACTAGGCTATGTTCAAAATTTGATTGTGTGGGTCAATTTTCTGAAATACATAGTGGGATTTTTAATTTAATTTTAAGTTCACAGTTAAATGTGCAGATTTGCTACACAGGTAAATTTGTGTTATGAGGTTTGTTGTTCAGATTATTTCAACACCCAGGTATTAAGCCTAGTACTCATTAGTAACTTTTCCTTATCTCCCTCATCCCAACCTCACCCTCCAATAGGCCCCAGTGTGTGCTGTTTCGCTCTGTGTCCATGTGTTCTTAACATTGATATCCCACTTATAAGTGAAAGCCTGCAGTATTTGCTGTTCTGTTCTTGCTTTAGTTTGCTAAGAATACTGGCCTCCAGCTCCATCCAGGTTTCTGCAAAGGATACGAACTCCTCTTTTTTTTTTTTTTTTAAGTTATGGGATACATGTGCTGAACGTGCAGGTTTGTTACAAGGTATACATGTGCCATAGTGGTTTGCTGCACCTTTCAATCCATCAACTAGGTTTTAAGCCCTGCATGCATTAGGTATTTGTCCTAATGCTCTCCCTCCCCTTCCCCCCCCATGCCCCCCAGCAGGTCCTGGTGTGTGAAGTTTCCCTCCTTGTGTCCATGTGTTCTCACTGTTCAGCTCCCACTTACAAGTGAGAACATGCGGTGTTTGGTTTTCTGTTCCTGTGTTAGTTTGCTGAGAATGATGGTTTCCCGCCTCATCCATGTCCCTGAAAAGGACATAAACTCATTCTTTTTATGGCTGCATAGTATTCTGTGGTGTATATGTGCCATATTTTCTTTACCCAGTCTATCATTGATGGGCATTTGGGTTGGTTCCCAGTCTTTGTTATTGTAAATAGTGCTACAGTAAACATATGTGTGTAAGTGTCTTTATAGTAGAATGATTTATAATCCTTTGGATATATACCCAATAATAAGATTGCTGGGTCAAATGGTATTTCTGGTTCTAGATTCTTGAGAAATCTTCACACTGTCTTCCACAATGATTGAGCTAATTTACACACCCACTAATAGTGGAAAAGCATTCCTATTTCTTCACGTCCTCACCAGCATCTGGTTTTTCAGAGTTTTTAATGATCACCATTCTAACTGGTGTGATATGGTATCTCACTGTGGTTTTGATTTCTCAAATGACCAGTGATGATGAGCTTTTTTTTCAAATGTTTATTGGCCTCATAAATGTCTTATTTTGAGAAGTGTCTGTTTATATCCCTCATCCACTTTTTGATAGGGCTGTTTGTTTTCCTCTTGTAAATTTGTTTAAGTTCCTTGCAGATTTCGGATATTAGACCTTTGTCAGATGGATAGATTGCAAAAATTTTCTCCAATTGTGTAGGTTGCCTGTTCACTCTGGTAGTTTCTTTTGCTGAGCAAATCCTCTTAATTATATCCCATTTGTCAATTTTGGCTTTTATTGCAATTGTTTTTGTTGTTTTAGTCATGAAAGTCTTTGCCCATGCCCATGTCCTGAAGGTATTGCCTAGGTAGGGTTTTTATGGTTTTAGGTTTTATGTTTAAGTCTCTAATTCATCTTAAATCAATTTTTGTAGAAGGTGTAAGGAAGGAGTCCAGTTTCACTTTTCTTCATATGGCTAGCCAGTTTTCCCAGCAGCATTTATTAAATAGGGGATTTTTTCCCCATTGCTTGTTATGTCAGGTTTGTCAAGATCAGATGGTTGCAGATGAGTGGCCTTATTTCTGTGGCCTCTGTTCTGTACCATTGGTCTGTATATCTGTTTTGGTACTAATACCATGCTCTTTGTTTATGTACCGTAGCCTTGCAGTATACTTTGATGTCAGGTAGCATGATGCCTCCAGCTTTGTTCTTTTTGCTTAGCATTGTTTTGGCTATGCGGGCTCTTTTTTGGTTCCATATGATATGTAATTTAGGTTTTTCTACTTCTGTGAAGAAAGTCAATGATAGCTTGATGGGAATAGCATTGAATCTATACATTACTTTAAGCTGTACAGCCATTTGTACAATATTGATTCTTCCTATCCATGAGCTTCGAATGTTTTTTCATTTCTTTGTGTTCTCTCTTATTTTCTTGAACAGTGGTTTGTAGTTCTACCTGAAGAGGACCTTCACATCGTTTGTCAGTTGTATTCCTAGGTATTTTATTCTCGTTGTAGCAATTGTGAATGGGTGTTTACTCATGAATTGACTCTCTGCTTGTATATTATATTTGTGTATAGGAATGCTTGTGATTTTTCACATTGATTGTATCTCAAGATTTTGCTGAAGTTGTTTATCAGGTTAAGGAGATTTTTGGGCTGAGATGTTATATAATCATGTCATCCGCAAACAGAAACAATTCGACTTCCTCTCTTCCTATTTGAATAGCCTTTATGTCTTTCTATTTCCTTAATTGCTTTGGCCAGATCTTCTAATACTTTTTTTGAAAGGTTTTTTTTTGTGTGTGTCTCTTTTTCGTTTCTGCTCTGATCTTAGTTATTTCTTGTTTTCTGGTAGCTTTCAAATTTGTTTGCTCTTGCTTCTCTAGTTCTTTCAAATGTGATATTAGGGTGTCAATTTTAGATCTTTTCCATTTTCTGATATGGGCATTTAGTGCCATACATTTTCCTGTAAACACTGCTTTAGCCGTGTCCCAGATATTCTGGTAAGTTGTCTCTTTGTTCTCATTGGTTTCAAAGAACTTCATTATTTCTAACTTAATTTCATTATTTACCTAGTAGTCATTCAGTAGGAGGTTGTTCAGTTTCCATGTAGTTGTGTGGTTTTAAGTGAGTTTCTTAATCCTGAGTTCTATTTTGATTGCACTGTGGTCTGAGAGTCTGTTTGTTATGATTTCCATTTTTTTTCATTTGTTAAGGAGGATTTTACTTCCAATTATTTGGTCTGTTTTAGAATAAGTGCTATGTGCTGCTGAGAAGGATGTCTACTCTATTGATTGGGGGTATATTCTGTTGGTTTTGGAGAGTTCTGTAGGTATCTATTAGGTTCATTTGGTCCAGAGCTGAGTTCAACTCCTGAATATCCTTGTTAATTTTCTGTCTCATTAATCTCTCTAGTATTGACAGTGGGGTGTTAAAGTTTCTCACCTTTATTGTGTGGGAGTCTAATAATCTTTTTAGGTCTCTAAACTATGTTTTATAAATATGGGTGCTCCTGTATTGGGAGCATATATGTTTAGGATAGTTATGTATTTTCGTTGCATTGATCCCTTTATCATTATGTAATGTTCTTTGTCTTTTTTGACCTTTGTTGGTTTAAAGTCTATTTTATCAGAGACTAGAATTGCAATTCCTGCTTCTTTTTTTGCTTAGTAAATATTCCAGCCTCCCTTTATTTTGAGCCAATGTTTGTATTTGCACATAAGATGAGTCTCCAGAATTTTGTCACCACCAGGCCTGCCTTACAAGAGCTCTTAAAGGAACCACTAAATATGGAAAAAACAAACAAACAAACAAACAAAAAACTGGCACCAGCCACTGTAAAAGCACACCAAAATATAAAGACCAACAAATGACACTATGAAAAAAAAAAAAACGCATCAACTAATGTTCATAACAACCAGCTAGCATCATGAGGACAGGAACAGAATCACATATAACAATAGTAACCTTAAATGTAAATGGGCTAACTGACTCAGTTAAAAGACTGGCAAATTGGATAAAGAGTCAAGACCCATTGGTGTGTTGTATTCTGGAGACTCATCTTATATTTATATTTTGGTGTGCTTTTACAGTGGCTGGTGCCAGTTTTTTGTTTTTCCATATTTAGTGGTTCCTTTAAGAGCTCTTGTAAGGCAGGCCTGGTGGTGATAAAATTCCTCAGTATTTGCTTGTCTTAAAGGATTTTATTTTCTCCTTCCATTATGAAACTTAGTTTGGCTGCATATGACATTCTGGGTTAAAAATTCTTTTATTTAAGAATGTTGAATAGTGGTCCTCACTCTCTTCTGGCTTGTAGGATTTCCTCAGAGAGATCTGCTTTTAGTCTGATTGGTGTCCTTTTGTAGTAACCTGACGTTTCTCTCTAGCTGCCAAAATTAACATTCTTATCCTTCATTTTAACTTTGGAGAATCTGACAATTATGTGTCTTGAGGTTGCTCTTCTCGAGGAGTATCTTAGTGGTGTTCTCTGTATTTCGTGACTTTGAATGTTGTCCTGTCTTGCTAGGTTGGGGAATGAAGTTTAAAGTGAGAATTCTGGATTTAAGTCTTTGTTCTGCCAACCAGTGGCTGTTTCCAATTGGATATGCTATTCAACCAATTTATATTTCAGTTTACTCATCCGTGTTAAACATGAAAATCGATAATTCAAGTCAGATATGTGGATTAAGTATGATTCAACCAGAAGTGTTTTATGAAGCTTAAACTTCATAAAAAGTAAGAGTTAACAGCAATGAATGAGATAGATATTTTATTAAAATTGGTTTGTAGGAATATTTTTACACAATTCATGATTTTAGTCATTGCCTTAGTTTATTATCTGTAGATGGGTTAAAAAATAATTAAGAAAAAAATACTTTTAAGCAAAATGTTCAAGTTGATTTTAACATGTTAGACTTTGTGCTAATTTGCTACATGTAACTTGTAAATATAGCATACGTCTCTGAATTTAATCTTGGGAAAGTCTATAACCAAATTACTATCTCTGGAAAGCCATTTATTTAACTTCAAAAGGTAAAAGTTTGTTGACATAGACACTATTGCTTTGTCTGAGATTTCTTTATTGTAAACCATAAACTAAAAACAATTCTGAACAATTAACCTTGGACCTCTTCCTAATAGGTTTGCTACCTAATTATCTACAGTGTTGGCATAAGTATGGTTGGAAGTCTTTAAAGTGAGATTTAAAGGCAATAGTTTAAAAGACCCTGCATCCTGTATTCTAGCCATTCTAGCTAGTACAACAAGAAAGACAGAACCTCAGAAAGAGTAGAGACTGACAATTTTATTAAAAGGGATATTTTAATCTCGTTTGTTTTTAAATTATACTTTCAGTTTTGGAATACATGTGCAGAACGTGCAGTTTTGTTACATAGGTATACCTGTGCCCTGGTAGTTTGCTGCACCCCCCAACCTGTTTTCTACATTAGGTATTTATCCTAATGCTATTTCTCTCCTAGGCCGCTACACCCCCACAGGCCCCAGTGGGTGATGTTTCCCTCCCTATGTCCATGTGTTCTCATTGTTCAGTTCCCACTTATAAGTGAAAACATGTGGTGTTTGGTTTTCTGTTCCTGTGTTAGTTTTCTAAGAATGGTGTTTTCCAGCTTCGTCCGTGTCCCTGCAAAGGACATGAACTCAACCTTTTTATGGCTGCACAGTATTACATGGTGTATATGTGCCACATTTTCTTTATCCATTTTATCATTGATGGGCATTTGGGTTGGTTCCAGGTCTTTGCTATTGTGAACAGTGCTGCAATAAACATAAGTGTGCATGTGTCTCATAGTAGATTGATTTATAATCCTTCTGGCATATGCCAAGTAATGGGATTGCCATGGCAGATGCTATTTCTGGTTTTAGCTCCTTGAGGAATCACCACACTGCCTTCCACAATAGTTGAGTTAATTTACACTCCCATCAACAGTGTAAAATCATTCCTATTTCTCCACTTCTTCTCCAGCATCTGTTGTTTCCTGACTTTTTAATAATCACCAATCTAACTGGTGTGAGATGGTATCTCATTGTGGTTTTGATTTGCATTTCTCTAATGACCAGGGATGATGAACTTTTTTTCATATGTTTGTTGGCCACATAAATGTCTTCTTTTGAGAAGTGTCTGTTTATATCCTTCACCCACTTTTTAATGGACTTATTTCTTACAAATTTGTTATGTTCTTTTATGAAATCCTGAGATTTATAACAAGCTTCACATATGACCAAAATAAGCAGCACAAAAGTTTTGAACGCTAAATTACGCTATAGACAACTGCTTAGTTTCTGACTGTTGCATGAAGCACAAGTTGGATAGGGCCTAATAGCACAGCGAAGGGTTAAAACAATTACATTGGAAACAGCCTACAGAAACTGGCCCTACATGTGCAGTCTGCACCTCAATGGACTGCCTGTCTGCTGAAACATAAAGTTAAACAGTCTCTAAAATATTTAAATGGAATTTAAATATTGATACATTCTATGTAATATCTCCAAAAATATTCCAAAGTTCTTCACCATACTAGTAACCAGAAATACTCTCTAGGAAATAGAAAATTAACAGAAAGAACCTCTAATTTTACAATTTCCTATAAGTTATTTTAAATTATAAAATATTCAATGTTGATTATGTAAAAATTGGTAAGTTTATTACAGTTTCTGAGGCTACTATGAATAGAATATACATATATATAGCTAAAATTTCAGTAGATAAATATGGCAAAATTCTGAAAATATTTAATACAAAAGGAATTAATACAATATTTATATTTAATACAATATTTAATATTAATAAATATTAATAAATATTTAATACAATATTTAATACAAAAGGAAAAAAACAGAAGGATGATAAATAGATGGGGCAAAAAGCAAACTAATGTTAAAATGTGGATCTAAAATAATGCCAAAAATGATTAATATAAATGTTCAAAAGATATCAAAGACATATTTATAGTATATATTAAAATGTTATCAAACTATATGCTGTATAAATAAAGCTACTGGAAACATAATGATATAGACAGCGTACAAACAAAAAGATTAAAATATACATATCACGAAAGCATTATCATATAGCTTCAATGGTTATAGCACTGTCAGACAATGCAAACTAGAATATAAAAATAAAAAGGTGAAAGGTTATCTAAACATTTTGTGTTTAACATGTATATAAAGACATACTGTGTTTATGGATTAGAAGATACATGTAGTTAATGTCAATTCCCCCTGCGATGATTTATATATTTAAAAATATCCCATTCAAAATCCCAGAAGGAATCTTTACAGATATAAACAAGTTTATTATAAAACACGGAGAGATAAAGAAACAAGAATGGCCAAAACAATTTTGAAAAAAGGACATAGTTAATGGACTCACAACACAATTTAGGGCTTAGCTATAATAAATGGTCAAGACATTCCATTATGTCTGACAGATATTTCATGACGAAGTAGTGGAAAGCAATTGCAAGACAACTAAAAATTGAGAAATAGGACCTAACTAAACTAAAGAGCTTCTGCACAGCAAAATAAACTATCAGCAGAATAGATAGACAACATACAGAATTGGAGAAAATTTTTTCAAATGATGCATCTGACAAAGGTCTAATATCCAGCATCTATAAGGAACTTAAACAAATGTTGCATATGCAAAGTACCTCTAAAAAGAATAATAATATAGAACATCTTCCAAAGTTTAAAGTAAAAATTTCTTACACATGATACCAAAAGTGCAATTTAAAAATTAATGAAACATCATCATAATTAAGAGTTTTTGTTATGTGAAAGTCACTTTTAAAAGAATAAGAACACAAGTTTCAGACAGGGAGACATTTATAAATTACATATCAAAAAGTTTATATCCTTAGCATATAAAGAAATTGAATAGCTAGAAAATAATGTCATCCGGAAAGCAGCAATGCAAGAGCTACATGTCTCTTACATTTTAACTGCTCTTTTCTGTCAACTATTTAGAAACGATTGACTTTGGCTATTAAAACTTTAAGGAAGAATGTTCTCTCAATGTTTAGATGTCCAGTCATGGGATTGAGAGTCAAAGGTTGATTTTATACCATTTATTCTGACAGAGTAATACAAGATAGAGAAAGAAAAGAAGGACTACAAGCCTAGGAAGAGTTATTGTTAGATTGGCAGAGCATGTCTAGGTGGTAGTGGAGACTCATCAACAGTAAGTGGCCTACAAAGGTGAATGCAATCTCTCATTTGGATTCAGAAAAATGATTGGAATCATGCTCCAAATACCATGCCCAGGACAGTATTATGTCTGGGTTAATAAGAATTCTTAAAAATAATCTCACAAAAATTTATGGAGATCTAAGCTAATGGAAGAGAACATTGGGAAAAGAGCATAAACTTGAGTTAAAACGTAGAACCCTTATATTTCTTCAGAGAATTTTGAATAATAATGATTGGCTGTATCTAGATAAGGCTTTTACTCAACCAAAACTGTGTTGGTTATTTATTGAAGCCATTTGAATACATGGCCAAAATGTAGAAAGAAGAAATCTTATTTAAGAACATTAATCGCAGGATCGCTTGAATGAATTTGATAGTACAGATGACACCCACCTATCCATTTGTGGAAGTGAATTGGAGGTGGTTGGGTTTCTTTAGGTATTATTTATTTCATATTCACATTGATTCTAAAAATAACAGAACTGGCAAATGGGGAGAGTAGTCAGCTATGGTTTAAGTTGGCTGCTGAAGAAAGAACCAGGGGAAATGAAGCAGGATTGACAAAACGTTCGACTTCTGAAGCCACCTGCCTTCTCTTGATCTAATCATGCAATTATAGTTCTTTCACACAATTTCTACTTTCTGAATGTCTTAATTTTTCCATCTTTTAAAGTACATATTAAGTCATCAGGAATAGTAAATGATATGGAGAAATCTATTCCGCAGGAAGTAAAAATGCATAATCTTAGTGCAGAAAAGTATATAACACTATTACTTAGTTGCATTTATAAATGTGACATTTATGGATTATAAGAAAAACAAGAACATGCTGCACACTTACTTTATCTGCTTAAGTTTTATTCTACTACATGCATAGTTTTGATAAGTTGCCTATATTTTCATTTTCCCCTGGAATAAAAATGATTTGTAGTCTCCTCTAGTTATGATACTTTTGGTATTTCCTATCATTACACATACACTGAATAAAATGCATGTTTCTAGAACTCAAATTTCTCATTAGAGTAGTCGTTAGCTAGCAAACCTATGTTTTATTTCTGCATTATTGCATGTATTTGTCAATTTTACAACATCCACTCAGACATTTAGCAATTATTTTAAAAGACACATATCAAATGTAAACTGCATCAAAATTTCACATATATATTAGGGAGAAAAATGGTATTTCCATTTAATATTTATGTTTGGAAGGGTACAGAAAATTATATAACTAATGATAATGTGGAAATAAAATTTAAAAATGGTATCTTTACTCTTCATGTAAGAACTTGGATGTTTTGATGGCTAATGGCTCATAAAATATATCCTTGATATATGTAGAATAAATATAGAAAAGCACACTACTCATACATGATACTTAAGGTTGAGGACTACTTGTGGTGACCTGAGTAATCATATTCTTTATCTCTGACTCAGGAGTCTGGTGACTTAGGGTATCATCAAAGAAACTGTGGTGGAAGAACTTGTTAGCTTGCAAGTAGGGCAAAATCTCAAACCCTTCAGAGTTCCTGATAGATTGTTTGACTTTATTTTGTGTATGTTACCAGAGAGATGTGCAGTTACGTTACAAGCTTACTAATCACACCTGTAAATGTCATTTATTTTACAGCAAACAACCCACTTTGTGCATGATGACGTTGATAACAACTTACATTTATAATGCTTGCTATACTTTACAAGTGTATCCCATTTATTAACGTGTTAAAACCTTACAATAACCCTATAAATTAGGAATTGTTTCTGTTTTAAGGTTAAAACAAACTTAGCAATCAAAGTCACTTCACTAGTCAAGCTGCATCAAGGATTTGAATCCAAGGAGAGTCTTCAATATCTACAAACACCCATTTCTATTATTCATTTTTCTTGCTAAAGTGGGTCCCTGTCAAAAGGTCAACCTTTTCAGCATTTATATTTGCCTTTAGATGATCATTATAAATCGAACTGGAAAGTATCAATACTCAAAAAGTGAAATTGGCAGGAGCGATGCCATGTAATTCATATCTAACTTGTTATGTCTTAGAGGACAGATTCAACACTTTATTTTTAATTAGTAAACACAAAAATAACAACAAGATCCTAATAAATATTAGTTCTTCAATTAACAACTAAGTATGAAAAAGAGGAGTAAAAAAGGAAAAATGAAAGGAAGACAAGAAGAAAAGAAAAACAGAAAAAAAGGAAGGACAGAAAGAAGGGAAGAAAGGTCAGTGCTATTCACAGGTAGTGATTGTGAAAAATACTACAAAATAAATTTCAAGTATAAAATATGATTGCTTTCCCTTAGAAAGTATTTCATAGCTCTTCAAAGGAATTTGAAGTAGAAGTTCATCTACTTTTACATAAATATCTATATTAAGAGTTAAGAATTCAAGTGAAGGTTATAGAAACCCAGTTATTGAATAATATGTATTCTTGAAAGGCAGCCACTTTGGTTTTTAAAAATAATTTTTAAGAAATTAATTCACACCATTCATAATAGCAGTATACAGTGAAGACAAAAAGTAGTGTATTGGCAAGGTTGCCCATAAACAATTTTGCTGATATAGTCATTTTCCATTGTCATTGTTATTTGACTTAGTACTGCAATAATATATTTGAAAACAGAATTGCCAATCAAAATATATAACATACAGTTATAAATGTACCGCGAATTAGAAATTTACTGTTAAACATTCTATTTTTTTTTTAGTGACTTAGGTGATATAGAAGGTTAAAGCATTATTTTGGGGCTCAAGATGTTTAGGAAACGTATCAACCCTTTACCATTTAGCAATAATGAATTTCCACGTTAGGATGACCGTAAAAAAGCATGGTGATAGTGTATGATTATGCCATTTAAAAGAGTGCCCTGGGACCGAGACTACCTCTAAGCACAGCCTATTCCCCTGAATCTTCCCACATAATCTGCCCATATCGTGTAACTTTTGCTTTTGCTCACACATTCTTTTTCTTTGTCCTAAAACAAATGATGGTGATTCTGGGGGAATTGCCTTCTTTCATCAAACAACTATTAAGCAGAGCTGGTATTGTCTTTTAAAAAATATTAACAACTGGCATAAAATTGAAGGCATAATAAACTTTTTTTTTTTTTTTTTTTTTGACAGATTCTCACCCTGTCACCCTGGCTGGAGTGCAGTGGCACAATCTTGGCTCACCACAACCTCGGTCTCCCAGGTTCAAGCGATTCTCCTGCCTCAGCCTAATGAGTAGCTGGGATTACAGACATATGCCATCACGCCCAGCTAATTTTTGCATTTTTAATAGAGATGAGGTTTCACCATGTTGGCCAGGATGGTCTTGATCTCTTGACCTCATGATCCACCCACCTCGGCCTCCCAAAGTGCTGGGATTACAGGTGTAAGCCACCGCACCCAGCCGAATTTCTTTAAGAATGTTCTCTGCTAGAAGTGATAACATTATTATTTGGGAATGCTTGATGTGAATATAGTTTACAACTTTTAATATTATGTCTCTGTGATCAAGCAGTGCTAAAACATAAGCAGTACAAATATATGACACTTTTTAAAAAAAAATTGGAAATTGAAATTAAATGATTCTGTCATTAGGCAAGAAACAAGATTTTTTGTCAGAAAACCTGAAAACCAGAAGGTAATGGAGTAATTTAGAAGTATTGTGTGGAAAATTCTTCCAAGTTCTAATTTTATATCAAATATGTTTATATCAAATATATTTATATCAAATATATAAACATATTTGATATAAATATAACAATGATATAAATATATCATTTATATAAATATCATTTATATAAACATATTTGATATAAATTTAACATTGATATAAATATAACAATGCAAAGATTTTTTTAGACAGTCAAATAATGAGAATTGATTGAAGACATGCACTAAAAGGAATGGTTAAGAAAGCTACATAGAAATTGTCACCAGAAAGAAACTTCAATCTATAAAAGAAATAAATCATTCCAGGACTGGCATGAAGAAAAGCAGAACCTGAAGTGGGAGGAGGGCCTGAGCTCCGGAGTCAGAGATCAGTCTGGGAAACGTAGTGAAACCTTGTCTCTAATGAAAAAAAAAAAAAAAAAAAAAAAAAAGGGGGGGATTTATGCACACCTGTAGTTCTAACTACTAGGGAGGCTGTGGCAAAAGAATGGCTTGAGCCGCAGAGATGCAGTGAGCTATCATCCCAATCCACATACTCCTGGCTAGGCAAGACCCTGTCTCAAAAAAAAAAAAAAAGGAAAGGAAAGTAAATATCAAAGGTATATATTCTTATTTTAACAAATCATAAAGATAACTGCATAAAGCAAAACATTAACAAATAATTATGAATATTATATTAATTTAAAATATATAATAAAGAATACAAAGAATGGCAGATATTATACGCTGCTGTAGTGTTCATAAACTATAGGCAAATATACGATATATGTAAATTCACTGTGATAAGTTAAAACTGTATATTATGAAACTTAGAACAACCACTAAAACTAGTAGAAAAAGTGGTATAATTAATAAGCCAATAAAGAAATTTAAACCAAGTAATGAAAAATACACATTTAATTCAAAGACAAGCAACAAGAGCAAAAAGGATTAAGAACAGATTGAGCAAATACAATTCAATTACTAAGCTGATGGTTGATAATTTATATCCAAACCTATCAATAATTTTATTAAGTGTAGATGGTCTTAGCACCCTACAGTAGCATGAAACATAAACAAAATTAATCAAATGGAAGCTGGAGAGGCTATATTAATATCAGACAAAGCAGGGTTCAGATCAGGTATTACAAGAGATGAGGAGGGATATTGAATAATCATAAAAGATACTTCACCAAGGAAATAAAACATTCCTAAATGTTGAGTGCACTTAAAAATAGAACTTCAAGTTGCATGGATGAAAAACACATACAACCAAAAAGAGAACTAGACATATCTACAATTATTGTTTGAGCCATTCTATTTCAGTAATTGATATAGCAAATAGAAAATCAGGACACAGAAATCTGAAGAACATCAATCAAATCAATGTGATTTATGATAGAATACTACCCCTAAAGCAAATACACATTCTTCTCTAATACAAAGAGCTCCCACCCAGTTTCTCCTATCGTTAACATCTCACATTACCATGGTACAGTTGCCATGATTAAGAAACCAACTTTGGTATATTATTATTAACTAAACTTCACATTAGATTTCACAAGATTTTCTACTAATGTATCTTCTCTGTTCCAAAATTTTATCCAAGATATTACATTGCATTTAGTTGTCACATCTCCTTAGTCTCTGCTGGTGTATAGACATTTTCCTATTTCCATGTTTTTTGTTACTTTGGCAGTTTTGAGAAGTACCTGTCAGCTATTTCATAGAATGTGCCTCAATTAGCTTTATGTTGTTATTTTACAAATCCCTCTTGATTAGGCTGGGTTTTTGAGTTTATAAAAGATCAAAGGTGAAGTATCTTTTCTATCAACAAGACTTATCACTAAAGATGTTTACCTTGTTCACCTGGCCAAGGTAGTATTTGTCAATTTCCTTCATTGTAACATTTCATTTTTACCATACTCTATTTTTTGAAAATAAATCACTAACTGTTAACACTCAAGGGAAGGTGGGAGGTAGATGATTAAGCTTCACCTCATGAAGGGGAAAATGCTATATATTATTTAGATTATCTTTTTTAAAAATGTGTCATTCCCTATTTAGTCATTGTAAATTCCATCAGTATGAACTATAGGATATTCATTTTTTACTCTTGTTTATAATTTAATACTGTGTATAGTCTATAGATTATTAGTATTAATTATTAAACTATTAATATTTATTGAGTGATCATTAATTTTGATTGAGAGACATATCAAGCTTTCATCAAACTTGCTCATTTGTTGTTGCTTTCTGGCCAATTAAATGAGACTTAGTAGAGTGACTATTTTTATTTAAACATGAAGTTTTCATATGAATAAATAATTTATACTGTGTTTTCCCATCTTTCTCCTATTTCTGAAGTTTTTCATCTTTTCTTATTGGCTAGGTAAATCTTTAGAAATGGAAATATTAGTAAACATTGGTGTCAATATCATTATTACTACAAAGGAGGACATATATTTTTCATGCTCTTACAAAAGGGACACATGAATTTAAAATTTTTTGATATATCTTATTTCAACTTAAAACACTTCTGGGAAAAATAACATATATTGTTCATCGCCAAGTATTAGTCAGGAGGCCAAGAGATCGAGATCATCCTGGCAAACAGAGTGAAACCCCGTCTCTACTAAAATATAAAAATTAGCTTGGACGTGGTGGTGTGTGCCTGTAGTCCCAGCTACTCAGGAGGCTGAGGCAGGAGAATTGCTTGAACCTGGGAGGTGGAGGTTGCAGTGAGCCGAGATAGAGCCACCACACTCCAGCCTGGTGCCTGGCGACAAAACAAGACTCTGTCTCCAAAAAAAAAAAAAAAAAAAAAATTAGATGCATTATTACTATTTGTTTTGTGATTGAATAAAATAGAAATGTTATCATCAAGTAGAAAACAATTGCAAATATTAGAAATTTCATCTCCTAATGAGAACTACCAGTATGATTTCAGTAATGCTTCTTGATCATTTTTTTTTTAGTTGGAGATCAAATATATAAAGAATATCGTATTGCCTTTACCTAAAAGATTTCAGAATTATATAATATTTCAGAATATATAAAAGATTTATATATATATATATATATATATATAAAGAATATGGTATTGCCTTTATATAAAATATTTCAGAAATATGTACATTAATGTGAACAATCCTCACATTCATTCCTCAATATCATTCATCAAATGTATGTATTAATTTATTATTCAGAGTTTATTTTAATTTATAATTTGAAACCAGAATTATTAGTCTAGGTATACAGAAGAAAGAACTTCACTGACTAAAAACTCATTGAACCTTCTCTTTTATGGGGTGCCTAAAGAACTAAATATTTCAGCCCAGGCAGTTTTAGGTGTGATTCTATTTCTAGCTCTAGCGTTCTGTAATTTAGCGGTTCTCAGCTGGCAGCAATTTGTTCCCTGCAAATTGCAACCTTTGAAGACATTTTTTTTCAACTTTTATTTTAAATTCCAGGGTACATGTGCATGTGTATTTGTTACACAGGTAAATGAGTGCCATGGTGATTTGATACACAGCTCAACCCATCACCTAGGTATGAAGCCCAGTATCTGTTAGCACAGCCAGAAAAATTTCATGCAAAAACTCATTTTCAGGGGCTACGGTATTACCCACAGTATACTAGAATGTGACTAATACAGAGCTGGAATGTCATAGTAGCCCTATATTTTCTTCATGTGATAGTATAGCACTATTATTACATTCTGGCCTTTTTATTTTTTAAATATAAATTTTAAAAAATTACATGTAAATTAAAATATGAAATTGCTCATTTGTTAATTGTTGTGGAAGTTCTGAACGCCTTTTTTTATGTGAATGTTATGCAAATTTCTGCTGTCATTCTTCCAGTTGCCCTATTGCTTACCATTTCTTTGTAGATATTCAAGATCCTGTTAATGTGATTACATTTACGTTGGGACAAGGCAGGTGCACAAAAAGAATAAACTCTACTTGTCATTTATGAATTCATTATCATAATAACAATAGATCATTAGCTCATTTTAATCCAGTTTCTCAATATAAGAATATACTCTATTTGATTTCCACCTTTGAAAATTTGTTAAGGTGTATTTTATGGCCCAGAATGTGGTCTGTCTTGGTAAATGTTGCATGAGAGCTTAAGGAGAATGTGCAATCTGCTGTTTTTGGATGAAATATTATATAGATGGATGTCCACTAGATCCTGTTGATTGGTGGTGCTATTCAGTTCAACCTCATCTTTATTGTTTTTCTGCCTCATGGATGTCAATTACTAATAAAGAGGTGTTGAAGTCTCCAGCTGTAATAATGGATTCATCCATTTCTTCTTGCATCTTTGTTTTGTCTTAGTATTCAGATGCCATATTATTAAAGATATTAAGAATTGTTATGTCTTCTCTTTGACGCTTTATCATTGCCCCAAAATCTTTATGTAATACTCTTATTTATTCTTAGCAATTTCTCTTACTCTGAAGTCTGCCTTGTCTGAAATTATTATAGCTATTCCGGCTTTCTTTTGGTTGTGTTAGCATGATGCATCACATCCTTTCATTTAATATATCATGTCCTAATATTTAAAGTGGGTTGTTTTTAGATAATATATTATGGGTTGATGTTTTATAACAAACCATTCAGACAGTTTCTGAATGTAATGATAAGTATTTATTATATTTAGACCACTGGTGTTTAAAGTGATTGTTGATAGATTAATATCTATCAAATTTTTACTCTTTTCTTCTTACTACTCTTGTTTTTATTTTTTGTTTTATGATTTTTTCTGCTTTTTATTGTTTTAGTTGAGCATTTTGTTTGATTTAATTTAAAGATTCTTTTAGTTGTGCTATTGAGTTTGTAGCATATATTCTAAATGAATCCAAGTTATCCTTTATATAATACTATATCACTTCTCAGGTAGTACAAGTACCTTAGAACGGAGTATTCCCAGTTCCTCCTCCCATCCTCTATAACATTATTATCATTCATTTTGCTTATCTGTAAACTGAAATCATTTAATATGTTGTTATATAATTCTCATCCTTGCTCCTCTGTAAGTACAATGTCCCCATTCCCCCTTTCAATTACACAGCATCCATCAGGATTTTTTTCTTTCTCTTCTGTTTTCTGTGGTTTAAACATAATATGCTAGGTGTAAATGTTTTAGTATTTATTCTGCTTGGTGTTCTTTAGGCTTCCTATGTCTGTTTTTTGGTACCTATCATTAAATTTGGGATATTCTGTCAGTTTTGCATCAAATAGTTCTTGTTTCTTCCTCTCTTTCCTCTCTTTCTGGTAGTCTTATTATGAATGCTATACCTTTTTTAATCATCCCAGAGTTGTATGATATTTTGCTCTAATTTTCTTTTCTATTTTGTCTTTGTGTTTCAATTTCAAAAGTTTATATTGACATATCCTTAAGCTCACTGAATACAATGTTGTTTATGTCCAGTCTATTGATTAACCCATTCAAGACATTCTTCTTTTCAGTAATGTTTTTGATTTCCAGTGTCTTCTTTTAATTCTTTCTCAGTGTTTTCTTCTTTCTGCTTAATTGTCCATTTGTTATTACACTGCCCACTTAAATTGTGCTGTGTTTACTCTTTGCTGTGTATGTCAGAATTTGACAATTTTCTGCTGCCTGCTTATGTGTACCTTGTTGTCTTTTGATGTCCCTAGAGACCTCTTCTCACATAACATTAAGAATGGGCAGTTCTTTTAGTTGTGTGTGTTTTTTTTTTTTTTTTTGTTATACAGGAGACTGATTGATGTGGTGGTAAGGTATGTGGGGAAAAGAAGCATTCTTTTGTCTTTTAATTAGGTCTCAGTCTTTTACTAAGTTCCCATCCTTGAACTATGACCTTCACAAATGCTTCTCATAGAAGACAGGAAGGAAAAATGGAGCTAGAGTTAGATTACCCTGGGTTAATTCATCTCTGGTAAAACCCCAGTCAGGCTCTGGTGAAATAGATTTCTTTAGGGTAGATATTGTTAAGGAAACTAGAATGCTTTGGTCATATATTAATAATAACTACTTTCCTCCTCCTTCTGCAACCAGATTTTTCTCCAGTCTTCATTGTGAGAGCCTGTATTAATATAGGCATTATTTTTTTAGTTCGTTAAATAAACATTCATCAAATAACATAGTATAGACTCACTTATGTAAATTAAAGTATAAAGGTGAAAAATTTACCTTTACCTTTATGGAAATCAACTTTTGAATCAATAATTAGACTTATTTTAATTTATTCCTTAAATAGGACTAATCTGATTTATTACAAATCTGACTCAGAGTGATTTATTTAAATGAATAATCAGGAAAAGACTCTAGACAACTTAATAAAAAACATTTTAATTACAATTAAATGATAATGTATTGCAGATTTTTAGGAAAAATTAACAAATCTGGTTGAGAAAAAAAGCTCTTGGCAAATTCCAAGAACCTGATCAGTCTCAAAATTGCATTTTAACAAGAAGAATCTATTCCCTCCCTCCCTCCCTCCCTCCCTCCCTCCCTCCCTCCCTCCCTCCCTTCCTTCCTTCCTTCCTTCCTTCCTTCCTTCCTTCCTTCCTTTCTTCTTTCCTTCCTTCTTTCTTTCTTTTTCTTTCTTTTTTATTTATTATACTTTAAGTTCTGGGGTACATGTGCAGACCCTGCAGGTTTGTTACATAGGTATACATGTGCCATGGTGGTGGTTTGCTGCATCCATCCGCCCATCATCTATATAAGATATTTCTCCCCCAATCCCCCAACCCCCTTCTATTCCTCCCCTAGATCCCCGCCCCCTCCAGGCCTAGTGTGTGATGTTCCACTCCCTGTGTCTGTGTGTTCTCATTGTTCAACACTGACTTATTAAGAGTGAGAACATACAGTGTTTGGTTTTCTGTTCTTGTGTCAGTTTGCTGAGAATGATGGTTTCCGGTTTCATCCATGTCTCTGCAAAGGACATGAACTCATCTTTTTATGGCTGCATAGCATTCCATGGTGTATATGTGCCACATTTTCCCTGTGCACTCCATCATCGATGGGCATTTGGGTTGATTCCAGGTCTTTGCTATTGTAAACAGTGCTGCAATGAACATTAGTGTGCACGTGTCCTTATAATAGAACGATTTATAATCCTTTGGATATATACTCAGTAATGGGATTGCTGGGTCAAATGGAATTTCTATGTCTAGGTTCTTGAGGAATCGCCATACTGCCTTTCACAATGGTTGAACTAATTTACACTCCCACCAACAGTGTAAAAGTGTTGCTATTTCTCCATATCCTCTCCAGCATCTGTTATCTCCAGATTTTTTAATGATTGCCATTCTAACTGGCGTGAGATGGTATCTCAATGTAGTTTTGATTTGCATTTCTCTGATGACCAGTGATGATGAGCATTTTTTCATAGTTTGTTGCCCTCATGTATATCTTCTCTTGTAAAGTGTCTGTTCATGTCCTTTGTCCACTTTTGAGTGAGCTTGTTTGTTTTTTTCTTGTTAAGTCTGTTTTAGTTCTTTGTAGGTTCTGGAGATCAGCCCTTTGTCAGATGGGTAGGTTGCAAAAATTTTTTCCCATTCTGTTGGTTGCTGATTCCCTCTAATGACTGTTTCTTTGGCTGTGCAGAAGCTGTGGAGTTTGATTAGGTCCCATTTGTCTATTTTGGCTTTTGTTGTCAATGCTTTTGGTGTTTTGGTCATGAAGCCCTTGCCTACACCTATGTCCTAAATGGTTTTGCCTAGGTTTTCTTCTAGGGTTTTTATGGTGTTAGGTCTTATGTTTAAGCCTTTAATCCACCTGGAGTTAATTTTAGTGTAAGATGTCAGGAAGGGGTCCAGTTTCTGCTTTCTACACAAGGCTAGCCAGTTTTCCCAACACAATTTCTTAAAACAGGGACTCCGTTCCCCATTGCTTGTTTTTTCAGGTTTGTCAAGGATCGGATGGTTGTAGATGTGTGGTATTGCCTCCAAGACCTCTGTTCTGTTTCATTGGTCTATATCTCTGTTTGGTACCAGTACCATGCTGTTTTGATTACTGTAGCCTTTTAGTACAGTTTGAGGTCAGGTAGTGTGATGCTTCCTCCTTTTTTTTCTTTTTTTTTTTTTTTTTTTGCCTAGAATTGACTTGGCTATGCGGGCTCTCTTTTGGTTACATATGAAGTTTAAGGTGCTTTTTCCAGTTCCGTGAAGGTCATTGGTAGCTTGATGGGTATAGCATTGAATCTGCAAATTACTTTGGGCAGTATGGCCATTTTCACGATATTGATTCTTCCTAACCATGAACATGGAATGTTTCTCCATCTGTTTGTGTTCTCTCTTATTTTGTTGAGCAGTGGTTTGTAGTTCTCCTTAAAGAGGTCCTTTACATCCTTTGCTAGTTGTATTCCCAGGTATTTTATTCTCTTTGTAGCAATTGTGAATGGCAGTTCATTCTTTATGTGGCTCTCTTTAAGTCTGTTATTGGTGTACAGGAATGCTTGTGATTTTTGCACATTGATTTTATATCCTGAGACTTTGCTGAAGTTTCTTATCAGTTTATGGAGCTTTTGGGCTGAGACGATGGGGTCTTCTAGATATACAATCATGTCGTCTGCAAATAGAGACAATTTGACTTCCTCCCTTCCTATTTGAATAACTTTTATTTCTTTTTCTTGCCTGATTGCTCTGGGTAGAACTTCCAATACTATATTGAATAGAAGTGGTGAGAGAGGGCATCCTTGTCTAGTGCCAGATTTCAAAGGGCATGCTTCCAGTTTTTGCCCATTCAGTATGATATTGGCTGTGGGTTTGTCATAAATAGCTTTTATTATTTTGAGATATGTTCCATCAATACCTAGTTTATTGAGGGTTTTTAGCATAAAGGGCTGTTGAATTTTGTCAAAGGCCTTCTCCGCATCAATTGAGATAATCATGTGGTTTTTGTCTTTGGTTCTGTTTATGTGGTGAATTATGGGTTTTTAGCATAAAGGGCTGTTGAATTTTGTCAAAGGCCTTCTCTGCATCAATTGAGATAATCACGTGGGTTTTGTCTTTGGTTTGTGTGGTGAATTATGTTTATAGCCTTGTGTATGTTGAACAAGCCCTGCGTCCCCGGGATAAATTTAAATTTTTAATGAATTCTTAGGGTATTAAAAAAAAGAGAGGAAATGATAATAATTATTAAGAACAGATGCCATTTGTTGAAACAAGTATTCTTTATTTTATTCCAAGGCAAGTCCCTAGTGACTATTAAAATGGACTTTGTAGCTATTAGGTAGTAATTGATAAAAGGGAGTTTGATTTGTTGATTTTGATGCTATGTGTAGGCTCTGTCGGTGTCATAGATTGCTGTCACTTATCCATCATGAGTTCTGAAGCCAAATGCTATCTTCTTATCAGTCAGGGTGAATATGGTAGCTGGCTTATTTTATTGACTGGTAAACATTAATGGACAAAGATTAATAGAAATGGAAATTGGATTCTAATACTCAACAGAAATGCAGGCTCTGTTGCTCTGGAAAATGCTAGGTAAATATACAAAACTTATGACAATATCAATTAAAAATATATATCACCCTCAGAAAACAATATTGGAGCATCTTTTAAAAATAATTTGTCCATACTAGAAAACTCATTTTTAATACTGATTTTTATATTTACATTGTTTCGTTACTCTATCTTTTGTATAATAAGAAGTCATATTAAATGTATCCTATGGTAAATGTTTTATACCTTTGGGAAGTTATTTTTTCCTTCCACTTCTTTGTCATTAAGTAAGCAAATGAATGAATAACTTTCATTTCTTTAATACATCTTTATTTTATGCTTACAATGTTCTAAATACTGTTTTAGGTGTAAAAGCTATAAATAAGCATAGCCCCACCTACCAGAAAGCTTACTTTTGTAATAGAAAGGAAGAGGAAGTACAAAATTATGAACACATTATATGACTTCCACACAGAAAACTAAAGATATGACCAAATCAAATAAAAATGATATGAATCTCATTTTTACTGAAACTGGAGAATGGCCATATATATATATGACATTGTGGCAGGCATACTATAAACAGAAAAGCTTAAAATAAATAATGGAGGGATGACTCCAAATTCTGATTGTTCAGAAGGTGGCAACTGAAGCTTCCTTACATCCTGTAACTTACAGAGGCAGGAATAGGTATCTCATTTATGATAAGGATTTTTCCGCTGAGAAATTAAAATAAATATTAATAAAATTCTGCAATTGTAGCACCAGCATGTAAATAGCACTGAAAATTATGGTTGCACATTGTAAACAATAATTTAAAAGTCCACGTGAGGCATATTTTGTTTTTGTTTGTTTGGGTGGATGGATGGGTGTGTTAGTTTCCCAGGGGTGCTGTAACAAAGTACCAAAATTAGGTGGCTGAAAAGAAGAGAAATTTATAAAGAAGAGAAGTTTATTGTATCACAGACTGGGAGCTAGATATCTGAATTCAAGGTGTTGTCAGTTACATGCTCCCTTTGAAATCCAGAAAAGTAAATCTTTTCTTGCTCCTTCCTACCTCCTAGTGGCTTGCTGAGCAAGTCTTGGTATTTCTAAGCTTGCAGTGGCAATGCCTAAGTGTCTGTCTCTGTTGTCAGATGTCCATTTCCCTGTGTGTATCATCACATTGCATTTGCCTCTGCTTATCAGGATTCCAATTATATTAGGCAGGAGATTACCTGAGTGACCTCATCTTAATTTGATAACATCTACAAAAATTCTATTCCCAAATATGGTCACATATACAGGTACTGAAATTAGGATATCAACATATTCTAACAGTGGGTTTTAGCCTTATTGCAGACTTATTCTACTACAAGAAAAAATCTTTTATTAAAAAGAAACCTCTCCCTAATGTTACATATGAGTGAATTTATTGTGTCAAGTTGAGATTAAAATGTGTACCATCACATGCCTTCATCAATAAGAAACAAAATTTAAAAGTGCTAAACAAAATTTTAAAAATATAAAAAAGGAGAAATTAACAATAGTATGGGCTGACAAAAATAGAAAATAGAAAATAAGAAAGTATTGGAAAAAATAAGTTAATCAAAAACTGACTTACATGCTTGAATAAAGAAAAAAGAGATAGAGTAATGCATTGGAGATAAAAAATAATGAATTATCCACAGACACAGCAAAGTTAATAGACTTCTAGGATAATATAACTTGCAAACACTGGAGTAAGATTTTTAAAAATCTCAAAGAAATAGATGATTGCTTAGTGAAAGAGGAAAGTTCCCTGACCAACCTCGCAGGACCTGCTCAAACCCCTTACGGGAGTGGGGAGCACACAAACAGACAGGGGTAGGAGCTAGGGCACTGGACTCCAGCCCCACAGCACAGTCCATGGGCGGATCCTGTGACTACCAAAGCCCAAATGGGTGTGTGTTACAGTGCACTCTTTTAGCCTTGCCATCCATGGGCAGCTTTAGTGTTATCCAGCTCAGTGAACCCTCTGCCTCTTTACAAGAGCAGAGGGCCAGTGTGACAGCTTTCTGTATCCTGAGCTCTTGTCCAGTGTACCAGAAGTGTCAGGTCACACATGTACTTGAAGCATGAATGTGGGGTGTTTATTAAGCAGTGGAAGTGGCTTTTAGCAAGACAGATGGAGAGATGGGAGGGGTATAGAGTGGGAAAGTGATCTTTTCCTGGAGTTTGGACACTCAGCAGCCGATCTCCTTTCCAACCATCCCCAGGAGAACTCCTCTCGGCATTCAGATGCTCCTTCTCTTCTCTCTTTCCCTGCCACACTGTTCTGCTACATGTCTGCTCCTCTCCTTTTCTGCTTCTGAGGCCTAGGATCTGGGGTTGATATGGGTACAGGATAGGGGGCATGGCAGGCCAAAAGGTAGCTTTTGGGCATGAAAACAGGAATGCTTGTCCTCATTCAGGGCCACAGGTATCCAGGCTTGAGGTTGTGACCTTTGCCAAACAATAGTCCTTTCCTACCCAGTATTTCCTTGTCTTCTGTCCATATCATTAGTAATAGTTGAACTACCACTGTTGACCCAATAGGAACAAAGAACTTGTTAAATCAATTACTACAAAAGACAATGTAAAGATTATTGGTAGTTTATTGTTGGAAAGCATGCTGACTAGAATACATTCAAACTCATTATGTGAGGCCAGTCTTACCCTGATACAAAAACAACACAAAGACACATCAAAAATGAAAACTACGGGCTGATATCTCTGATGAGTATTGATGCAAAAATTCTTCAAAAACACTAATAAAACAAATTCAGCAATATATTATAAAGATCAGTGATTATAACCAAGTGGTATTTATCCCTGGGATGCAAGGTTGTTCAATATGCACAAAGCAATCAACTTTATGTAACATATTAACAGTATGAAAGACAAAAATGGTATGATTATTTGGATTGATGGTGTAAAAGCATTAAATAAAATTCAACACCCCTTCATGATAAAAACACACCCCCAAAAAAACAGATATAGAGGGAACATATCACCACAAAATAAAAACTATACACAGTAGACACATAGCTAGCCTCATACTGAATGGGAGAACACTGAAAGCCTTTTCTCTAAGATATGGAACATAAGAAAGATGTGAGCATCTTTCACCACTGTTATTCAGCATATTACCGGAAGTCCAACTGTAAAATTCATATGGAATTTCAGAAGGCCCTGAATAGCCAACATATTCTTGAGGGAACATAAAAAGCCTTAACAAGAAGCTCAAAGGCCTTAACAACAGCAAAACAAGTAATCCCAGTAAAAAAGTGGGCAGAGAACATGAATAGACATTTTTTAAAAGATATAAAAATGGCCAATAAATATATTTTTTAAATGTTCATCATCACTGTTCATCAGAGAAATGCAAATTGAAGCCACAGTGATATATTTATCTTATGCTGATCAGAATAGCCATTATTAAATATATATATATATATATATAACAGATGTTTGGGACAATGCAGAGAAATGGAAAAACTTATGCAACATTAGAAGGAATGCAATTTACTACCAGCCTCTATGAAAAACAGTACACAGTTTTCTCAGTGAATAGAACTACCATTTGTTCTAGCAATTCCACAACTATATATCTACTCAAAGGAAAAATAAATCATTATAACAAAAATCTACGTGCATGTTTATCACTCCACTATGTATAATGGCAAAGATATAAAATCAACCCAAGTGTCCATCAATGGATGATTGGATAAAAGTATGTGGTATATATATGCAATGGAATACTATTCAGCCATAAAAATAATAAATTCATGTTTTTGCAGCAACATGGATGGAACTGGAGGCCACTATCTTAAGTGAAATAATTCAGACACAGAAAGACAAATACCACATGTTCTCATTTGTGTGAGTGAAATAATGTGTACACATGGACATAGAGTGTGAAATGATAGACAATGAAGATTTGGAAGGTGAGATGGGAGTCGAAGATGAGAAATTACTTAATGGGTACAAGGTACCTTATTCCATGATAGATACACTAAAAGCCCTGATTTCACCATTATTCAGCATACAGGTAACAAAATTACATTTGTATCTCATAAACTTAAACCAAAAAAAAAATGATGCCAAAGGCATTATACTAACTTGAAAATCTACTACAAATCTGTAGTAATTAAAAAAAAAAAAAAGAAAGCATAGTTCCGGCATAAAGTCAGGGACATTGACCAATGGAACAGGACTGCAGGGTCAGAAATAAACATATCCATTATGATCAGATGATTTTTGACTAAGATGCCAAAAATATTAAATAAGAGAATTAGATGAATGAAATTAGATACACAGTTCCAAGTATAAACAAAAAATCAACTCAAAATAGATTTAAAGGCTTAATATAAGACCTAAAACTGTAAAAATCCAATAAGTCAACACAGAAACATTTCCTGTTCTAGGCAAAGACAACCCCAAAAGCATAGACAACAAAAGCAAAATTAGAAAAATATGATAACATCAAGTTAAAAGGCTTCTATGCAGTAAATAAAACAAACAACGAAATAAAGAAACAACTAACAGAATGGGAGAAAATATTTCCTGTCCTCTGACATGAGATTAATAACCAGAATATATAAGGAACTCAAACAAGTAAACAGCAAAAACCGAATAATTCTGTTACAAAGTAGACAAAAGATCTGAATAGTTGTATATGAAAAGAACACATACAAATGGCCAAGAAGTATATGAAAATATGCTCAATATTACTAATCATCAGAGAAATGCAAATTAAAACTACAATGAGATATAATCTCACACCTATTTACATGGCTATTATAAAAATAACAAAATATGAGTGCTGGTGAGAATGTGGTAGAAAGGCAACCCTTGTAACAATGTTGGTGGAATTAATTGTAAATTAATACAGTAATTACAAAAAATAATATGGAGGTTCCCCCAAAGATTAAAAATAAAATTATCATTACCCAGCAATCCACTGGGCATTTATGCAATCTACTGGGCATTTATGCAAAAAAAAATAATAAAATCAAGCATGTTCAAGTGATATCTACACTCCCATGCTCGTTGAAAAATTATTTACAAGAACGAAGACATAACCTCAATCTAAGTGTCCATCAGTGAATCAGTTGATTTTTTAAAATGTAGTACATATACACAATGGAATTCTATTCATCCTTTGCCAAAACAAAATTCTGTCATTTGTGACAACATAGATGAACCTGAAGGACATTATGTTAAGTGTAATAAGCTGGGCATAGAAAGACATACTGCATGATTTCAATTATATGTGGAGTGTAAAAGTCAAATTTATAGGAACAAAGAATAAAATGGTATTTACCAGACATTATGGGGCAGTGGTGTTGAGGACATGTTTGTCAAGGGATAAAATATTTTCATTAGATAATAGATATAAGATTAAGAGATTTACTGTAACACCTTGATGCTACCGTTAATAACAATATATTGTATACCTGAAATTTACTAAGCAAGCAGATTTTAAGTGCTCTCCACACACAAGAGGTAATTCATAGGTGAGGTAATTCATGTTAAATTGCTTTATATAGCCATTCCATGAAGTATATGTAGATCAAAACATCATATTGTACATCATAAACGTATACCATGTTTACCTGTCAATTAAAAATAATATAAAAATTTTTTAAATGAAAATTATAAAGTCTTATCACATTGGAGTAAATAAGGGTGAGGTATGTGGGAGGAGATGCCATAATGGAGGTGGATATTTTATCCATGACATTGATTTAGAACTGCTGCAACATGATAATTTACTATCAAAAGCAGCCTTTTAGTTCATTTTATTCTTGTTTTTAAACTTTCTAATGAAAACATATGCTACCTCAGCAGTGGACCCCATCCCACAGCCATGTCCAAAAGCCACTCTCAAACAGACAAAAATATATAATTGTTATCTTAATTTAAGATATTTTAATATCATAAAAATAGCACTTCTATCAAAATTCATATATGCATCTAAAACCATTTCAACTTGAATCCAAATATTATTCTAATGCACTTTGCTTTGAAATAATTTGAAAACTTATTTCAAATCTCACATAATAAATACCAATAAAAGCCAATACTATATAAAAATTAAAAATATAATTGGCTTGTACAATATTAAAATATTTTAATCACCATTTTCAAATCAATGTGATATTAGCATAGATAATTAGATAAGCAAATCAAAGAAAAAATGAATAATTCAGAAATGGATGGGAACACTTATGAGAATTTTACCGTATGAAAATAACTAGTTTGCAGAGTGAACAGATGGAAGATTCCTAATGGAATTTTACATTATTAAAATTAATTAAAAACCTGTCAGTCTCTGGAGCAACACCTCTCAGGCAGAGAATTTTATTATTAGCTAGATCCAGAGGCAGAATCACAGGTAGAAACAACTGTCCTAGCAAGGACAACATCTAGAAAATGTCACAAACACAACTCCAAATGCATGGCAAAAAGAAAAAAAAAATCATGCTCTCAGGCCAGAGAATGCAGATGATGAAATGGGAAACCTTTAGTTATAGTTTATATCCAGCATACTTTTCTATGTGCTAAAGGGGAAAGAAATTAAAAATTTTGTCTGAATGCTTTCTAAATCAGTAAATACTAAAATAAATATTTTCCTGAACCTAAGACAAAAGTCAGATATTACTATTGTAAAGTACAGAAATAAGGCAGAAAATGTATCAAAAGAATAAACATTATACCAGTATATAATTTTCCTTAGTACAATTTTTAAAGCTTTGCAATTGAATGCCTCACAATAATTTCTCCAAACTGACAACTGCTAGAATGCTACTGCACTAACCAGGCTGCATTTTGCGTCACTAAATAGATGTTCACTTTACAATAAGGTGTGGGTAGGTGGAATCAAGATATATTTGTCACTAGGATTGCTATTATAGAGTTAGATTTATGTTAAAATCACAAATTGACTAAAGTAAAAACATTTATCTGGTATCTGGTTCACCCCCAGAACTTAAGAACTTTAAGGATTTAAGAGATTTGGACAGTGGTGGTAATGCAAATTCACTATTCTATTAATACATATATGAGGATATATAGGAATGAAAGATATATATGAATGAAAGATATGTATATGAAAGATACATATGAATGAAAAGATTCATATATATGAAAAGATGGATATGAATGAATATATAAATATGAACATATATGTGTATGTGTATATATATATATATATATATAATATGTTCATATATATATCTAATGCCTTTCTATGTTTTTTTTGTTGTTGTTGTGCAGAATTAGGAAAGTTTAGCCTTTATAACTTGGAGTTGCAAATCAAGTAAGGTAGCAATTAGCTTTATGATAACAAATTTCTCTCCAAATTTTCTCTGCATCTTTCTTTTGTTATGTGCACAAAAATTCTTTTTGGATATGCATTAAATATTAGTCAATGTTGAGAGATATCAAGAAAAAATTGATACTTTCACTTTTCCTCTATTTGAAGCTCCAAATATTGTAGCAAGGTGAAAGCAGTTTGGCCAAATTCTGATGTCAAAGAAAATGTCTGGGCATTCCTACTGAAAACCCAGGTTTATCTCCATGCCTAATCTCACTGTGACTATGGAAATGGGGTAGAAAACATATCCCCACTTCTATGATAAAAACACTTATACTCTGATTATCAAATTGAAACTCATTTTCCTCAAAAGCTTCAGTTTTTCTTCTAATGAAGACTTGTCTCACCATTCAGAGAGTTAATTACCCACTACTAATTATTAAATGCTTTGTTCTTGGGTCAATTTTTGCATGCAATACCCTGCATAGTAATAATTTGTTTATATATTTACTTTTCTTATCAGATTATGATGCCATTAAGATAAAAAAAGCAGTACACTGAAGAAGCTCAAAGCATTCCTGTTAAATTGAGGCAATGAAATTGAGAATTTAATCTTCCTAGTATATGTCAAAGTGCTTTAATTAACCTGTGTTACACAGAGATGTATTAAATGATAGAAAGATTCTTATAGCCAAAATATAGCAAATGATGGCACAGTATTTGTAAAAAAAAATGTCAAAATTCTCGAATGTGACAAACAATGGATAAGGACAAAAAAATACCATTTCCTTGCTTAGAGGAACAAAATGAAGTCACGTCATAGGTAAAAAAATCTTCACTCAATCTACCTTCAGTTTCCTGACAGAAGGAGTTCTGGCCATCCTATCATCTAGGGATTCCCCCATGTGCTTTAGCCTGTCGGCTGAAAAAGATTCAATTGATTATGACAGATGGGCATAAAATCTGTTACAGTTCTGATGAATTAGGGAGGGAAAAGCGTAATAAATTCTAAGAGACAGATTATGCCTTGATTATTTGTGTGAAGTCAATCATCTGTGTACTGGGTACTTGCTATAATCTGCTAGAGGAAAATTATTATTGACTACTAATTGGCATACATTTTGCTTCTCTTTTGACTTAAAATGTCAATGATAATTTTTAGCCTGAAATGATTACATGTAGCAAGACAGAAATGCACCTAGTAAAATCATCAACTTTATAGTATGTAATATAAAAAACTATCAATATTCTAAGATTTATCTCTACCTTAATATCAATGTTAGATGGATCTGAAATATGAGAATATAAAAAAGCATGGCTCAAGTGTTCCTATATCCAATCAACATTGTACTATTTTATTATATAAATCTAAGAGCACATCTTAGCAGTTGTTTTCATCAAACTCTCATTTTAAAAAATCATTTGGAAAATTGCATTTATGTATCTTTCTAATTTGTAAATTGACTTTATAAGTTAGCATAATTACACATAAAGAGGTCATATAAAAGGAAATACAGTTTTTAAATTTTTTACAGTGCATTAAGTATACTAGGCTGATGTTCTTCAGACAAGAAAAATAAAAAGGATGCCTGCATAAGGTCTGAGTCTTACACACTTCAGTTTTGAGTTTTGATCGTCCTCGGATCGTGGAAAATGTGTCTCCTTTTGAAGAATCTCTAATTTCAAAATGTTCTTTTTAACAATTCTTGACATAGCCAAGAGGTGTTAGTAAGGAAGGGTTTTTTTGTTTTGTTTTGTTTTTTCCTTAACTTCGCATTCTAAGTGGTTCAGAGCCAATTGCTCTCAAATCCCTTCTTCGCTCTTTGCTCTGCCTTTTCAAGCAGAGGATCTGGCCTTTGCTGATTAGTTTTCCTTGGCTGCAGTTTTAGCTAGCATCCATCTTGTTTGGAGCTAATGAGAGGCAGGCACTAACAGCAGATGATAAGGTGGTCAGAAAAGGTGAGGGCATCATCTTCAGTCTCCCTCAAATAAGTTTTCTGCAGTGGTGCAGCTCCCTGGTGACAAGTTGTAGTTACAACTTCTGTCAGGTGATCCCAACCCTTGGACTTCCAATTTTCTCTTTGTATTAGCAACTTAGAATATGTAGTATTTTTCTGCTATTTCTAATCTCTGAGTATGATCAATTTCCCCTTTTACCTTCTCAGCTCTTCTATTACTTGTGGGACTAGTTCTCTTTCAAATTACCTATGTTATAAATACCGTGAGTGATTTCTCTTTTTTCTAAGAGGATTCTGAATGACAGATATTCCAACTTAAAAAATAGTAGTGGCGGCTTTGACTGGCAGATTGAAATTTATCTTAAGGTTACATGGTTGTAATTCAGTGCTAGAATCAAATATAAATGTATGCCATGGATGAGGATAGTATATGTAACTGCTCACATACCAGGTGATGGCTCTTCTGGACATTTACAAATCTCTATAGTCCTTGGTATTATATTTTGCCATCACAATACTTCTGATCTTATAACATATACTCTGAATAGTCCCGTCTCAAAGAGATAAAAAACTTCCATTAAAAAAGTTTTTGAAACTCAAGACGCTGACTTTCTTAAGAATACCTCATTCTTAAACGCATGAAATTTCTTTTTTTGCATTCTGACAAGTATTAGAGATTAGAATAAACCCTCTCTTAGTTTTCTGTTGCTGCTGTAACATATTACATCAGTGGGTAAAAAAAAAAAGGACAAATGTATTACCTTATAGTTCTGGAAATTAAAATCCTTACTGGGTTAATATCAAAATGTTGGCATGGCTGCATTCCTTCTGGAGGCTCTGGGGGGAAACGCATTCATCACAATTTTTAGCTCCTAGAGACTGCCTGCTATTGTTGGATTATGAGACTCTTCTGTCATCAAACTCAGCAATTTTATCTCTCTAACCTCTGAATCTGTCCTCAGATATCCTTCTTTGATTTTGACCATCTTGTCTCCCGCATTTAAGAACCCTTATAATTACAAAGGGCCTATCCAGATCAGATAATGTCCTCATCTCAAGATCCTTAGCTTAATCATACTTGTAAAATCCTTCTCTCTCTCTCTCTCTCTCTCTCTTTTTCTCTCTGTTTTGTATTCCAGCAGGAATAGCAATGATGACATGTAAAACTCTTCTTACCATGCAAAGTGAAACTTACAGGTTCAGGGATTAGGACAAGAATGTCCTTGGGAAGAGACATTATTCCACCTACCACAGAATCTAAATATATTTGAAAGCGTATTACTTTTGTTGTAGCTATGGACCCTTAATAAATATGCTTCTCATTATTAAAGCATAAGGCAGGACTTATTTAACCCCTAAATACAACACAATATAAAAATAACAATTGATCTTATCCTTGCTAGCTAGAGACTCTAAGGCAAGAATTATGTTTTTCCAGAGTTATGATAGAACTAACATGATGAATTTGCTCCAGTATGTCTCAATTACTTGTAGTCAAATGGGATGGGCAGAAAAGAACCAAGATATCTGGCTTGTTTACTAGAATTAAAAAGCTCCTTACTTTGTATAAAGACTAATCTTGAAGCAGGTCTTTTGAGGGGGGCATCCTGTACTTCAGAGCAAATGAAGTATCTAAACGGTAATGTAGTCATTTGGGAAATGCATGCTGGACTATCTCTAATACTATGATGCCAGAATATGTTAATTCCTTCAGAGTCATCTACACGTTTTAACTAAGAGAACACTGAAAATGAAGGAGGAGGTAGCCTATGTTTAAAAATTAATGGACGTGATCAACGTGCAATTTCTGGTCCACTATCTAAGAAGCTTGGAATTAAACACTTCATTCCAACAAGTAAAAAATTAAACAAGTTAAAAAATAAACTCAATTCCATTAGAAAAGTGAGATCACAGGACAAACCAAATTCCCAAAATTTGAATAAATAGACAAGTAATATATAGAGTATCACAACTTACTGAAACAAAAGCTTGTAAGGAAAAAACTCAGAAGAAACTAGTACTGGAATACAAGAGCCTAAATTGTAAATGTCAAATTGCTGGAAGCCAACAATGAGCAAGTTCAAGAGTTAAAATCTCCAGGAAGGCACAGTCATGGAGACTGGGACTGGGGCATGCTTTTTTTTTTTTTTTTTTTTTTTTTTTTTTTTTTTTTTTAGTTTTAGCTCCAGGAGCTCTACTAGATTCTCACAGTAAAGATCAGAGAGAAACATCCCCTTGTACTTCCTACAGGGAAAAACAAAAGTAACCAGGTTGGAATAATACAGAGCCTTCTGCTCTTTTTAACAAGACTTTCTCTCAAGAGAAACTATTTTAACAGAAAATAACTGCTTGGGGTTTTATCAGATTCAAATAGATACAAAGAGAAAGAAAATTTTCAACTTCAGTTTATTCTAGTTATCCTGTCATTCTAAATGGTGAAAATAAATCTGAGAAGCCCTTGTGAAGTTCACAGCTCAGGAAACCAAATCTACTAGAAGACTGAGACCTAATCATATGGCTATAAAATGTTTTCCCTTCCCTAAATATTATCACTACACCAATAAAAGCCTATATACCAGAGTCTCTTTTACTCGATACATCATGTCCAGGTTTCAACAAAAATTACAAAGCATACTAAAGGACCAAAGCATTCTTTGATGAGGTGTAACAAGCATTAGAACCAAACTCAAAGATGTAAGTGATTCTAGGATTATGAGACCAGAATTTTTTTATAACTATACCCAATATACTAAGCATTCTCAAAGAAAAAGTAAATAACATGGAAGAATAAATGGTTAATATAAGCAGAGAGATGAAAATTCTAAGAAATAATTTTAAAAATGTTAAAAGTCAAAAGCACTGTACATAAAAGTGCCTTTGATGGGCTCATTAGTAGACACAACTGAAGAAAGAATCTTAGAGCATAAAAATATGTCAGTAGAAATTTCTAAAACTAAAAAACAAAGAAACGATTGAAAAAAAATCGATTAGAATATACAAGAATAGTGGAACAACTACAAATGCTATAGAATACAAAATGGGACTACTAGAAAGAGAGAAGAAAGAAAAAAGAAAGAAGGAAAGAAAGAAAGAAGAAAAGAAAAAGAAAGAACATGTTTGAAACAATAATAACTTAGAAATTCTCCAAATAAATGATAGCCATTAAACTACAAATTCAGAAATTCCAGAGAACACCAGGCAGAGTAAATGCTAAAAACAAACAGCCAAACACAGTGGCTCATGCCCGTAATACCAGCACTTTGGGAGGCTGAGGCCAAGAGATCACCTGAAGTTGGTCATTTAAGACCAGAATGGCCAATATGGCAAAACCCCCTCTCTACTAAAAAATATAAAAAGCAGCCAGGTGGTGGCACACTCCTGTAATCACAGCTACTCCGGAGGCTTGATAATTGCTTGAACCCAGGAGGCGAAGGTTGCATTGAGCCAAGATCATGCCACTGTACTCCAGCCTGGGTGACAGAGTAAGCTGTCTCAAAAACAAACAAAAAACAAAAAACCCTACACCTAGGTATATTTTAAATACATAAAAGTAGAGATAAAGAAAAATAACTTTTTTTGAAAAAAGCCAGAAAGGAAAAATATGCCTTACCTATAGAGGAACAAAGTAAGGATTATGTTCAACTTTTCCTCATAAATCACGCAGGCAAAAAAAATTAAAAAAAAAAAAAAGAACGAAGTATTTAAAGGATTTAGAGGCGAAAAACACCAAACCAGACTTTCATGCCATGGAAAATTAACCTTCCAAAGTGAAGAAGAAATAAAGACTACCTCAGAAAAATTTAAAAATTGAAATTTTTTGCTAGTATATCTACTTTGCAAGAAAAGTTAAATGAAGTTCTTCAGAGAGAAAGAAAGATGGATCATAAATTTGAATCTACATAAACAAAGAGCATTGGTGAACAGATATAATGGCTAAATAAAAACACTTATTTTTCTTATTTTTAATTGATCTACAAAATAAAAATAATGGCAACAATATTTAATTATATATGCTTATGCATATAAATAGATATATTGACATATACTTATGAATACAGAATTGAATGAGATCAATGATTCCAGGAAAAGGAGGGAAGAAATTATGAATATATTATTATTATTTAGTAGTTGAACTACCTGTGAAAAGAGAGGAAATAGAATCATGCTCTATTAAAACCATAAAAAGCAGAAAAAGAGTAGGTAACAAAACAGTGACAAATAACAAAAACATCAAATAGGAAACAGTAACAACATGGTAAATATAAATCTAACTATATCAATAATCACTTTTTATTTAAAAGATCTAAATATTCTACTTAAAAGACAGAGAAAGTCAAAGCGGGATACAAAAACTAGGCAACCTATATATCGTCTACAATAAACTCACTTTACATATAAAGACATACAGAGATTAAGAGCAAAAGGATGGAGAAAGCCACAGCATACTAAAACTAATCAAAAGAAAATGAGAGTAGCTACATTAATTTTGGAATACTGATGTTAGAGCAGGGAACGTTATCATAGCTAAAGAAAGATATTACATAATGATAAAGGGATCAGTTTTCTAAGAAGACATAAAGACAGTTAGTACATAAGTCCCTAACACCAGAGCTTCAAAATATATGAGGAAAAACTTAAGGAACTGCAAAGAGAACACACTACTGTAATTGGAGAGTTCAACATTGCTGAACCATCAAATAGATAGACACAGAAGATAGAAAATCAGTAAGGATATAGTACAACTCAACAGCATCATCATCAACTGGATATAATTACCTATAGACTAGTTAATCTGGTAATATTAGAATATGTATTTTATCAAATTCATATGAATATTCACCAAGATACACCACAGGATTATAAAACAAATCTTAACAAATTTAGAAGAATAGAAGTCATACAAAATATATTCTCAGACCACAATGGAATTATACTAGAAGTTAATAGCAGAAGGATCACTGGAAACTTCTTAAATACTTGGTGGTTAAAAATAGCACTCTTATACATGATACACAGACTACAGGTGCCTTTAAATAAATTTAAAAATACATTTCACACTAAGTTAAAATAGAACATCAAAATGTGTGGGAAAGCAGTGCTTAGAGGGAACTTCATAATATTTAATGTATATGTTAGAAAAGAAGAAAATACTAAAATCACGAATCGAAGCTTCCAACCTTAGGCAACTAGAAGAAGAACAAACTAAACAATGAAAACAATAATTAGTATCAGAATCACTAAAATTGAAAACAAAAACTCAGTAGAGAAAATCAATGAAACAGAAAGCCGTTTCTATCAAGAGATTAATAAAATCAATAAACTCCTAGCTAGGGTAATTTAAAAAAATATAGAAGGTACAAATTACTAATATCAGAATCAAAAGAAAGCACATTAGTATAGATCTCCTTGACACTAAAAAGATAATAAACTAATATTATGTACAACTTTATGCCTATAAATTCGATAACCCAGATGAAATGAATCAATTCCCTGAAAGACGGAATATGTTATAGCTCACATAAAAAGTAATCCCAATTGGATTATTAAAGAAATTGTCTCAATATTTAACAAGCTGTCCAAACAAAAAGCACCAGGCCTGGTAAATTAAGACAGGAGAGGAAATGTTTCATCATTGAATGAGGCCAGCATTACTCTAACATCAAAACTAGAAAAAGATATTACAGAAAAGATGAACTATATATCAATAGCTCTCATGAAAATAGATGCAAAACTCTTCAACAAAACATTAGCGAATCAAATATATATGTAGCTGGATCTGCGTGTATGTATTTGTGTGTGTGTGTGTATATATATATATAAATTGTGTGTGTACACATAAATACACACAAATTTATACATATTTGTTTCATATATATACACATATATACATATATATGTGTATATATGTATATATATGTGTGTGTATATATATATATATATGAAACAAATATATATATGTATGGAGAGAGAGAGAGAAAGGGACCATACGTATTTAACTAAAGTATGAAAGACTGTTTCAATCTTTGAAAATTTATTAATGCAATCCATCACATTCACAGACTCAAAAAGAAATGATCATGTCAATAGAGACAGAAGGAGCATTTGACAAAATTGATCCCTTATTCCTAACCGAGACTCTAAGCAGACTATAAATAGGGGATAACGTTATCAAGCTGAAAAAGAATATCTAGAAAAAGCAATAGCCAATATTATACTGAATGGTGAAGTACTAGAAGTTTTCCAGCTTAGATGAGAAACCAGGCAAGGATTCCTCTCAACACTCTTCTGAACATTGTATTGTTAATCCTAGCTCACATAAAGGACAAGGAAAGAAAATAAAAGTGATACAGTTTGGGAAGAAAGAAATAAAACTATTTTTGTTCACAGATGACATTATTTTCTATGTAGAAAATATGAAAAAAATACCAAAAAATTCTGAGACTATGAATTATTTTAGGAAGGATTACAGCAGGATACAAGGTTAATATTAACAAGTCAATCGCTTTTTTATGCATCAGCAATTAGCTAGTAGAATTTAAAATACAGAACACAGTATCATTTATATTAACCCTCCGTCAAAATGAGATACTTAGGTAAAAATCTAAGAAAATATGGCCAATTTATATAAAGACAACTACAAAGTTGCTGAATATAAAGAACTAAGTCTATGATCATGGATAGAAAAATCTCATATAGTCAAGGTGTCATTTCTTCCCAATTTGATTTATAAATTCAATACAATACCAACCTAAATCACAGCAAGTTATTTTGTATATATTGAATAATGTCTTCTAAAGTTTATGTGCAGAAGCAAATCTCAGAATAGACAACACTGTGTTAAAGGAAACGAACAAAATCAGAGAACTGAAACTGAGTTCAAAACTTACTGAACTGCTACAGAAACCAAGACAGTAAAGTATTGGCAATAAAATAGACTAACAGATCAATGGATTAGAAGAGAGAGTCCTAAAAATAGATAAACACATATGTGGTGAGCAGATTTTTGACAAAGGGATAAAAGCAATGCAAAGAGAAAAGAAAGCCTTTTCAGCAAATGGTGCTAGGACAAATGGATATTCTTATACCAAAACAAACAACATGAATTAAGATGCAGATCTTACAGACCTCACTACAATTTACTCAAAATGCATCATGGGATTAAATGTAAAATGCAAAATTATAAAACTTTTAGGAGACAACATAAGAAAAAAATCTAGATAACGTTGGATATGGCAATGGGTTTTTAGATATAATGCCAATTATTTTAGATATAATGCCAATGCTCTTAGATATAATGTGGATCTTTTGATCCAAAAAAGAAATATTTGATAAACTGGACTTGATTAAAACTAAAAACTTCTGCGCTACGAAAGACACACTTGAGATAATAAAAAGTTATAGACCAGCAGAAAATATTTGTAAAATATGTGTCTGATAAAAGACTATTATCTATTAATAAATATACAAATAACTCTTATAATGCAACAGTAAGAAAAGAAACCACCTAATTTTTTTTTTTTTTTTTTTGAGACGGAGTTTCGGTCTTGTTACCCAGGCTGGAGTGCAATGGCGCGGTCTCGGCTCACCGCAACCTCCGCCTCCTGGGTTCAGGCAATTCTCCTGCCTCAGCCTCCTGAGTAGCTGGGATTACAGACACGCGCCACCATGCCCAGCTAATTTTTTGTATTTTTAGTAGAGACGGGGTTTCACCATGTTGACCAGGATGGTCTCGATCTCTTGACCTTGTGATCCTCCCGCCTCGGCCTCCCAAAGTGCTGGGATTACAGACTTGAGCCACCGCGCCTGGCCGAAACCACCTAATTTAAACAATGGACCAAAATTGGTAACAGACTGGGATTCAAGATACCAAGAACACCAAATGCTGGGGAATATGTGGAGCAAAAGGGATTCTTATTCATTTCTGGTGAGAATGTGCCCTCTTTGGAAGACAACTTGACAGTAGAAAGATTCTTACCATAAGATGCAGCAATCAACTTTTTGATGTCTACCCAAATGCATGAAAAACTTGTCCACACAAAAGCATGTACACAAATGTTTGTATCACCTTTGTTTGTAATTTCCGAAACTTGGAAGCAACCAAGATGTCCTTCAGAAAGTTAATAAATAAGTAAACTGTGGAACATCCAAGCAATAGAATATTACCTGGCACCAGAAAGAAATGAGCTCTCTAGCTATAAAATGATATGGAGGAATGTTAAATACCTATTATTAAGTAAAAGAAGCCAATCTAAAAAGGTTACTACATACTGTACAATTACAGCTATATGGCATTCTGAAAAGAGACAAAACTACAGAGACTATAGAAGGATCAGTGGTTGTGAGGAGTTAGAGGGAGGGAAGAATAAACAGGTAGAATACACAGGATGGTTAGGATAGTAAAATTATTTTGTATGACATATAATGGTGGATACGTGTCGTTATACATATGTCAAAATCTATAGAATGTACAATACCAACAATAAACCCTAATGCTGTCCATTGACTTAGAGTGATAATTATGTCAATGTAGGTCCATCAGCTGTAACAAATGTACCATTCTGCTGCAGGATGTTCTCAGTCAGGGAGGCTGTTCAAATGAGGAGGAAATGGCACGTAGGAAATCTCTGTATCTTCCTCTCAGTTTTGCTGTAAGCCAAAAACTGCTCTGAAGAATAAAGTTTATGAGAAATAATTATAGAAAACTTTTAAAACAAGTTACATCAATCTCCCATAATATCTAACATCTAGTCCAGAGTGGAAAATTCCTACCATACCATATGACTGATCATTCATAAACTCCTAAATTAAAAACAAGGCCTCATCCTTCATTGGAGCAGCTATATTATTTTAATAAGAAAAAAACTTTTAATTATTCATATTAAAATATTTCCCTGGAATAAATGTAAAATTTGTTTATTATACATAACGAATAGAACACACATCATGAAATAATAGTGTTCTTCAGCTACTTTTATCCTATTGTTAAAGGATAAAAGAAACCTTGATATTAGACAGGTACTTCCTGATTTTTCAACGCAATTTCCAAGTTTTAATAAATACAAATATAATCTTAAGACATTCACCATAGACATTCAGCAAGCACTCACAATGAGGATCTGAGAACTATCTGGCCTATTTCTAGTCATATTCTGACAAATAGATTACGGAATACAGGTAGCTCATAATTTGAGGGCATTATAAAAGACTGTTTGTAGCTGGCAGACTATCAAATACTCTAGTTAGAGAGAAACCTACTTGGCTTTTTACGGCAACACTTTAGTCCTAAGATGAATAATGGGCTTTTGGAAGAATATGGTAGCTACCAAAATGGGAATCAAGGAAACAAACCAAAATATGTTGAGAAACGTCTACAGCAGAGATAAGATCATTAGACTGTGAAAATATTATCCCACTTGGTTTTCACAGATTACAAAATTTTAGAGGTTACGATGCTAAAAATGACAAGGCTTGGATTTGAATACCTTTTTAAAATTCTAAGTCCAATTTCCACCACAGAAAATCATACCCCATATACTCAGCATGAAGTATATGGGACACAGAACATTGTGGTCATGTTCTAACTACCAAGTAGCAGTAATAATTCTCACCCATATTTAATAAGATTGAAGTTACACAATGCTTTGCTGTTTTAGAATTAATTTAGGGCAATTAGACAAGCCAATAGCTAGCTTCATCCCAAAATGCACTGTATATTCAGGGGAGAGGACTTGCATGATGTTTAAGAGCCTTTGTGTTTTGAAGTATCATTTTTAGAGAGATTAAGTGGGTGAGGATATTGGCATAACTTGACACGATGTGATCAAAGGTATGCTGCAATTTTAAAAATGGAAAATTAGACCCCCAATATAGTATTCTGAAATGCTTCTGGTGTGCTTCTAACTCTAAGAGTGGGAGAAAAAATGAATAAAATATTTTTTTGAGGAAAAATAGGTTATAATTGGTAATATACAGTACAATGTAACCATGGCCTACATTTCTGGTAATTTCTGCCACTTCTAGAATAAAACGACAATTTCATAAAAAAGGAACTAGACATTTTTTCAACTGGGGAAATTTCAAACACTAAAAACATGTCTTTCATTGATTTAGTCTCCACAATTTACTTTCTAACAATTCATGTGTAAGTTACTCATAATCTCAGAGGCACAGAAAAGGCCATATATTATAAAGAATCACTCCTTAGTCAAGAATAATTGGTCTCTTCTGAAATATGAGTTTCCAAAGCACCTTGAAAATATAAGTAAAATCAAGAAAATGAAGCCACTGAATTTAGTTTCTAAAAGTTTAAGTTGCAAAACATGAACAGATGAAAAGCATAAACTATAAGAGGGATCATAATATCCATTATTCAATAATGATTTTATACCAACAAATGACACAGACTAATGAAAGATTTTAACTTTCTGTCTCTTAAATACTGAAAATCGTCTATGAAGAGTTATAGCTTAATTCAGTACATGGCAAAGATTTATGTAAGGATATATTTTTTCTTGATTTCACTTAGTTCATTCTTTGGTATCCCATTAGGATATTACTTATTTTAGTGGCTATGAAAATATTATCAAACCAAGGAAAGTAGATTCAAAACCAACATGTTAGAACAAAACTGTATATGCAAAGGCATTGATTTGATAAAAATTGAAATACAGTTGACCCACAAAAACATGGGTTTGAGCTGCATGGACCTAATTATACATTGATTATTTTCAAGCAAATGAGGATCCAAAATACAGACTTTGCAGGATGAGGCGTTCATGAATAAATATGGCTGACTTTTCATATAAGTAAGTTCCTCAGGGCTGACTGTGGGACTTGAATGTATGCGAATTTTTGCATATGCAGGGTCCTAGAACCAATCCCTGGAGCACAAAGGGACAACTGACTTTCATCGTCTTTTGGAGCAGAAGAATTGTTTCTACTCAGTGTGAAATATGACTGTGACATATCACATGGATATTGATTATATTCCCTAAGTGATCTCAAATGGGTTCGCTAAAAGTCCACATGAAAAATTACTTTGTAATATGAAGAGTGAAAAAAGTTGCAGTTTTAAAAAATATAATGGCATTCCTTTATTTTTTAAAACTTAGAACAACTGCAGTCTCACAAAAATAAGCCTTCTTCTCAGAAAATAAACTTATGTAATTATGACTTCACTCTAATGTTACCATTTATTTCTCTTTTTTTGGTTTTCACTTCAATTTATTGAAGTATAATTACATATAATTAAATACACTAATTGTAAATGTATAGTTCAATGCGTTTTGATACTGTTAAACTCCCACAAAAAAGATTAACATATTTTAACATGAGAAAGACAGCATATTCTTGCCACTTCTAAAATTGATCCCACTGATCTTGGGTCAGTTGAGCATGCACCTTCTTTCTGTCACAATAAATTGATTTTCATGTTCTAGGTTTTTGTATAAATGTGGTGACAGGGTGTACCTTTTTCGTGTCAAGTTTATTGTACTAAGGATATTATTTTTGAGAATCATTAATGACATTACATGTATCATAGCTTGTTGCTTTGTATTGCTGAATAATATTACATAATCTGAAAATTCCAGAGACACCATTTTCCTGTTGATGAAATCTTGGGCTGTTTTCATATGTTGGCTATTACTGCAGGACTATTATAAACATTTGCCTATTTTTTTTAATCAAAGGATTAAAAATATATGATAACCTATGTATGCTTTTATTCTTTGACTCAGCAAAGACACTTATAGAAATTTATGTGAAGTCATGCCTCTAAAAATCCAAATCGGTGATGCATAATATTGTTTATTTTAATATCACTATCAGTATTCAGTAGTAAAATATCAGAAAAAGATAAATGCCCATCCAAATAAAGTTGTTTTGATAAATTTTGGTGTATCCATACATGAACTTTTATTTCTTTTTTTTTAAGATTGTTGTTACTTCTTTCAATCTGTTTAATTTTATATTTTGAAAATATAAATCTATACATGGTACAAAATTCAAAGCTATAAGAAAGGAAAATTTATAGAAGTCCTATGTTAATCTCATAAACCCTCATTCTATTCCTGGACACATCTTTTTTTTTTTTTTTTTGAGATGGAGTTTCACTCATGTTACCCAGGCTGGAGTGCAATGGCATGATCTCGGCTCACCGCAACCTCCGCCTCCTGGGTTCAGGCAATTCTCCTGCCTCAGCCTCCTGAGTAGCTGGGATTACAGGCATGCACCACCATGCCCAGCTAATTTTTTGTATTTTTAGTAGAGACGGGGTTTCACCATGTTGACCAGGATGGTCTCGATCTCTTGACCTCGTGATCCACCCGCCTCGGCCTCCCAAAGTGCTGGGATTACAGGCTTGAGCCACCGCGCCCGGCCTTTCCTGGACACATCTTATAGGCAACAATTTTTATTTATCATTTATTATTTTGCATTTCCTTTGAAAAATAAGTAAACACATGTGTGTACTTTCTTCATTTCAAGAAAGAAAAAGCATATTGTATAGACATTTTTGTACCTACTTTTAAAACTTCCCTTAATACCATTTTATAGAGAGATCTTGCTCAAACTCTTTTTATTTAGTACTTGAATGTATAGATGCACCAAAATTTATGAAAGCAATTTTATATGGATGGGCATGTATCTTTTTCTGATATTTTACTGCTGAATACTGATCTTAATATTAAAATAAATAATGCTATGCATAACTGATTTGGATTTTTAGAGTCACGGTTTCACATAAATTTCTGTAGGTGTCTTTGCTGAGTCAAAGAATAAAAGCATACATAGATTATCATATATTTTTAATTCTTTGATAACACATTGTGATATCAAACTCTTGACATGCTAAGTATAGAGAAAACTGAGGTATAATGCATGAATGTATTATATTTCCTGTCCATTTTTTATTTTATTTAGTATAAAACATAAATGGAGATGATTTATGCCTTTTTTAAGGATATAAAAAGTTGAACAAGTGCTAATTTCAATATGACAACCAGAAAAAGCAAGATCATCTATAAAATAATAAATTTTTGAACTCATCATAGAATTGAGGACAAAGGACAGCCAAACATCTAACACTAAAAAGAGCCATTGCTGCCAGAGACAGATGAGACAAAAGTTCGGACTTAACTGATAGTGGGTGGAGGCAGCTTCACCCACTCACAGACTTTTCCTTTGAAACTACACGGGAATATATCAGGAGAGCTTAGGTGTGAGGTAGGAGACCAGAGGATTTTTTTTCTCAGTGGTTTGGTCCTGGAGAAGGAACGAAAGACTAATGCCTCCTGGGGAAGGACATTAAACTTTATTATTACTATGAAATAAGTGAATACCCAGTTCTAACCCTGGAGGAAAGATAAGATCATCCTTGACCCAAATCATTGAGCTTCTCTTACCTGTAGACAATGAGAGTTATCACAGAAAATTAACCATCCCTGAGACCCTAAGACCAAATGCCTGCTCAAGGATGAGGTTGAACCCGCCCAACAAATAACATCATTCACTTGTTCCCCACTTCTAGACTGGTAAGCTAAAAGTAAAATGCAGCAGTGAATACCCAGTTCTAACCTGGAGGAAAGGTAGGACCATCCATAGTCCAAATCATTGAGCCTCCCTGTAGGCCATGAGAATTATCACAGAAAATAAACCATCCCTGAGATTCTAAGGCCGAATGACTGCATAAGGATGAGATTGAACCTGCCCAAGAAATAACATCGCTCTCTGTTCTCCACTTCTAGACTAGCACGCTAGAAGTAAAATGCAAGAATTTACTACTGAGCCACAGGCATGGTAGGAGACATTTTTTGAAATGTAATTTACACAGGAAAAGCCAAAATCTAAAGGTGGCACAGAAACAGTGAGAAAACCATCCAGTAAAACAATCCCTGCCCTGAGCAAGAGGTAAAGCCAGAGAAATTAGAAGACTGTGGTGGACTAAAGGCAGCAATAGCAACCGAACAACCTAAACCCAGCTCAGTTCCTGACTAAACAGACTCGAATCCCATAGTAGCAGCCTAGCAGTAGAAGAGGCACAAAAATTTACCTGAGTTTTTATGGGTCTATATACAATGTACGTCATTTAATGAAAATGACAAGACACACAAAGTAAAAGCCTTAAGAGACAAAGCAGGCCCCAGGCTCAGAGATGAATTCTATATTAAAATTATCAGGCAGGTAATATAGAATCACTACAGAAAAGTTTGACAGAATACATGAATGGATATGAAAAAGAAACTACTCAAATAGAGACATAAATAGAAAAAAAGAGTAGGTGAAAACAAAGCATTAAAAAGGTATGGGATACTATCACCTATCTAGCAAGAATTACTGAAGAAAAGATGGAAATAGGACAAAAGAAAAATTTGAAGATATAAGGGCCTAGAAATAAGGTATATTGTTTGATAGCACAGTCTAACAACTATAATTAACAAGAATTTATTGTATTTCAAAATAGCTAGAAGACAATATTTGAATTTTTCCTAACACAAAGAAATGATAAATTTTGAGGTGATAGATATCCCAATCACCTTCATTTGATCATTACACTTCATATGCATGTATCTAAATATCACACTGTACCCATAAATATGTCTAATTCTTATATATCAATACACAAGATATAAGAGCCTAGAGTTTTGCTAAAGTAAGCACAGATATCAAGCCACAGACACAACAAGAGAAATGCAAGAATAAATAAAATTTGAAAACCTAAGCATACAATATTCAAACACCTGAAACCAAAATGAAAGGAAAGATTGAAGATATTTGGAAGAAAAATAAACATTACATGCAGAAAATCAAAGTAGAATTCTCATTAGAAATAATACAAACCAAAAGACAATGCAGTGATCTCTTAAAGAGCTAAAAGAATAATGACAATAAAAAGGACACCTGTCAATTCTGTATTCTCTAGTTGTTAAAAATATCTTTCAACTATAGAGGTGAAATACTCTTCTTTTTTCTGTGAAACAGATGCTGAGAGAATTCATTATCATCAAAATTGTTTATAAATTCATTTTAGAACAAAAGTAAGGTAAAATAAATTTGCACAGAATATGAGAGGGAGGAATTAAAAGTATAGCATTGTAACATTAAAAAGCTATATATGAGATAATATGGTAACATTTTAAAAGATCTGATAATTCTACTTCAATTCATTTATTCAGGCTTTACCGTATTTTATTAACGTAGCTGAGCTTTGGACAGACTCTGGTGTTTCTGTATCTCTAAGCTCCATTTATCTATCCATACATTTTTAATTTGCTTAATTGACATATAATGTTTTTTGTATTTTTCATGTACAACATGATGCTTAAAATGTATAATATGTTTTATATATATATTAATATAACATAATTATATATAATACATATGCACACATTGTAGAATGGCTAAATCAAGCTAAGTAATGCATTAGTAATGCAGTACTTCACATAGTCATTATTTGTGTATTGAGAACACAAAATCATAGAAGTCGGGAGTAGAAGAGTGGTTATCCGAGGCTGGATGTTAGTGGGGAAGTGGGCAGTTGGAGAGATGTTGACCTAAAGATGTAAAATTTCAGGTAGCTAGGAGAAAAAAGTTCAAGAGACCTGTTGTACAACATGGTAACTATAGTTAATAAAATATGTTCTATTCTAAAAATTGCTAATAATAGATTTTAAGTGTACTCATGTATGAGTTCTTGGTATCAAGTTCCTTCCTTTAATCAGCACACTCATGTCTGATGCCATGATCATTACTGAGAAAATTCTCTCCTCTTGATTCTTACGTGCACTTTGCTATCTGGCAAATCATAGATTCTAGGTTTATGCTTGTTGAATAAATGAAAAAATAAAAGGTGTCATTTTATTTTTAATAACGTAGTTTCCATTGCGTTTCTATGGAGTGGCTCTGTTCCTGCAACTTTACATGGATATTGTTTTTCATAACTACATCCTTTAGTCATTGAATTCTGCAGGTTAAACCCCACATGCCAGCTCTTTTATCTAAGTAGGTTTGATTCAGGAGACTCCTCTTTAAATCAAGGAGCAGATGTAGCCTCAGGTTACATTGTCTACTCCTAGAGCAAGTACCTAGGTCAAATACGTTGAAAACTGATAGAAGGAATAGAAGCCAAATCTAGACATTAAGTTCCACAACAATGTTAGCTTTTGTATATTGTTTTTACTCTTTGTCTGGTGCCTAACACAAAGAATGTTAATAGAATGAATGTAATTCTGGATGTGTTAATAAACTTTAATGGCTAAAAGGTTTAAAATGGAAATTCCCCTTTTAGTGCAATTTGGGCTTTAATTGTAAATTTAAATGCCCTTTGTAAATCATTTGAGAGTATAGTTTTTCATTTACTTTTTGTGATTTATCAGAATTAATTCCAGGCTGCTAAGCTCAGCTGTTTATAAAAAGTAGAATAAAGTTTTTTGTTATTCACCTTATAACACTCCTCGACAATTTTTTAAAACTTATGGAAGTTATTAGCATGCTTATTAGGTATGTTATTGGCAGGAAAACTGCTTTTTGAAGCACAGAATACATTGGATTATATCACATATGTTGAAAATGTGTGTAGCCACAGCAGGCCAGGGAAGCAAAAGGACCACACTTGTAGTTTTAAAAGCTGTAAATGCATACATACCTTTATAGTGGGTAAAGTATTTTTGAGAATCTACTTTTTCAAGGAACTACAAAAGAAAGAGATAGATATTGTAAATATCTTAAGAGTTAACTCAAGTGAGCAGGGAATGCTTGGAAAGATTGTAGAAAGAAGACTTCTCTGAGTCTGTGTTAATAATAGTAAGGAACAAATTATAATAGCAAATATTTCCCACAGGCACAGAAAGTCAAGGCCAAATGGAATAGTTCCACTTGTCTGGCCAATAAATCATGACTGATGAAATTTATTCCCTGTTTCTTTTATATTAAAATCCATTGCTGACCCATAAAGAGGGGACTGGTTTTCTGATTTTCAGGCAGGAGTGAGATTGTTAGGGTCTAATTTAGCAATAGACAAGTATGAGAAAATCACACAGAGACATAATAGTCAGTGAACTTTTTATAAAACCCGTGCTACTTTGGAGTAGGAAGTATTGGTTTGGAGGTTTACTGATTTCTGTGATTCTGCTACAGGAAGTACCTGGGTATATAGTACATTTTAGATAGACTTCTGTCTTAGTCTATTTTGTGTGGTTATAACAGAATATCACAGACTGGGTAACTTATAAAAAACAGAAACTTATTATCTTACAGTTCTGGAGTCTGGGAAGTCCAAGGTCAAGGAGCTGGCACCTAGGGAGGCCTTTCTTGTGTTCTCTCATGGCAGAATATGAAAGGGCAAGATGCGTATAAACTTTGTATTCTCATATGGCAGAAGGGCAGGGGAGAAGGAACTCACTCCTGCAAGCCCTTTTTACATCAGTGCTAATCCGTTCCTGAGAATAGAACCCTCATCACCTAAACGCCTCCCAAAAGGCCCCACCACCTGACACTGTTGGGGATTGCATTCCCACCAAATGAATTTTTCTGGAAAATTTCAGACCACAGCAACTCTTGAATAAAAACAGCCAATAACCATGGGTTTATATTATAAACCAAAAAATGTCTGAGAAAGGTCTTAATTAAGTTTATTTTGCCAACATTAAGGACATACCTGGAAAAAAATAAACATGGAATCACAAAAATAGTCTGTGGTCTGTGCCTTTCTCCAAAGATGATTTTGAGGTTTCAATATTTAAAGAAATGTGGGCTGAAGGAGAACGAAGGAGCAGGTAGGGGAATAGTCAATTACATATTCTTCTCTCACTCAGCAAATCAGCACCTTGCACAAAATAAAGTAAACATAGAGTAGCTGCTTGTGAAGATATTTAACATTTTATTTGTAGTTATCTGCCTAGGAACAAAAGGAAGTTCAGCTTCTTGCATGATTCATCTTTCAGCGTAACTGTTTTCTTTTGGCATAGTTAGTTGGGGTTCCAAATTTTTATTTTTCTTTGACAATATTAACACCTATTTCTCAGGAAAGTAATAAAGATTAATCTCCCAAAATTACCACTGTTGGCATGTTCATCAGCAAATCGAGATCTGAAAAGTTCCTAAAGAGTTTTTTCTAATAACCTTTTAACATGAAGAAGAAATAAGGAAAAAGTGACTTTTATATTTGTTTTCTATTATTGCTGTGAAATATACTACACATTTAGTAACTTAACACAGTACAGACTTATTACCTTACAGCTCTGTATGTGAGAAGTCCAACACAGGTTTCACTGGGGTAAAATCAAGGCATAAGCTTAACTATGTTCCTTTTAGGAGCTTCTGGAAGAGAACACATTTCATTTGCTGTTCCAGCTTGTAGAGGTCACGAACATTCCTTGGCTTATGGCCCTTGTTTCCTGTCTTCAAAGTCAGCAACACTCCATGTCTCTGATCATTTTATTATCACATATATTTTGACTCTGACTTTAGGTAGAAAAGGTTCTTTTAAGGGCATGTATGATTTCACTTTTTCTCCTAGCTGCCTCAAATTTTATATCTTTAGCTCAACGTCTCTCCAACTGCCCACTCCCCCACTAACATCCAGCCTCCAATAACCACTGTTCCACTACCTACTTCTGTGATTTTGTGTTCTCAATACAAAAATAATAATTATGTGAAATTATTAGAAAAGGTTCTGTCAAGGACTTGTATGATTTCATTGGGCCCACTGAAATAATCCAGGAATATCTTCTTTACACAAGGTCTTCAATCACACCTGCAGTCTCCCTTTTCCATGTAAAGTAACATATTCACAGGATCCAGGGATTAAAACATGGACATATTTAGGGGTTCATTATTCTGCTTATAACAACTTCCTTTTTTTATCATGCTTTAAGTTCTGGGGTACATGTGTAGAATGTACAATTTTGTTACATAGATATACATGTGCCATGATGGTTTGCTGAATCTATTACCAAGTCATCTACATTAGGTATTTCTCCTAATGCTGTCTCTCCTCAATGCCCCCACTACCTGCTATCCCTCCCCTAAACCTCATCCCCTTACAGGCCCAGGTGTGTGATGTTCCCCTTCCTGTGTCCATGTGTTCTCATTATTCAACACTCACTTATGAGAACATGTGGTATTTGGTTTTCTGTTCTTGTGTCAGTTTGCTGAAAATGATGGTTTCCAGATTCATCTATGTCCCTGCAAAGGACATGAACTCATACATTTTTATGGCTGCATAGTATTCCATGGTGTATATGTGCCACATTTTCTTCATCCAGTCTATCACTGATGGGCATTTGTGTTGGTTCCAAGTCTTTGCTATTGTGAACAGTGCTCCAGTAAACATATGTGTGCATGTGTATTTATAATAGGCTGATTTATAATCCTTTGGGTATATACCCAGTAATGGGATTGCTGGGTCAAATTGTGTTTCTAGTTCTAGATCCTTGAGGAATCACCACACTGTCTTCCACAATGGTTGAACTAATTTACACTCCCACCAACAGTGTGAAAGTGTTCCTATTTCTCCACATCCTTGCCAGCATCTGTTTCTTGATTTTTTAAAGATAGGCATTCTAACTGGAGTGAGTTGGTATATCAATGTGGTTTTGATTTGCATTTCTCTAATGACAAGTGATGATGAGCTTTTTTCCATATGTTTGTTGGCTGCATATATGTCTTCTTTTGCGAAGTGTCTGTTCATATCCTTTGCCCACTTTTTGATGGGGTTGTTTGTTTCTTCTTGTAAATTTGGTTAAGTTCTTTGTAGAGTCTGGATATTAGCCCTTTGTCAAGTGGGTAGATTGCAAAATTTTTTCCCATTCTGTTGGTTGCCAGTTCACTCTAATGTTAGTTTATTTTGCTGTGCAGAAGCTTTTAAGTTTTATTAGATCCCATTTGTCTATTTTTGCTTTTGTTGCCATTGCTTTTGGTGTTTTAGTCATGAAGTTTTTGCCTGTGCCTAGGTCCTGAATGGTATTGCCTAGGTTTTCTTCTGGGGTTTTTATGGTGTTAGGTCTTATGTCTGAATATTTGATCCATCTGGAGTTAATTTTTGCATGAAGTATAAGGAAGAGATTCAGCTTCAGCTTTCTGCATATGGCTAGCCAGTTTTCTCATTGCCATTTATTAAATAGGGAATCCTTTTCCCATTGCTTGTTTTTGTCAGGTTTGTCAAAGATCAGATGGTTATAGAATATGGTGTTATTTCTGAGGCCTCTATTCTGTTCCATTGATGTTTACCTCTGTTTTGATACCAGCCCCATGCTATTTTGATTATGGTAGACTTGTAGTATAGTTTGAAGTCAGGTAGTGTGATGCCTTCAGCTTAGAGTGTGATACCTTCAGCTTCTTTTTCTTTTTTTTTTTTTTTTGTATTTTTTCCCATTTATTTATTTTATTGCATTTTAGGTTTTGGGGTACATGTGAAGAACATGAAAGATTGTTGCATAGGTACACACGTGGCAGTGTGATTTGCTGCCTTCCTCCCCATCACCTACATCTGGGATCTCTCCCATTGCTATCTCTCCCCATCTCCCCACCGCCCACCGTCCCTCCCCTATTTCCCCCCAACTGACCCCAGTGTTTAGTGCTCCCCTTCCTGTGTCCATGTGTTCTCATTGTTCAACGTTTTTATTTTTATTTTTTTGCATAGGATTGTCTTGGCTATGGGGGGTATTTTTTGGTTTCATATGAAGTTTAAGGTGGTTTTTTCCTATTGTGTGAAGAAAGTCAATGGGAATAACATTGATGACTATTGATGTGAAAATCCTCAATAAAATACTGGCAAACCAAATCCAACAGCACATCAAAAACTTATCTATCACAATCAAGTCAGCTTCATCTTCAGGATGCAAGGCTGGTTCAACATATGCAAATCTATAAATGCAATCCATCACATAAACAGAGCCAAAGACAAAAACCACATGATTATTTCAACAGATGCAGAGAAGGTCTTCAACACCCTTTTGCTAAAAACTCAATAAACTAGATATTGATAGAACATATCTCAAAATAATAAGAGCTGTTATGACAAACCCACAGCTAATATCATACTGAATGGGCAAACCTGGAAGCATTCCCTTGAAAACTGGCACAAGACAAGGATGCCCTCTCTCACCACTTCTATTCAACACAGTATTGGAAGATCTAGCCAAGGCAATCAGGCAAGAAAAAGAAATAAAGGGTATTTGATTAGGAAAAGAGGAATTCAAATTGTCTGCATTTGCAGATGATGTGATTGTATATTTAGAAGACCCCACTGTCTCAGCCCAAAATCTCCTTAAGCTCATAAGCAACATCAGCAATGTTTCAGGATACAAAATCAATGTGCAAAAGTCACAAGCATTCCTATACACCAATAACAGACAAACAGAGAGCCAAATCATGTGTGAACTCCCATTTACAATTGCTAAAAAGGGAATAAAATACCTAGGAATACAACTAACAGGGGTTGTGAAGGACTTCTTCAAGGAGAACTACAAACCACTGCTCAGGGAAATAAGAGAAGACACAAACAGATGGAAAAACAGTCCATGCCCATGGTTAGGAAGAATCTATATCCTGAAAATGGACATATTGTGCAAAGTAATTTATAGATTCAATACGACTTTTTTAAAACTCAATAGCTAATGAAGGTCAGACTGAGGTAAGAAGTCTCACAATTTCCAGTACATGTTTTTCTACCATACTACAAATTATTTAAATCACCTCAAAGAGAAATAACACTTTAAAATATTACTATTTTCTATACTAGATGGATTATTTTAGAGGAGAAAAAAAATCCTTACCTTGTTATTGGCAAAAGATATACAAGGTCTTCTATATACATCTTAACTAAACATGTTGTAATATTGTAGGCTTCCATCTGAGATGGTTAGGGACTAATAAATGAGAACATATTTTGAATTTCCATGCAGGAAACTTGCAATCAAAATGGAGCTCAGCAGACAAGAGCCAGCAACGTAACAGAGCTTCATATGGCCAGTGGATTATGCAATCCTGAAGACTTTAGCAGAAGAGAGGTATTTTGTAAGTAATACTTAATATTTCATTTACATACCTCCTCTTTTATAACTGACAAATCATTAAAATCTTGCCAAAAAGTGTTTTTTTTTTTCTATTTATATTTGCTTGATCTAGTTGAGGAGTTGGGAAATTTCAAGGCAAGGGGGTGCAATTGGTATTTGAAATTGTTACTAAAAAGGTAAGAGTAGAAAGCAGAGACAGATAAATAAATGAAAGAAAAGTAGCCACAGATGGTTATCTGATCATAACTCACTTGGAGAAATCTCGGAGAAGACATTATTTTTTTCAACAAGACTTCAAATATGTGTTTAAACTAATCTTATCTAGCTGATAAGAAATAGGGTAATCCTAGATGATAGCTGGCTTGCAAGTGTTTGTGCCTTTTATATTTTGGGTTTAGTTTGTTTTTGCCAGCGTTAAATTAATATTCAAGAATCTCTTGGTTGGTATTTGAAAGCAAATTTATTCCTTCCAACCATACAATGTCTACCTAAATAATTACTGTTTGATAACAAAGAGTATTTCATTAATATTTTAATTTGCATTTCATTTTTATTTTGAGTGATTTCACATTGCCTGATATCAGCCATTACTGAATTAGGCTATGTGTGTATGCTTTTTCTTTCATTAGTCCATTTCCCCCTTACGCTGTCTTCTGCACATACAATGACTAATTACAGAGATATGTTTTTCAGTTTTTTGGAGCTTATATTCTAATAAGCAAGACAGAATACAAGTGAAAAACCATGGCATAAGACTATGAAAGAAAACTAAATGTTTTGACGTAAGGATGTGAGAAGAATTTAGTACTAGAAAAGTTACTTGAGAGTACTGAAGTGTTGTTTTAAAAGGTCTTTCATGTCTTTAAATGTACAAATATGGCCTCTGGATCTATATGATTTTGTAGAAAGAGACATTTTGGGGAGAAATAGAAGCTGGCTTTTTTTTCTTTCATTACCAGAATACTCTATGGCTGGTTGTGGGTTCTTCATTTTTTATAAGGTACTTTATACTTAGCATCATAACTAGATTATAATTATGTAGATAATATATAATATCTTTCATTTAATATTAAATTTTAAAAAGGCACAAAGAGTTTAATTTCTTCCAATGAAATTAGAGTCATGTTTTAACCATGGCCTTTGCATTCCTCAATAGTTTCCTGAGATCACCTGTGGATCTCTTTTTACTTGGCAGTTTATGATTCCCACTTGGCAGTGATAATCATAAAAATTTTTCAAGTGTCTAAAATTTTACTTAATTTAACATAAAATATATTGTGATTGTAATCATTGTGTTTAAAAAAATTCTGACTCAGATGCTGTAATTTAACTGCACCTTCAAAGCTGTTATAACACACCCTCAAAAAATAAGAAAGAACCTATTAATTGAGACTCACAGACATTTTTAAGTGAGTTTTTGGATTATTTTCATCAGAGGTAAAATAAAGAGAGTGAAATATTTTTTCTGCCAAATCGCCACTTTGGTCTTCTTAAGGAACAGAAGGAGAAAAGTAGGAGAATTGAAGAGAGAAGGAAGAAGACTGAGGAAAAAGTACAACAATGAGAATAGAAACTGAGGGATAAACAGCAATAAGTAATATTTCTTGAGAGACAGGGCGACAGGGAAACATGGTTACAAAATGATAAAAATGAATTAGAACACAGAATCATCTTCAACTAACTATGAGCTACTCAAGTACACACTTTAGTAGTATGGGGGAGAGTCAGAGGGTGTCGTTATATTTAATGTCATCTATCCTGACTTATTTTCCTTTATACAGATTGTCACTTTCCAGAAACTTAATTTCTTTCACCATATTGGTTGTCATAGACTCCATTCCTCTCTATCCTCTTAACTGCCAATTTTTGTGACTGAAATTTAATCGCAGATATGGTTACTATGTTATACTACAACAATTGAGAGAGACACATGCTGTGATTAACTAACTTTGAAGTTTTCTTTATTTTACAACTTAGAATTTTTGAAAATAAAATAAGATAAAAATGCTTTTTATTGGGAAAACATAGGCAGATAAAACAATATCTAAAAGAAATAAAGACTGCATATTTAAGTACATATTTTATTTTCCTTTTTTGTTACTATATGAAATATGTTATTAATATGTATAACAGAGGAATTGTATTTATTTAGACTCTAAAGCACAAGGGTTCATATAATTTTATAATGTGATCTAGTGTATTTTTTTCTTTTTATATTCGGTCCTTGAGCCATATTTAATATCAGGTGGGAAAGAGCTACATGCAAATTTATATTTTATTTTGTTTGTTGCGGAAGAAAAAAACAAAATTAATTTTAATATATCACTTACATTTTGATTAAATATTTATAAGATAACATATTTACATTAATTTTAAATTAGCAGTAAATTTAGAACTGTTCATTTTTTCTTTGAAATAAGTACAGTTACAAAACGCTTCATATGAGAATCTAGATTAAAAAAACACAACACTTTACAAGGACTAATTTTCAAAGCGTTTAGAAAAACATGTTTTCTAGATAAAGCTTTCATCAGCATTACGATAACTGTGTCAAGACATTCAGTATGGCAAGAATTTGTTCGCATTGAATCTTGCAGATTGACAGTTGACTTCACCTGATGTCAGGTGAAAACAAAGCACGCACAAGAAAAATTGAACAATGTTACATCTTGAGTTTACTGATGCAGCAGGAAAAAAGATATTTCCTTGGAAGTAAATGTGCAAAAGAGATCTAAGTGGGAGAGTCTCTGTAATGACAAATGAAATTGCCTGGTCTCTATGGCTCATAAAATTGGATTTTATTTTATTCTAATTGGCTTTTGATTTAAAACTCCTAGAACAAATAAAAATTGTACAAGGTGAAGAAGCTTTAAAAGAACAATTTGAGTATCTTTATTATATGAGGTTTGACCTTAGTAGTTCTTTATTAAACTATGTAACCATTTTATCATTATTGGGAAAAGTATATTGAACTCCTAAGATGAATATATTGCAGGAAAACCATACAGATTGCTTGTTCACCTAACTCAGCTTTAAAATAATGTTTGCATAAACTGACACATTCATTCATGGCTGATATAACTCATAGAGAGCAAATATTCATATAAACTACTCATCTATGTCATCTGTAATTTTGTTTCTTACAGTTAGCTAAAAGTGTAACATAATTAGTAATGTTTTAAAATATGTAATCTGCCAGTTAACTTCAAAAAAGTTGAATATATATATATACATATACTTTAATGAATTCTGTAAATACTACAAAATGACAAGTTTCTCAAAGGATTTATAATTGTGTGTGACAAATGACATGATTTGCCAGCTGTGGGAATTAAAGGTATGACATTTCCTCAAACGTTTTGTTCAATGTCAGGCATATAAAAAAGAAATTAATTCAGATAAAAATGAAGAATTGAAGGGTCTCTAAACTATCTCACAAGAGAAATTATGGAAGGCAGCATGGCATTTTAAAATAGCAAATGTGGTCTCACAGGGAAATTAGGTATATCTCCTCAGTATTTGAAAGCCTGTCATAAGCAAGGGGATTAATATCTATTTTAGATAAGTATTTCAAATATAGATTTTCATTTAAGTAAAGGCAGGGTTTACGCCACGGGGATCCAAGTATGTCTGCTACCTAAGATAATGAGTATCTAGTTTCTGTAGGTGTTAAAGAATTGAGTCAATATACATTAAAGATGAATGTTTTGGAAGAAATTTAAGTCATCTAGGCAATATCTATCTAGCGGTAGTGGAATTAACTTGACTTTCTTACTCAATTTGAGTAACTGGATGGCCCAAACATATAACATAGACATAATTCTATAGTAATGTATATTTATAAATTACCCACTTCTTTGACTGTATTGATCAGATCAATGTGTCACAATGGCAGTATGAAGACTTAGACTTAACTGATTTAAATGTACATTGAAATTTCTAAAGAAAATAAGCTGAGCAGAGTATGAACCCCTTTAAAATCCAGATACTTATGACAAAAACATTTAATTTGCTTAAAGTGCAACTGTAAGTTAAAATGTAGGATGGTAGTTTCTTAGAAAACTAACCAATCTAGTTATTTTTGAAACCATCCATATGTAGGTTATAGTTTCAGTGCTAGCATTTGCCAGCTGTTGCCTGTATCCCTTTGATGGATTATAAACTGAATTTAAATGTGAAGATAAATTTAAATGATATATGTAAATGTTCCATTTCATATCTGACACGTGTTATATGTTTGAAAAATGCTAATTTAATATTTCAGTTTAACTGAAATTATTTTATCTTCCAGCAGAGAAAACTAACAATTTTCTGAATAATTCCCAAAATGTGAGAATACAATTTAAGAGTATTAGACAGTAATGCCCACTAAACTTAATTCTACTTCTTTAACCACTCTGAGCCCATCCACTTCTTATAGAGATCAGGTTACACTACTGGAAGCAAAAGTTGTTTGTAATTTTCTCCTTTGTATCCACTGAGTTACAACGAATTGAATATAAGCCACATTATTTCAGTCTCAATTACAGTTCTGTCCAATTAGATAAAATGTAAACTGTCACTGCAGGTCGTCCAGTACTAAACTCCACCAGAAATAACTCATTGTCTCTTCAGTTATGGCTTAAATCATCACTTCTTAAAACTAACAGAAAATTTACCATCCTCCTGCTAAAAATCCCATTTGTTTCTAGTCGCCTTAATATTTGGCAGAAACAAAGGAAGTCTCCCATGCAAAATGCAGTACTCTCCTAACCGGTTCTGGGGAAAGGAAGAAAGCATACAGAGGTTCAAATAATTAACTTATTCCACTCAGTTAGTCACTGAGAGAACATAGAAAATAGATTCTCTTTCCATACAATAAATACATTTTCCTGCTATATATGTGGTATATGTGAGTTACCCCATTGTAAGATAATACATAAATATTAATTAACTTAATATTTGGCATGTCAGTTTGATGTGTTCAGAAAATAGTTGATTATATTTCCATAAATGTGGATACACTAATACTAATTTTTCTTTTCATTTTTCATTAACCTTTGTTGTATTTGAATGAGAGAGACTGCAATAAAGCTTTCATCTGTCTCCCTCATAGCAAGTTTGAATCAATAGATTCACCTAATTATAGACAGTCACTTGGATCTTAATTTAATATATGGAATTTTTATTGTAAATATTCTTAGTACAAGTACAAAAAGACATGTATAGTCACTTAATTTAAATAACTATGGATTCCTTTAATCTACTTAAATTATTAAGCAACTGTCTTTGTCAGCAAGTATAAATAAGTTTTAGTTAAACAGTCAAAATAAGCTCTTTAAAAGCATACACCTTCATTTCCTGACAAACTTTATACCTTATTTTATAAAAACATTGTGGATTTTTGAAAAATATAAATTTAGAAGTAAAAGAGGAATAAATACACAATGACTCAAAATACAACTCAATGATTCATCTAGTTCTGCATACTCTGCCTAGATCATATTATGTAATTTTATGCCTTCAAACACAATCCTGGGGTTTTCCCTCCAGTATCTTTTTTCCTATCTGTTTCTCTTCCTTTCTTTTCCCTTCTATTTATAAATGATTCAATCCTAACTCCATTAGTTGGGGCCAGAGGAAATGAAGATCCTTTGAGTGGGTGTCCTGGCAGAGTCCAAGTGGAGTGGCAGACATCCACACTGAGAGACCACTTGGAATGGGGTGTCAAAACCAAATAAAGGTACAAAGTTCATCCATATGGAGAATCAGCCTGGGATGGGATTTGGAAATATAAATGGAGCTAATTGGGTGTCAATACAGGATGTAGCCTGTTATGGAGAGTCAGAGTCCAAGTGGAGTTAGGAAAGCATCCCCCTAGTAAGGGGTATCTGAACCCACATGTAATCAAGACTTGTTGAAGAACGTGGACATCTGGTGCCAGTTGGTAGTGCCACATACAGAAAAAAGAGTGGTCCGTGCCTGGAGAACCTCCAACATCAATGGCAAAGCCAAAGCAGGGTAGGGAAGATGCCCAGCAGGGTGACTACCTATTGTGAAACAGCAAACACAAGGGGAATAAGTATATCAGTGGCTGAGGGTGAGTTGTCAGAGCCTGAAAGAGTCGCAAAGGGGATTCATACTGTAAAAAGGCCCAGAGTAGTCTGGCCAATTGGATAACACAGGACAGCTCATGCAGGTGGCCTGAAATGGGGTGACAGATTTTGAGGTGGCCTAGCATAAACAGCCAGAGCTTAAACAGGGAGAAAGCTATTATTGTGAAGGTGTGGCCTGATGAGAAGTATCAGAGCTCAAGCATGGCAAGGGAGGTCTTCACATAGAGTCATAATGAGACACAGGGTCTTGGAGCGTAAACTGTGTGAAATACTTTCACAAGGAGGGATAGCCTAATGTGGCAATTCAAAGCATGAGAAGGATCGGGAGGGGATATATGTGGGACTAAGTCACAATGAAAGGTCCCAGAACCTAACCATGGTAAGGAAACTATCCATGAGGGAGAGCAGCTCAGAAGAGTTATTCAGAGTCTGAATGACTAAGAAAAACATCCAAAAGCAGGGACAGAAAATAAAGGACACAATTCAGGTGGTACCAAGAGAATGCCCTTCCAGGAGGAAGGTCCATCGTGAAGCACCAGTGTTCCATCAGGTTAAAGAAGGTGCCCAGGCAGAAGGCTGATCTTCTGTAGAATGCCAACATCCTAACGGGGGTAATGAGGATTTTCCCATTTGGAGGAGGCATATGAGTGATATTAGAGCCTCATTGGGGTGTTAAATGCACTGGCAAAGAGAAAAATGTTGGTTACATTTGGGAGGATGGATAAAGTCAATTAACATATTAAGGATGATGATGAGTTTCTCACTGCTGTGGAAGAGACGAATATCAAAAAGTGTAAAACTGTTGGATTGGCCCTGGCAGTATCAGAATTAATTCATGGCTTTAAATATGTAGAAATGGATAGAAAAATATAAACGAGATTTCTGCTGCTGTCCTTGAATTAATACTTCCTAAGAAGCGTGCATTGTACTATAAACTACTGGTAAATCTGACAAAAATATATGAGGAAAATTAAGTTTATAAACATTGGACTAGAATAAGTACAGAAATTTGGTTTGTGAAGCCATGTCACCTTTTCACTCTTAGGTCTTCCCACATTCATTCCCTCCTGGTCTTTCTCAGGCTCGGAATTGAACACTTTTGGCTATTCCTCCATAGATTTGACTCCAACACCTCATGCCTGGCTACCACCCTATGTGGAGATCTTCCTCACCAGGATTGCCAAAGCTTTCTGCCTGGAAGCTAAGTCTAAATAAAAATACAATATAGAAAATAGTCTTTTCCACAAATGATGCTGAAACAACTGGACATCCATATGCAAAAAAATTATTCTAGGCAAAAACTTTATGCCTTTCACAAAATCGTAACTCAAATATGTCACAGACCTACATGTAAAATGCAAAACTATACAATTCCTAGAAGATTACAGAAAGAAATCTAGCTGATATTCGGTTTGACAATGACTTTTTCAATAGAACACCAAAGTCCAATCTATGAAAAAATAAACTAATCTTAAATGGGTATAGATTGTTTCCAAAGTATATCAAATTATAGAAAAGGCAAAATTATGGAGACAATAAAAAGATCCGTGGTTGCCAGGGATTAGGAGGGGAGAAGAGATGAACAGGTGGAGTACAAAGGACTTTTAGAGATGTGAAACCACTCTGTATGCCATTATAACAGCGGATGCCTATCATTATACATTTGTCTAGACACACAGAATGTACAACACCAAATATGAGCCCCAATGCAAGTTATGGACTTTCGTTGATAATGATATGTCAGTGTAGATTCATGGATTGTAATAAATATACCACTCTAGTATGGGTTGTTGATAGTGAAGAAGTTTGTTCCATTGTGGAATCAGGGACATAGGCGACTTGTAATTTCCACTCATTTTTGCCATTATCTAAAACTGCTATAAAACTTAAAGTCTATTATGAAAAAGATACAATTGAGAGGTTAAAATGAAAATAATAATGCATTTGTTGTTTGTTTCAAACACACATAGAAGTCAATGACAATAATTGAAAAAAACATTGGGGGAATAAATGAAAGTACACTTGTTTAAGGTTCTAAATTTATATGTGATGTAGTGTAATATCTGAGAGTGAACTGTGATAAGTTAAAAATATAAATTTTAATTTCTAAAAAAGTCAGTAAAATTAAAACAAAGGAAATTAGCTACAGCCAGAAAGTTTTAAAAATATGGACTACAAATATACTCAATCCAAAAGTAGGTAAGAAAGAAAAAATAGAGCAAAGACCAGATAAAATAAATTGGAATCAGATAACAAGATTGTAGAAAGATTGGGTATCTGGCTTAATACTCAACTCTGTTGATAATCAAGATTTTCTGATGGTTTGTGCATTCTATTTAAATGGCAGAGATAATCAAACTTGATGAAAAGTCCAAGCACAAACATATGCAGCCTACAGGAAATGCATATAATATTTGAAATTATAGCTAGGTTAAAAGTTTAGAAAGACACATTCTGTGTAAATTACTAAGCATAAAAAACTGTAGTAAGTATATTAGTATGAGAAAAAGCAGACTAAAGAAATAACAATGTCCATATGTAGAAAAAAGACGTATTTCATAATAATAATAACGGTGTCAGTTTGCAAAAAAGACATGTCATTCTTAAATATATTTGTACCTAACGCAAAAGTTTCCAAATAAATAAATAATAGGTAATGTGAAATTCATCATGTCATGACTGAGGAAGAGGATACAGATCCACCTCTTTCAGTCATTGGACAACAGGTACTGTAGGACTGTGATCTTTGGTAAACAGAATAAAAATGAGAGGAACCCTGTGGTTTCCTAGCTTACCATTTGTGGATAGTTTGCAGGCTGGAGTGCAGAGAATATGGATTTTCAAAAAAATCCTGTGTTCTGGTAGAATTGCAGATCCACATTAGAGGTTAGGGAGGTAAAAATAGGCAGCGTTTGCATAACAGAGTCCTAGAGAGAAGGTAGATTCAAAGAGAAAGAGAGAGAAATAGAGAAAGAGGGTGGCATCAGTGGAGGATTCCTTGTGATTTTTCAACTTAGTAGGGATCTGTGTGTGTATGAGAGGCAACTGCCTGTGACTGGGAACAAAATATGATTTAAAAAAAAATCACACAATTGCACGTGCACACACTCTCTCTCTCTGTCTCACACACACACACACACACACACACACACACACACACACCTTGCCAAGGCTGAACAAAATCAAATTGTGAAAAAGTTATGATAAATATAGCAGCAACAACAAAGGTTTTAAAGGTATCCAGGAGAAGGAAAACGACACATTGCATGCAAAGGGACAGCACTAAGAATACCACATACTGCACATTAGAAACATGGGAATCAATATTCCATTGCCGAAATGCAATGAGAAGTATTCCACTCTAGTTGTCTCTCACACATGTGTTTTATCCATAATCCTACAATGCGCTGTTTTATTAGTTGTTTAGTTTATAGGCTAACAAGTGTATCTATTATGCTGCCGCACTTTGTTTTTGAAAGAAAGTTCCTATTAGCAATTTTAATTACATTTTAATATTACCTTCTAGAGGTGATTTGAGGAGTTATGACACTAGGAATCCTGACATAAGGTCTAACCACAATTCTTTGAGTGAGATATTGTTAAAGGAACCATGGATAAAGGGCTTACTTTGTGGTGAGGGAAGAAAGTGATATTTATTATAAGCACACATACCTCACACAAATTTTCTAGTTTAATTATTGTGTCTGTGCTATTATGTTATTATTAGCCACTTTTGTAACTTGAGAAAATTTTGTAGTCAAGCAGGTAAGAATTTAAGATTTATAGGGTGTCGGGAGTTTTTCAGTCTCTTTGCGTCACAGGCCACTCACCTATAATTCAGAATATAGCAAGCCATTTTTTTTTTTCGTCTAGATTTAGTTGTTCTAAGATTTGGATGGTACCGAAGAATAAAAAGAATTACCACAGGGGCCTATCTCTTGCTTTAATACAAAATTAAGCCTCATTTGAATTGTCCATCTCAGTCTAAAATAAAATATTTTCCACCTTTTAGCTTTTAACTTGTTTTTACAGTAAGGGTTTTTTGTGCTGAATTTATACATTGATTCTGTGATGCACACAGTTGGATGCAGTTGCAAGAAAGCCATTTACTCACTATCGATATATGTAAAATTTGAAAACCAGGGCTGAGTAGCGACAAATATAAAAAATAGCCTCAGGAATTTAGTTGACCATACACTCACTGGTAAGAAATAGTGATGTGGCTAAGGGTGTATTCATTGGAATATAATCTTTAGAAGTGGGGCAACAGAAGTAATATTTTTTCTCCTCTGCTTCTCTGAGACATTTTGAGTAATGCTTTCAGTTATGGGCACCTTACTTTCAGTGACAGCTATGTATTGGAAAACATTTAGAAGACAGGGACTTTTAACTGGAAATCATAGTCTGTGAAGAATATTTGAAAAGCAAACAATAATATTTCCATGTGAAATGAATTGATCACAGTAGTTACTATGTTTGGAGCAATTATTATATAACAGGCTATATGATATATCACAGAAATAAATGTACCAAAAGGGAGTTAAGTGGACAAAGAAGATTTATTTAAGAACCTTGCCTGGCCAAGTGAAGATGTTTCCTAGGCGGTTGTACATACAGCCTGAAACTCAAAAGAGAGAACAAGGAAGAGGTCAGCAAGTACAAGGCATGTAAATCCGTTCATGCTAGACTGAATAAGAAAAGAGTGAAATGATGAAAAGAGGGCATACACTTGCATTCTGAGACAGCAGACTCCTGAAAGCAAAAGAGAAAGAGACAGAACTGTGAGAGGTGTAGAAATAAAACCAGGAGAATTTATTATCTTTGAGGACAAAGAGAAAACTTTCAAAACAGAGGGTATAGTCAACTCTTTTAGAGACAGTTGAAAATCAAGTAAGGTAACAAGTGAGTTTCCATTGTAAATTGTTGGTAAATGTATCAAGATCAGCTTATGAAAAAGTTTGAGGTTTGGCCAGATGTTTGAAACAGGTTAAGAAGTAAATGGAAGGTGAAAGGAGAGTAAATCTAATTCTACAGAAAAGCTTTCAGTGGAGAGGAGGAAGCAGAAGATTCATTAGGAAAAAAAGGATGACAGAGTAAGAATCTGGGAAGGAATGGGTTTTCAAGGGAACTTGGGAAAATGGCCTTTAATAAAGAGAAGATATATTTCCTTCATGATTTAAAATTAGCTGAGAAAGAGAAAGGCAGAAATGATATAAATTGTTAAAGGCAGAAATAATATAAATTTCCATAAACTGGAAAAGTGAAAAAAGTGGCCAGAAAAATATTAGGATATCTTGTGTGTGTTAAGAACCCTTTTAAGGTTGTAATGTGTTTACATTGATGTTATTCTGATGGCTATTCAGTCTTCCCCAGCTGTGTTCTGACAAATGTTTCCATTTATAATTTGAAACACTGGGATTTCGTCAAGCTGTATTAGGTGAATCCAAATTTGATAGCGAAGTGGATGTAGCAAAACACTTAAGGATACAGGGAAATAAACAGGTCAAGTGATCATAAGTACCAGTGAGGTGAAAAATTATTAGCAGCGGGAGATTTTGATTAAGCAGGCTGAAGTATGTGGTCAAGGAGGGGCTTTATGTATGTATACATTTACATAATTGGGACATGTTCAACATAGAGTTGAGGATATTTTAATAGCTGAAATATTCTTTAGACATATTTTATTGGCTAAAAGATTCCACTGTGCAGATACATTTAACCATACTCCCTTTACAGTTGCTCTCAAGTTTCTGTAATTCTAAATAATATCATAAACATTCTTGTACACAAATTACATAGCCTGACAATATAACAAAAGAACTATTGCAATAGCTTTATGTAGGGCAGTAAGATGGAATTCAACTCCAGTGAGTAAAAAGGAGGAAAACTTTGAAGGAGTAAGCTAGTGGAAAAGTACTGGAGTACTGTAGGGGGCAGGTTGGTTCATGTGATTAGGCCACCTGTATTTCCTAACTACCACTTATCCAAGTTAGGCTTCCACCCACCCACAAAGACTGGCAGTGGGTAAGGTGCTGGGAGGGGCAGGAGCAGAAATAAGGGAGGTAAGTGGGCTATAGTCAGAAAGAAATCTTTCTAAAGTGTACTCAAGCTTAAGGGAACATTAAGGCCACCTTGGTCAGATAGAAATGAGTGATACAGCCTTTAAATAGAGAGACTGGAAACAGTCTCCAGATTGAAACATAACTGTCAAACCTTAGACAAATTACTTAATCTCTCTGTGCCTCAATCTCCTGACATAGCATAAAAAGAATAATAACAGAGTTATTTTATAATTAAATTAGATATTATTTGTAATAAATATCTAACACATAATAAGTGCTGTGTGAGTAATCATCATATAAAAATTATTCTAATCGATCCTTATAACAACCTATGAAAGTTATTATTATCATTTTGTTGACAATGGAAATGAAACTTAGAGAGATAAAATTACCCTATACATCCAGCCTGTGTTAGAGTACAGGAGGTCTGAAGCTGAGACTCTTCTCTAAATTGGGAAGGTAGAATATAGAGTTGACATACAAGAAATAAGCATAATGAAAATTCTTTTTGAAGAAGCTTCCAAGTAATAATACAATGGCAAAATAGCCCAACCTGGTATGACAGCCTCAGCAATGAGTGAGCACTGGGCTAACGGAGACTTAGTGTTTTTAAGAATCAGAAATATCATTTGATTAAATAATCTTTAATTAAAACAATCAGATCATATACATTCAGAATGAAATTACAAAGAAAAATCTTAATTTCTTAGAAATAATTGTATTCTGTACTTGTGAGAAATAGAAAAAATAATTACTAATCACTTTCTATGTGTCTGTTGCTATGCTAAATTCCAGCATATGATTTTTCACGTTAGTTGGAACCATCTTATATTTAAGTGACATAATAATACAGACATGATGGAAGCTTATTTTATATATACAAGTTTATCAACTACTAAACGCAAGTTAATAAAGGGAGGCTTTAGAAGAATGAGTATTTGGGGAAAAATAAATGGGATGTTTAAATTTAAGTGGAATAAATTACACAAAAAAATTTTTTTTTTTTTTTGAGACGGAGTTTCGCTCTTGTTACCCAGGCTGGAGTGCAATGGCGCGATCTCGGCTCACCGCAACCTCCGCCTCCTGGGTTCAGGCAATTCTCCTGCCTCAGCCTCCTGAGTAGCTGGGATTACAGGCACACGCCACCATGCCCAGCTAATTTTTTGTAGTTTTAGTAGAGACGGAGTTTCACCATGTTGACCAGGATGGTCTCGATCTCTTGACCTCGTGATCCACCCGCCTCGGCCTCCCAAAGTGCTGGGATTACAGGCGTGAGCCACCGCGCCTGGCCATTACACAAAATTTTTATGACTTACTTGGTTGTTTACTTACATAATATTTCTGCTAAAATGATATGAGTGCATTCAAAACACATACTAAAAATATTTGTCTGAAAAGGAACTTAGACTACTTTGCCAAAGAAAACTCAAATGGATCTGATCTATCCATAGATAAGGAGAAATTGATTATATAACACTTTTATTATAACATTTCTTATAGTCCATTTCTTTTCATTTGAATTACGAGGACTGGATAATCTATTTATTTTTAACCAGGACAAATAAAGGGCGCAAAGAGACCCATTGTTACCAATTACTGTATATAGGAGAGCAGAAACTGAAAAGGAAAATATAATTAGCATAATAAATGGGTGCGTGTCCTCATTAATTAGGCCAGAGGGGGCATTCAACACATAAGAAATTCTACTTACTTTTTTTTTTCAATCATTATCTTTTCACAAACACTTTCTCTGGCACTTTTTTCTGTTACGAAGTCTTCTACGTATGGTGTCCCAAATGGCATTAGCCTCATGAGATTAAAACGTCGACCTGGTTAATGGGGCCATTCAGGGCATAAATCTGAGCTCAAATCAGTTAACAGCCTAGATATGAGGCTTATCAATGTGAGCAAGAGAGACAAGGTTAGTTGGAGAGAATAGACATTGATGGATCATTTTTAGTTATTTAAAAATACGAGCTGAGATTCAGAAAAACAACATCAGGCAACTTTTGCTTTAATAATTACCTCAGTATTTTAATTGATAAAATGGGAAGGGCTTTCTTTACCAAAAATAATGTTAGAAATTTTTAAGCTGTGAGAATTTTTTTGTGTGTGCCTGTATATTTCCTATGGTTTGCCATAACAAACTGATATGCCCACAACTTTCACTTTAGTTTTTAATAACACATACTAATTGCATCATCACCATTATTTTTAATAGAACATGATCAAACTAAACCAATAGGATGGATTGTTCTAATTTTATATTTTGAAATATTTCAGAGTATTTGAAATTTCTTAAAAAGTCAAAGATCAAGTGGGCTTTTTTTCTTTCATTTTTCCAATCCCAAACATATGCCCATTTCTTACCTCAATGATACTCAATTACTAGAACCACATAATATTAATTGCATCTGGTTTTACATGACGGAAAATGTGCCCTATACTTGACAGAAAAACCAAGGCTGTCATTCCTCCCCCGGGGCAGCTGTTCTATCTATTTGCATCACCAAGAAGGACAGAATAACGGTTTTTTTCTCCTAATATTTGCAGGGCATACAAATTTAGAGTTACTGATGATCACACTACATATCATATAATGGATTCATCATTGTTTATTATTGCAGTGACCACTGTCATCATGATTTAGATATATTTTTTAGATAAGTATGTCTAAAAATTGTCCATTTACTTTAGCACAGTAACCTTGACGAGAACATTTTTGATGGATAGATGACAAGAGTGGCTAGAAGCCTAACTAAAGTCAAAAAGAGAATTTATACAAACTGTTTTACACTTTTTTACTAGAAAAAGTAATTTTGACACAATTTGATATATATTAATATCTACCTACCTACGTACCTGTCTACTTTTTTTCCACGATAAATGCTTTTATTTTTCCTATGACTCATGTTACATTGTATCACTCACCATTTCCCGAAGATATTACCATTTACTTCTTACTGCTTCACCTTTTGTATTCTCTTTGATTACTCAGCCCTGAGTCATCATTAGGAAGAAAATAATTTATAGTTACTTACAGGAATCCGCTACTTTAATAGTTATAATTGTCAATATATATTCAGAGTTTCTATCATCCTGTATTTGTATAATTTAATAAATACAAGTTATAACCTCTGTTAATTATTTAATCAAATTATTTGTGGTGTTGGGGTCTGCATAGTTGTTCCCCACAATAATTTTCTGTTACTTCTGGACTCATAAATAGACTATATTCACCATCTTCTTTTACAACTCGGTCTTGCATATGACTTAGTTCTGACCGGTGAAGAATGCATAAAATATATTTATTCTTATTATAGTCTTAGTCCATGAAAACCTTCCATGGGATTCTTCATTTTTTCTCTTCTCTCTTTCCTCACATACAGGTGGGACATTGATATCTAGAGTAAATAGAAAGTTATTCATTGACAATGGCAACGCCACTATTATCTTGGATTATTGAATGCCTGTATAGTCAATTTCTCCTCTCTCCACATCAATGATCAGGTTCATCCTTTTAAACTTTTTATATAAGCAACTGAGATTCTTATGCAGTCTACTAATATATTACATCACCAAACTTATTCATTCAGCACATATTTGCTAAGTGCCTAGTATCTGCTTTTGCATTTATTCAATGATATATAAGTTTTACTATATGCCAAGGACTATAACATTTAACATACAATAACTCATTCTATCATGTAACAGCCCTAAGAAATGAGTACTAATGTTTTCCCCATTGGAAATGAGAAAATTGAGGCACAATGACTTTACGTCACTTTCCATATATTACATAGTGGCAGGGTGGTAAAATCAAGCCAGGGCTCCAGTGGCCCTGCTTTTAATTCTAGCTATATGATACCTCTCCAGTTTTAAGCACTGGGATTAGCAGTCAACAACAACAACAACAACAAAGGACCTATCCGTATAAACTGTGCAGTCTTTCAGATGAATTAAGAGACAAGATAATTAAATGGATCATTCAGAATTAGATGTGAAGTTTTAAAAATATAATAGACATTATTATGACAATTTCCACATTTAAATATGGATCACGGTTAGAAAGTAATAAACATGAAATTCCTTTTTGTTTGATATAGGTATAGAAAGAAAATGACAAATGGAAAACATACAAATGGTGAATCTGAGTAAGGACATAGAGGAATTCCTTGAACTTCTCTTTCACCTTTTGTAAATTTAAAATTTCAGGAAAAATGAAAAAGTTACCACAAAAGTAGAAAAAGAAAAAAACAATAATATGTGCTCTGTAAGAAAATAGCAAGTAAAGAGAATGATGGGAAATCTATTCCAGTGAGATTATTTGAGTAGAGTTTTGGGCCATTTGAAGGTAAAATCCACAGGAAAATCTGAGAAGAGACAATGTAGGGAGTAGCACAAGCATAAAACCCTTAGTAGGTGCCTTTGAGAAATAACAAGAAATTTTGTATTACTAGAGTGGAGAGAATATCAGAGAGAGTGGTATGTCATTAGGCAGAAATTAGGTTATTTGAATTACTTTTTAAAGGTAAAAGGAATAAAACTATTTGGCCTGAGTATGTACTATAATCGATTTATTATCTTAAAATATTAGTTGTGTATAAAAGGCCATAAGGGAAATAAAGTGGGGTGTAAGCAGAAAGTAAAGGGAATTAAGGGAATTTGCTATATTGCAATAGTTCAAGTGTAGACCATAGATTGGCTGGGAGGGGTTTGAAGGTGGTGATAAGCATTAACATATGGCATGAATTTTAAAGGAGAATCTATATAGATATTTTTGTTGGATTGAATGATACATGCATGAGTCCGTAGATGAATGAAATGTTATCAAGACCAAGCCTGCATTGAAGATCAATAATTTAAGTAAGTCATGTGGGGGCCCGATTTCTGTCAACATCTAAACAACATTCTGAGTACAAATTTGGTATGACAGCAAATAGTCCAGTATCTATCCTATAAGCCTGAAGAATCATTTTTAAAACCCATTTTTCTGTGAGTCATTGCTTTTTAGGTTGCTATTCAGTATCTTTCTGTCAGTTATTGACTATTTAATAACTTACTCCCCCTCTTACTGCATTTTCCTCCAGCATGCTTTACTCTTTCAATATGGAAAATGACACCTATCTCTTTTGCCTAAGGTGCCATGATGTGTTTATTAAATGTATTTCTTTAAGGTTTGGAAATAACCATAAACTATAAACCAGGCTTTACTGTATTTGAAGTTTATTTGCCATGTTAATACTTGAGAAATTCCCTGTGGGTGACCTTATTAAACTTCTAGTTGCTTCCAATGACTAAGGAAAATATTCCTTCGCAAACAGGATCCCTCTTTTGTTTGTAATCTGACATAAATTCCCAGGGCCTTTAATACATTGGATTAGCCTCTCAGAAAAAGCTTATATGTTCTACCCTAATAATGTTTTATATATACAGCCATAGCAGAACATTTATGTCCTTGAGAGCAGGTTGGCTACCTAATGTATACGGATCTACCACTCTAGGATAGGATTTGACTTTATTTTTGTGTATTCAAAAAGTATGTATTTCAGTATTTGAAATTAATTGTGACTGTGGTTGTTTTGTCTTCTAAAAGCTTCACAAATCTCAGATAAAATTATTACCTATGATTTAATGTCTCCTCCTAAATTCTACAAGCAAAAGGCCATTCTTTCACTAGCTGCATTATTTTTAATTCTACAGTGAACTCTCGTGATCACGACTTTTCAACATGTTAACATAAAGTTGATGTTGAATAATGTAGTGAATATTTGCAATTTGAAATGATTAATGTCCCATTTCTGAGTTGATATGTAAAAACTTTACAATTGGAAGAACTTTGAATCAGCAGACAACATACATTTGCTATTTTATCCTATATATAAATGGTTATTCCAAAGCTTTTTAGGCTTCCATATGTATAGCAAATATGAACATAGTAGAGATGTAATTTTTTTAAAACAGTTTCAACAACAAAATCTAAAAGGCTGGGCATGATAGTGTTCATATTATTCTACACGACTACTGTGGCAATAGTATCCTTACCAGACCTCTCCGGAACTAACTGTAGTGTAGCATGTCAAATCTGTATTTAAGGGTGTTACAGTGTTACAGGTTAGTGTGTGACATAGTACATTGGATATGACCTTCCGTATTGGAAGGCACAAGAGAAAATTAGGGAGCAAAATCAATATGCTCCTCCTATTTTTATTGACCTTGTCAAAATATGATGTGATCAGTAAGCCTGTAGTCTGACTGCTGATTTTTCACTTCCATCTTTATTCACTGTTAGCAGCATTGTCATTTTCTAAAAGGAAGGCTGAGGATCAACACGACTACTAACAATCTTTACTCACCTAGAGCTAATCTATGCTGTGAGTTGGATCTGCATTATTGTAGTAACTTACAGGTGAAAAAACTTGAAATTGACTCTACACTATGCCAAAACCACCAGGGAATGTTAAAAAAAATTCTAGAAGAAAAACTTTCCTATGACCCATAGAAAAGAGCCTGTTTACAATAAACAGTTACTTTAAAAAAACAATTAAGTGTGTTATTCTGTGTAAAAATTATTTTCCTCCAAGAGAGTGGTCTTGAAAAGACTTAGCTAGTATTTATAGAATGTCCTCAGGACTGCACTAAATATGAATAATTTTCCTTAAGTTTTATAATTTAAAGTGAGTTTAATGATGAAGGTCATTTAATTTTATCCATTGATTCTACAATTGGGAATATTGTACTACAATGAAACACTTCAAGTATTTTATCTTATATAAGAGAGCAGTGGAAAAGGAGAAGTGTTACTTTACTCACTAGAATATTTAGTCATTGCAATGGAGTCCTGAATGAAGATGAATTCTCACACAAAATTTAATTTTCCCCTGGCTCTTACCATTGTGTGACATGATTTGGTATTTTCTTTTTGGGAGGATGACACATTTTATTTTCAGAACTTCACCTCTAGTACATTGAATACATTGATTTCAATATGCATGTATAACTATCTCCTCCTTTTAATATTTTCCCTGGAGATTACCAGTCTTCATAAGCTTATGAAATTGTATTCTTATGAATACCACAAATATATATCACCTAGGATCCATCTTCTAGCAAAAAGTCCATTATTTCCTCAGGATCCTGACAAAAGTATATATGAGAATGTCTGGAGAATTTTATTTGCTCTGCAAGTCTATTCTAGCTGTTATGTGTCATATTGTCTAAATGTTTGTTTCCAGATTCCTGGTATCAGTGTTATCTCTAATCAATTCTTGATGTTGGTAACTTCCTTCAGCTTTTTGATACGTGCCATTTCCTAGGATGCTACTGCTTTCCATGTAGAAGTTTCAACTATATAGATCCTATTCTCATTTCACTAGAGTAATTGGTAAGATGAGATTGTGACTCAAATAGGGTATCACTGAAATTTCAGAGATGATGCAGAGGAAGTACAAGTCCTACAACCTGGGGCCCTCTTTCAGTTCGTAGGCTCCACCTCACCTTCAGGGATCCTGGACAGGTGTGGCCCTGTCTAGTCGGAGAGATATTGTCTGGAGTATATGGAGTAGAACATTTCTCCTGAAACTCAAAGTAACAACAAGACTGATGCTGTCAAAAAAATTGAACTTTACTCCATGAGGCCTACAGACAAGAGTTTCCCTCAACTTTGGGTTGGAAACTTTTCCCCTTACTCTTTGTTTTCCCATCCAAATATTCAACTCTCTTCAAGTTAAGTCACAATATATGTGCCCTAAGTCTTCAAGGGAAAATTTCTATCCTCATAGAAATTAAAAAATTCACATAAGAAGACATTAAGTACAATACTCCATGTGGAAGGTTACATGTTAAATTTATTTATGATCTTGGAATGAGGTTAAGAATTAAAAATAAAAATAAAAAAACAGACAATTTGTACAGGTACTCATAACTTTAAACCAAATCTATTCCTTCTAACTTAGTGCAAAAATCACTAAAAAATGCTATATCCTTAACATTTGCCTGACACGTTGGCTCTTTATAATTTATTTATAGAAGTTCCCTAATGAATAAGCAAAATACTATAGACTGAAGGAAGTAATTGTATTTCACATATTAATAATAAGAGATTTTGAAATTACTTTTCTTGCCTGGAACACTTTTAATCCATCAGTGCATTTTTCTCTGAAATGAAATTCACTGTGAATATTAAGTGCATGGTCTGCATTAATTTATGATGGTTAAGGTATTTGTTTAACTAAATCAGGCATAACTTATTCATTGAGAAGAAATTAATAAGGATTATTCAGGATATATGAGAGAAACTCATTGACTATGTAATAAATTTAAACATATATAAACAGATTGTTATTTGAACAATTTAGATACCATAATTATAAATCATTAAATTGCTTCAACAATTCATTTAGATAACTATAAAGGGTAATGATATTGTTTAATGTTTACCTATGATTAAAATGTAATTAAAATGTCATATATTTAACTCTATTCTGCTTGTTTTCTATAATATCATAATTTTAATATTTCTATTTTTCTTTATTTAAATTCTTCTTTAATTTTAAAAATATAAAGCTGTCACAAACCTATAGAAATTTAAAAGTACACTATAAAGAATATTTTTTCTCAAACTATTTAGGAGTCAATAGCAGACTTGTTGCCCCATCATCTCCAAATATGATAGGATGTTTTTCCTAGAAACAGGGCATTCTCTTAAAAAAGAAAAATTGAAAAAAGAAAGAAAAAAGGGAGACCAACTGATGTAACAATCAAAATTAACACTGATACATTACTAGCACATAATTCCCAGACCCAATTTAAATTTCATGAAGTCTTTCAATAATATCCTTTACTGGAAAATGATCCAATCCAGAATCATCCATAGCATTTATTTTATCAATTTAATTTTTAAAAATAATTGCAACTTTTATTTTAGAATAAGGAGTATATCGCAGGTTTGTTACATGTGATGCTAAGGTTTGGGTTACAAATGATCCTATCACCAGGTAATGATTGCAGTACCAAATAGGTCATTTTTCATCCCTTACTCCCCTTCTTATTTTTCCTCTTCTAATAGTTCCCCAGTGTCTATTGTTTCCGTCTTTATGTCCCTGTGTGCCCAATGTTTAGTTTCCACTTATAAGCGAGAATATGTGGTATTTAGTTTTCCATTCCTGTGTTAATTCCCTTGGGACAATGCCCTCCAGCTCCATCCACGTTGCTGCAAAGGATGTAATTTCATTCTTTTTATGGCTGTGTCGTAGTCCATGGTGTATATGTACCCCATTTTCTTTATCCAATCCACTGTCGATGGGCAAGCATGTTGGTTCTATGTCTTTGCTATTGTGAATAGCGCTAAAATGAACATAAACGTCAATGCAACTTTTGGTGGAATGATATATTTTGTTTTGAATATATAATTAGTAATGGATTGCTGAGTTGAATGGTAGTTCTGTTTTCAGTTATTTGAGAAATCTCTAAACTGTTTTCCACAGTGACCAAACTAATTTACTTTCCCACCAAGAGCATTTGTTTACTCTCACCAGCATCTATTATTTTTTGACCTTTTAATGATAGCTATGCTGACTGTTATGAGATGGTATTTCATGGTTTCATTCGCATTCCTCTCATGAGTAACTATCTTGAGTATTTTTTTCATATATTTGTTTGTCACTTGTATGTCTTCTTTTGAGAATTGTCTGTTCATGTTCTTTGCCTACTTTTTAATGAGGTTATTTGGCTTTTGCTTATTGAATTGTTGCTTATAGATTCTGAATATTAGACCTTTGTCAGATGCATAGTTTGCAAATATTTTCTCTCATTCTGTGGGTTACCTGTCTACCTCTATTGATATTTTCTTTTGGTGTGCAGAAGTTCTTTAGTTTAATTAAGCCTCACTTACCAATCTTTGTTTTCATATTCATTACATTTAGATGCCATTTTGTTTTTGACTCTAGTCTCAAACTTCTTGGAGTTTGAAAATTACTGGCTGATTATTTTGCAGATTATTCCTTAATTGATGTTTAGCTGATGTTTGTTCATGATTATATTCATGCCATGTATCTTTAGCAAGAATATTACAATAGTGTTTCTATGTCCTTCTCATTGTATCTTACCAGGTGGCATACACTTTCAATTTATCCTCTTACTCACTAAATAACGTTGCTGTATTTGTTTTTCCAATTGTAAAATTTCTCTTTTTTTCGTAATTATCAAATATTACAGGAAAGATATACTTTGAAATTATGTAAAAATCCCATTCATCAAAAAATTTTGCACACACGTGGAATTTCTCAGTTCTGTTCATATTGAGTTGGTTCCATGAATTTACTTGGGATTTGAACCCTCTTGCCGGGCTTTTCCCTTGATTACCTGCTCACACAGTTTAGGCTTATGTGTTCCAGTTTGAGTCATTGCTGCAAGAGGAGGCAGGAATAGAAGGCATTCAGCAACAACTTCTGCTGTGCTGCCGATCATGCTTTAAAATTGGATTGTCCTTAAAGGGAACTTAAGGGAAAGAAAAGGAAAGACAGGGAAAGGGAACAAAGAAGAGAAAAAGGAAGTGAAAGTGAAAGAGGAAAAGGAAATTTTGGAATTGTTTAATGTAGAAAAGTAATGCAGACTTAGTATTACCAACCAAAAGTCTGAAATACTCAAAAAATTATTTTTCCTGCTTTTGCAGTAGTCTGTCAATTAAGTATCTCAATCTTTTTCTTAAAACATGTTTTATTAATGTAGCTTCCAACCTGTGTTTTGCCTTGATTTCGGTATTTTAAAAGATAATATATTTAGACACATTTAAGCCTATTTTAAATTTTTTAATTATTAACAGTCGTATGTAATAGTTGTATATATTTATGGGGTGCATGTTATATTTTCATACAAGAACACAATGTGAATTGAACAAATCAGTGTAATTGGGGTAGCCATTACCCCCAGTGTTTATTCTTTCTTTGTGTTAGGAACATTCCAATTTCACTCTTTTAATTATTTTACATTCTTTTGGATATATACCTAGCAGTGGGATGGCTGTATCGTATGATAGTTCTATTTTTAGTTTTTTGAGGAACACCCATACTGTTTTCTACAGTGGCTCTACTAATTTACATTCCCACCAACAATGTACCATGGTTCCCCCTTCCCCACATTCTGAGCAGCATTTGTTATTGCCTATCTTTTGAATAAAATCCATTTAACTGGGGTGAGATAATTTCTTCATCCTGTTTTAATTTTTATTTATCTGATGATATATGATGTTGAGCATTTTTCATATACCTGTAGGCCACTTGTATGTCTTCTTTGGAAAAATGTCTGCTCAGATTCTTCACCCATTTTTAAATCAGATGATTTTTTTTCCTATTGAGTTGAGTTCCTTATATATTTTTTGTAATTAATCCCCCATCAGATGAGTAGTTTGAAAATATTTTCTCTCATGCTGTGGGATATTTCCTCACTTTGTTTATTATTTTCTTTGTTGTACAGAAGCTTTTAACATGAGGTAATTCCATTTATTTATTTTTGCTTTGGTTGCTTATGCTTTGAGTTCTTAATAAATTTTTACTTAGACCACCATCCTGGAATGTTTCCCCCATGTTTTATTCTAATAGTTGTATAGTTTTTTTAAAAGACTTAGAGACTTAGCTTTAAGTCTTTAATTCTTTTTCATTTGATTTTTATATATAGTGAGAGATAAGGGTCTAGTTTTTTTCTTCTGCATATAGATATTCAGTTTTCCCAACACCATTTATTGAAGAGACAGTCCTTTTCCCAATGTACGTTTTAGGCATCTTTGTCAAAAATGAGTTCAGAGTTAAAGCAGGATTTATTTCTTGGTTCTTTATTCCATTCCGTTTGATTTTGTGTCTACTTTATGCCAATACCATGCTGTTTTGAAGACTGTAACTTTGTAGTACAATTCAAAGTGAGCTGTAATGCCTACAGCTTTGTTCTTTTGATTCAGGATTTCTTTGTCACTTCTGGATCTTTTGCAGTTCTATGTGAATTTTAGGCTTGTTTCTTCCATTTCTGTGAAGAATGTCATTGATATCTTGATAGAGGTTGAAATATCTGAAAATTATTCTGGAAGTATGAACATTTTAGCAATATTGATTATTCCAGTCCATGAAGACTTTCCTTTTTGTGTGTCCTCTTCAATATTTTTTTATCAATGATTTATAGTTTTCTAGGTAGAAACTTTTCACTTCTTTGGTTAGGTTTATCCCGTGACACTTTATTTTATTTGTAGTTATTGTAAATGGAATTATGTTTTAAATTTCTTTTCCAGGTCATTCAGTGTTGACATATCAAAATGCTACCTGTATTTCTTCTGTTTTGTTACTAAAATATCTGAAACAAACAAAAACTATGTTTGTTAATTATTGGTTGTAGAAACACAGGTGCTTTTAATTTTTATTTTTGTACACTGTAAAACATGTAAAACAATTTTAAAAATCTATATATTACAACAGTAACTTATATATGGTAAAAATAAACGCTTCCTTGTAAAATTAAATACTAAAAATCTAAAAATTCATTTTTAATTCCTAATTAATCTACAGATTATTTCTACTAGGCAGCTAAATTTGCAAGTGAGACTCAAAGCTCTGTGCTACAGAGACATTTACAATTCAGCTTCCTTACTTGCCAGGATATTCCATGACAGGTATAATTCAAAATGAATAAGAATGGAAACAACCCAATTTTTATTAACAGGTACATAAATAAACAACTTGTGATATATGCATACAATGAAACTCAACAATGAAGATGAATGAATTATTGATATAGGCAACAATATAGATTAATCTCAAAATAACAATCCTGAGTGCAAAAAGTCAGACAAAAAATGCATATGTATAGTTCGATTTGTGTGATAGTCTGGGAGATGTAAACTAATATTTGATGACAGAAAGGAGTTCAGTAATTACCTGGGAAGGAAAAGGGCAGGGGAATGGAATTACAAAGGAGTATAAAGAAACGTTTTAGGATAATGGATGAGTTTGTTACATTGATTATCCTGATAATTTCAAAAGATGTATACATTTGTCAAAACTTAGCAAATTTTATACATTTAATATGTGGAATTTGTTGTATGTCAATTATACTTTAAGAAAGCTGTTAGTATTTTTATAGTCAACTAAACCAAATTATTATTAATAATATCCAGATTTTTGCTTAGGATTGTCTTGGCTATGCGGTCTCTCTTCTGGTTCCATATGAAGTTTAAAATGGTTTTTTACAGTTCTGTGAAGATCATTGGTAGCTTGATGGGGATAGCATTGAATCTAGAAATTACTTTGGGCAGTATGGCCATCTTTACAATGTTGATTCTTCCTAACCATGAGCATGGAATGTTTTTCCATCTGTTTGTGTCCTTCTTATTTTCTTGATCAGTGGTATGTAGTTCTCCTTGAAGAGGTCCTTTACATCCTTTGTTAGTTGTATTTCTGGGTATTTTATTCTCTTTGTAGCAATTGTGAATGGCAGTTCGTTCTTGATTTGGCTCTCTTTACGTCTGTTATTGGTGTATAGGAATGCTTGTGATTTCTGCACATTGATTTTGTATTTTGAGACTTTGCTGAAGTTGCTTATCAGTTGAAGGAGATTTGGGGCTGAGACGATGGGGTCTTCTAGACATATAATCATGTTGTCTGCAAATAGAGACAATTTGACTTCCTCCTGTCCTATTTGAAAAGCCTTTATTTCTGTTTCTTGCCTGATTGTTCTGGCCAGAACTTCCAATACTATATTGCATAGGAGTGGTGAGAGAGGGCATCCTTGTCTAGTGCCAGATTTCAGAGGGAATGCTTCCAGTTTTTGCCCATTCAGTATGATATTGGCTGTGGGTTTGTCGTAAACAGCTTTTATTGAGATAGGTTCCATTGATACCTAGTTTACTGAGAGTTTTTTTAGCATAAAAGTCTGTTGAATTTTGTCAAAGACCTTCTCAGCGTCTATTGAGATAATAATGTGGTTTTTGTCTTTGGTTCTGTTTAAGTGGTGGATTATGTTTATAGACTTGGGTACGTTGAACCAGACTTGCATCCTCAGGATGAAGCCTATTTGATCGTGATGGATAAGCTTTTTGATATGCTGTTGTAATTGGTTCGCCAGTATTTTATTCAACATTTTTGTATCTATGTTCATCATGGATATTGGCCTGAAGTTTTCTTTCCTTGTAGAGTCTCTGCCGGATTTTGGTCCTCAGGAAAATGTTGGTCACATAAAATGATTTTTTATGTTAAATATTCTTAAACATTTGTTAACTCCTTTCTAAAACAAAGCATACTCTTTTCCTTTGCTTTGTTGCTGTAAAAAATATAAAAAAAGTTAAACTCATTTTGTTTTGATTAAATTTTTACTTTTATCCTAAAGAAGCTTTCCCTTCCAGTTACTGACTAGGACTGAATATGTTTAGCCTACAGAGTTCTATGTAGAAGGCCTTATCCCTCAACAAATAAATCACATTGTTGCTCTATAGTCATGAGAGCTAATACAGTTCTTACTTTGCTTCTTTTTCTAAAATGAAGACAAAAAAAGAGATGGGGGAAGCATTGAAGTATACAAAATTAGAGCAGATGTTTTCAAATGTCTCCCTGCCTCCCTGATTTTTCTCTTAAAATGTGAAAATATTTATTTGAAGAAATTTTACTAAGAAAAATAAAGATACATACAATATTTTCACTTGTTTATGGCAAAATATACTAATATATGGACATATCTAAAATTCCTATATAGCACAAAATTAAATTAGGATATTATAGATAATTGATTTAAATTGTAGACTAAACTGCACTTTATTTGACTTAACAGCTGTATTTTTAAGTGGTGCTTTTGAAAATAAAGTTTAGTTTCTAAAACTGTGTTGCCCAGTAGAGTAGGCATAGGTAGCTATTCATAATTAAAATTAAATTGCTTAAAATGTTAAACACTAAGTCACATTAGCCTATTTCAAGTTTCCAACAGTTCCTTGTGACCAGTGGATACCATATTGGGTATTTTTGCCATTGCAGAAAGTTGTATTGCATGATATACTTGAGTTGCATATGTAGATGATTATCTGCAAGTTATAAACAGTGAGAAGAAAATAATTGTCATATGGAAAAAAGAAAAATATATAAGTTCATTTCCAGTAAAGAACTGAAAAAAATAAATTAGTGGGATGACTGAACCAAATAAGAATTTTCAAATCAAAGAATTGTTGAAAACTATAAATGTTATTTCACCACTATTAACTATATATCTGTCTATATAGAGTATAGATGTAAATATCTCTGTTTATTAAATATTCTCTCTGACTTTATAAATAAGAAAATGGGTATAGGGAATTTGCAGAAAATATGAGGGTTAATGTGTATGTAGGAGGTAGAAGAAGAATAGGTGTGAGTTAAGAGTGTAGCTTGTCACACTCAGTAAGGATTGCAGTGGTTGATATATTTACCAAGAAGAAAACAGGCTCTCTCATCTGTCTCCTCAGAAATGAACTGTGAATTCCTTACCTAGTGTAATAAAGTTTTGAAATTTAATAAACCACTTGTACCAAGAGTTGGTTGACATGCAAACCAAAAGACATGTTCCCAGGCAACTTTTGTAGAAGGGAAGAGAAGAGGAGAAATAAGCTGTTTATTTACTTGCATAAATGGCCATTGAAAAAGTGACAGATTAATATTTGAGTTGCCTCAAAAGCTGATTTTTTTCAATTACTAATGAAATGAAGAAAAATGCTGCTATTTTGACTCCATGTTGTTACTGAGGGAATCTGCTGATTCTACATGGGGTAACTAAGAGGCAGTCTTCTTGAAGAGTTTGCTGCTCATGATTTGAAGCTCTTTCAGAGTGCAGTACTTGACTTGAAATTACTAATAAAGGTTCAAGGAAAAATTATCACTGACAGCATGGAACGCACAAACTTGACAAAATGATTACAGTTAATTCTACTTGGTTACTCAGAAAAGAAAACAGAAAATATGACAATGGTGAAGAGAAATAAAATTTCAGTTAGAATTTTCTTTAAATATATTGACATAAAAGTGATAATTAAAAATAAGATGATATCACTCTGCATTTACTTTTATTATCAATTTTTAACCATTCTTCACAAATTCAATCATTATATTATGAACATTCAGAGTATTATTGGAATATTGAATATTCTCTTGCAAAGAAAGAGTTTGACATTGTAAGTGCTTGACTTACTTATTTTTCTTCCCCAAGCAGAAAAACAAATATATTCACAATGCTTACTGTCATTCAAATTACACTCATTGCAAATTCTTGAAGTGGAAACAGAAGTTACTTGCTTTGTTCTGTGCACACATATTCCCAACTGTGACTGTAAAAGTTATAAGTACATATGCAACATCAGCTAAGGCTTAGTTAAGAAAATTGCTGTATTAAATTAGATGAATTATTGAATAATTTGTTCTAAAAGTGTAACAGTTCTTAGGAGAACTATGTCACAGCTGTTAGCCTATAAGTAAAGATCATGAGCAGGTAAAATACTACCAGTCGACCTAAATATAATTCTGACCAGCTTATCAAATTTGTTTGTCATATCTGGAGAAAAAAAATAAACTGCAGAAATTGCCTCCCACTCTTCAATATTGGCCTAAAATTCTCCCCAGAATTTAAATTATACTGTCTATAATTCATAGTTCCTAGAAGAACAAAATGTAATGCATTATTTTATACAAGATTGCCTTTTTTAAGAAAGATGATATTTCCTCATTCTACTGCTCTGATATAGGAAATGTTATTTCAAGAAACATTTAAGTGACTTTAGTAAATTAAAAAGATAATGATACATACGGTTCTGCAATTTAATCAATAAGAGACTTCAAATAAATGCTCATTTTTAAATATCCTTTTATAGCATTACATATCCCTTATTTATGCTTACAACTCATAGAAAGAAAAAAAATTGTAATGGCCTGTGTATCAGACACCACTAATGTGGTACCTTCCACCATCTCAGCCTCACATGGTTGCGTGCTCCTCATCATCCACCTCTTAAGAGACAGATTCTTGTTCATGCTCATGTTTTTATCACCTCCAGAGCGGTGGCTGGCTCTTTCTCCTACTTTCAGTAATGCATCAAGCACTAGGTCACAGCTCAAGTGAGGCACACACTGTCTTTAATACACAAAGCCCAATGAGATGCTGGATCTCCCTTTTTCGTGGTGGAGGCAAACACACTGCAATACTTTTATTGACTACTGAAGAGTTTGGGTGTTGTGAATCTTTCCATATAACACAAAGAAATTTATTTGGCTAGTAATCCTCTGAATTTGGCTGGGGTTCGTCAACCACCCTTTATGGTGCAGCTATGTTAACTCTGTACTCAGTTCCACTGAGACTGAAACTTCTTAATTGGGAACCAAGCGGATCGTATTCATATAGTAAACACTTGGTATGTCGGCAGACAGCAGCAGTCATGTTAAGTCCTGACACGCTCCCTCATGGCAACGACAATGATTTTAGTTATTCATGTTCCACTAACACTTCTGTCTATGTTCTCAGCAAATCCCCTTTGGCGTTTATGGGACAGGGTGGTATAAGGATAAAACACCAATTCCCGCTACCCACTCAGAATTGGATATATCAACGGTGCATTGAATTGACACCAAGTGACCTACCACAAGGTACTTTAGCTTCTGTGAACATGGATCAAACCTCATTAGCTCAATCCAGGTACTCTATCCTCATGGATAGAAAATTATCATTTTCAAAGGAGTCCAACATCATTAGTGATAAAGGCATACAAAAACTACAGTGGGATTCCACTATCCACCTATTAGAATGTTCAAAATAAAAGACATTCTCATTATTGTCATTATTCAATTGGCAATACCAAGTTTGAGACAGAGTGCAGAGCATCCTTCAATCTCATAAATTGCTGGTGAGGATGCAAAATGACACAGGTAATTAAACCAACCATTTGTCAGTTTTCAAATAATATTCTCTGCCTGTGCTCCAGCAGCTACACTCCTGTTTTTACCCCAAAGTGAAAATGTATCTCTGTTAAAGGACTACATACAAATGTTTATGGCAGCTTTTTACATAATGCCCCAAATTGGAAATGAACCAAAAATGCTTCAACTGATCAATGGATACAAAATAGGGCATACCATGCAGTAAGATGTTACTTATTGATAATAATAAATGCAGTACTGATTCACAAAACCATGGCAATGAATTTTAAATACATTATGATAAGTGAAAGAAGTCAGGCTGAAGAGACTATGGACTTTTTAAAAAGTAAAGAGTATGTATATATGTAAAACAGGAGATAAATGATAAATGATATATAGAAATAAACAGAAGATGGACATAGAGAGTGTGAGGGAGAGGAAGTAACATTTAAACTAGGTCGACCAGGAAGGTTTTATTAAAAATGTTGCTTAGAGTAAATATCTGAAGGCGGTTACAGGAAAACTCACAGATAAATAGTTAATCATGACAAAGCAATGTAACATTCGTCAATTCAGGACTATATCCAGGAGCACAGAGAAGGAAACGATGTCTTGGCCTGGGTAGTAAAATTTATATGCATCATTTATTCTCTTTTGATCCATTAAAACATTATAATCAAATATGAAATATTTCCCAAGGTAATAAAAAGGGATTCCAGTCAGAATTTTCAACATTTGGGAGGACACAAAGAAGAAAGTCCTGGCCTGTATGTGGCATTGCATGTATTTTCATCTTGGGGAGGAGAATTGAGATATAATGCGAAACTGAAAAAACAGGAGATTGAAATGAGGCAGCTAATCTTCTAGAACTCCATATTATTTTGTTTAAAGGAAGTAAAGTTCACTAGAAAAGTGGCATGATTATATTTATAACTTTCATTGCACCATTTTAACATTGATTTGAGGTTATCTGACAGTGAAGTCCTCTGGTAGCAGGACATCACACAAATTGAATAAGGTAAATGAACAATAAACAAGTAAATTGGACTAGAAGTAAATGACAAGTCAGTGTCAACTAGAAAAGTTTTCCACTGGTACATGGTGAAGCCTTGCTATCACCTATGTTCTTACTTTCAGAATTTTGTAAAAATGAGAACACATTGACAATAGGAAGTATAATGAAGTCTTTGTCCTACTCTCTTATGACATATTTTACTCTATTTTTTTTAGTTTTGTTTAAAACCATTATACAGAAACATTTTAATGTTAATTTTCTTCTGCTTTTATTTAATACACACTAATTATAAAACAAACAAAACAGCCTGAATAAACAGGAAAGAAAATGGAAAATTAAACCAGGATATTTGCACTATTACACTTTGTTTCAGATGGCTTTTCTTAATTGTGTGGCTTTTATTTGAATGGGAGTGAAGCCATCTTCCATGGGCAGTTTAATATATTATTTTGTTTTCATTAAAAATTTTATTAGGAATATTTTATTATGACACTAAAAGTCATTTGCGCGCCAGGTGTGGTGGCTTATGCATGTAATCCAAGCACTTGGGGAGGCCAAGGTAGGATGATCATTTGAGCTCAGTCCCAGCTACTAGAGAGACTGAGCAAGGAGAATCACTTGAGTTTGGAAGATCAAGGCTGCAGTGAGCTGTGATCACCCCACTGGATTCCCATCAGGGTGACAGAGGAAGACTGTCTCAAAAATAAATAAATAAAAATCACTTGACCCTTCTGGTTTCAGCTCACATGTAAAGCCTTCTCACATGTAAAAGAGTCTCACATATAAAGAGCCCACTCCCCACAATAAAAAGCTGGACAAACTAAAAACGAATTGAAAATGAACATTTCCTAGGACCCATTAGAGAACTTAGTTCAGAGGCCAGATTTCCACATCAGGAAAAGTAGACACATGCAGCAAGATACATCATTAGAGACCTGCTTCACTTGGATAAAAACTCCTGGAGTCATAAATTACTTGATTGGTCAATTTCATAAATTATGGGTGGCTAGTGTGATTTTTGTTTGTTTGTTTGCTTTTGTTTTCAGGAGAGGGTAGTTTTTGGTGGGCTTTCCTGTCAGGAATTTGATCATGTTACTGTGGTGAAGTTTGGAGAAAGATACACATACAACTACAGAAAGGGGGAAGAGAAGACTGAAAAGCACCCGTATCTTTCTTTATAAAGACCAACTCTCCAGGGGAAAGGAATTTGCCTTATTCCAGCTTGGAAAAGAAACTTCTCATTAGTCCAGTCCCCTCCAGCCTTCTTTTCTCATCAAAGAGGGGAGAGAATATAATAAATAGAGTACAAGGCATAGACTGGAAATGCTGTAGACTGGGAAATGAAAATGCATCAGTGTGAAGAAAGTAACCACTGGCAATACTTCTGAAAGCCAAAGACCCAAGACATGAGCAATTAAAAGACTGAAACTTAATTGGGCGATTATAGGATGCCCCTCCCCCCCCAAAACTGCCACACCAATGGGGCTTCAGTATAATAACCATGGGTTGCACGGTTAGACTTTTTCTCAGGAGAAATACTTAGGGACGCCCAAAGTCAAGAGGACAGACAAAAGCAAGGACTCTAAGATTATTTGAAGACTTTCACCTACAAATATGGCAAATATTAAATACAAACAAACTTCTAGCCAGAAAATTATGACTCCTCATACTAAGGGCCCATTTACCTGTTATCCAACGTTGTATGACCAGCTTTCAACAAAAAATACAAACATACCAGATGATAAAGGTTAACAGCAATAAAAAGTCACACTGAACGTATGTAACCTTAACTGCATGATAAAAATGTCACTTGACTACTTTTGGGGTCTTTCTCTCACAACTCATAACCATCGCATAATAAAGAGAAAAGTATCAGACAAACCCTAAATGAAGAACATACAAAGTAGCTACACAGTGTTTCTAAAAACTGTCGAGGTCATCACAAACAAGAAACAGTGAGAAACTGTTAAGAGACTGGATACTTAAATGTAATATGGTATCCTGGCACAGAAAAAAAAAAAAAAAGACATGTTAAAAACCAAGGAAATCTCAGTTAAGTGTGAATGTTATTAATAATAATGTATCAATATCTATTCGTTATTCATTAGTTGTGACAAATGCACCATGCTAATACCTGGTGTAAACAATAACAGAAGTCGAAAATGGAGCTTATGAAAACCCACATACTCTCCTCAAAACTTTTATGTAAATTAAAAACTGTTCTTTTTCTTTTTTTTTTTTTTGACAGGGCCTTGCCACCCACTGGAGTACAGTGGTGCGATCACAGCTCAGCTTACGGCAGCCTTGATTTCCGTGATCTAGCAATTTAAAAACTGTACTAAAATAAGTTTGTTTTAAAAGATATTTAATATTAATTTTTAAAATTAACTTTGTAAATGAACGTTTCAACAGTGCCCATTCAAATAGGCTTCTTTTGTGAATAACCACTTCTGAAATATTGCATTGAAGGTACAGCTAGACAAGATTTATATTTTTCTTTTTTTTTTTTAATTTTACTTTAGGTGTATACTATATCCAGCATTTCTCCCCATGTTAACCCTCCCCACCCTCCCCATATCCCACTGTCCCTCCCCTACCCCCCAAACTGTCCCCAGTGTGTGATGCTCCTCTCCCTGAGTCCATGTGTTCTAATTGTTCAACACCCACCTATGAGTGAGAACATATGGTGTTTGGTTTTCTGTTCTTGTGTCAGTTTGCTGAGAATGATGGCTTCCAGATTCATCCAAGTCCCTACAAAGGACATGAACTCATCATTTTTTATTGCTGCATAGTATTCCATGGTGTATATCTATGTGTAATTTTCTTTGTCCAGTCTATCATTGATGGGCATTTGGGTTGGTTCCAAGTCTTTGATATTGTACACAGGGCAGCAATGAACATAGGTGTGCATGTGTCTTTGTAGAATGATTGATAGTTCTTTGAGTATATATCCAGTAATGGGATTGCTGAGTCAAATGGAATTTCTATTTCTAGATCTTTGAGGAATCACCACACTGTCTTCCACAATGGTTGAACTAATTTACACTACCACCAACTGTGTAGGAGTGTTCCTATTTCTCCACATCCTCTCCAACATCTGCTGTCTCCAGATTTTTTAATGATCACCATTCTAACTGGCATCAGATTGTATCTCAATGTGGTTTTGATTTGCATTTCTCTAATGACCAATGATGATGAGCATTTTTTCATGTTTGTTGGCCTCATATATGTCTTCTTTTGAAAAGTGTCTGTTCATATCCTTCACCCACTTTTGAATGGGGTTGTTTGTTTTTTTTCTTGTATATCTGTTTTAGTTCTTTGTAGATTCTGGATATTAACCCTTTGTCATATGGGTAGATTGCAAAAATTTTTTCCCATTCTGTTGGTTTCCAGTTTGCTCTAATGATTTATATTTCTTAGGATTGTACCTAAATAAATAGCAAACATTATCACAAGAAACACTTTTGCAGCTTTTCTTGATATGTGTGAGATGTGAATTGAAAACCATTAATACAATTTAATTTTAATAATTGAGCAAAATAAAACGAAGCAGGTATACTGAATGTCTAAACCTTTGTCTATATCCATATACTTTATTATTGTTTACTTCCCAAATGGATGTTTCTTGCTCCTCTTTACTAAAGTAAATATGCCATTTCCAGCTTTCTCTGGAGCATTTTATTTTCATTTATTCTCTAAGTTAATACTCATTTCATATGGTCATAAGTTATTTTTTCTTCTATCCTGATATAAGAAACACTGCGTATTTCTATAATTAAAGATATCAAAGCACTTATTAATATATTTTTATGCCTTTCAATAGACATTTAAGCCAATCATTACAGATCCTATCATTTGTTCTTGCATATAGCAAACAAGATTCTAAGAAAACATATAGCTAATAATAAATAGTTGAACTTAATATAAAAGTCCTCATCTTTTGAGCCTTACTTTAATTCTATTCTTGCCATTTAAACACATTAACATAGTCATATAATAAACTCTAAATACCAATGTCCCAATGTGCAAAATTGACGATATGTGTTAGGAACCCTCTCAGAGATATCATATCCAGTGGGGTAGCTAAATATAACCCTAAGAAAAACATGACTTTGATAAGAGGTAGAAAGCCAGATTTTTTTTGAAAAATGAAGGTAAAGGATGAACCTGGGTAAAGAGAAACCATCATGAAAAGGGCAAAAAGTGGGAAACCGCCAGACACGATCAAGGGAACTGAATTGAATTTGTTGCAACATATAAATCAGATAGAAAATTAGCTTGAGAATAAATGAAAACATTTAGTTACATAATACTGTGGAGATACGTGTCAGTATATATATATATATATATATATATATATATATATATATATATATATTCTAAGTTCTGGGATACATGTGCAGAATGTACATGTTTGTTACATAGGTATACATGTGCCATGGTTTGCTGCACTCATCAACCCATCATCTACATTAGATATATCTCCTAATGTTATCCCTCCCCTAGCCCAACACCCCACAACAGGCCCCTGTGTGTGATGTTCCCTTTCTGTGTCCCTGTGTTCTCACTGTTCAACTCCTGCTTATGAGTGAGAACATGTGGTGTTTGGTTTTCTGTTCTTGTGTTAGTTTGCTGAGAGTGATGTTTTCCAGCTTTATCCATGTCCCTACAAAGGACATGAAGTCATCCTTTTTTTTATGACTGCATAGCACTCTATGGGGTATATGTGCCACATTTTCCTCATCCAGTCCATCATTAATGGGCATTTGAGTTGGCTCCAAGTCTTTGCTATTGTACACAGTGCCACAATAAACATATGTGTGCATGTGCCTTATGGTAAAATAATTTACAATTCTTTGGATATATACCCAGTAATAGGATTGCTGGTTCAAATGGTATTTCTGTTTCTAGATCCTTAAGGAGTCACCACACTGTCTTCTACAATGATTGAACTAATTTACACTCCCACCAACAGTGTAAAAACTTTCCTATTTCTCACACATCCTCTCCAGCATCTGTTGTTTCCTGACATTTTAGTGATTGCTATTCTAACTGGTGTGAGATGGTATCTCACTGCGGTTTTGATTTGCATTTCTCTAATGACCAGTGATGATGAACTTTCTTTCATATGTTTATTGGCTGCATAAATTTCTTCTTTGAGAAGTGTCTGTTTATATCCTTCATCCACTATTTGATGGAATTGTTTGTTTGTTTCTTGTAAATTGTTTAAGTTCTTTGTAGATTCTGGCTATTAACTCTTTGTCAGCTGGATAGATTGCAAAAATTTTCTCCCATTCTGTAGGTTACCTGTTCAATCTGATGATAGTTTCTTTTGCTGTACAGAAGCTCTTTAGTTTAATTAGATTCCATTTGTCAATTTTGGCTTTTGTTGCCATTGCTTTTGGTGTTTGAGTCATGAAGTCTTTGCCCATGCCTATGTCCTGAATGGTATTGCCTAGGTTTTCTTCTATGGTTTTTATGGTTTTAGGTCTTACATTTAAGTCTTTAATCCATCTTGAGTAAATTTTTGTATAAGGCGTAAGGAAGGGGTCCAGTTTTAATATTCTACATATGGCTAGCCGGTTTTCCCAACACCATTTACTAAATAGAAAGTCTTTCCTCATTGCTTGTTTCTGTCAAGTTTGTCAAAGTTCAAATGGTTATAGATTTGTGGTGTTATTTCTGAGTTCTCTGCTCTGTTCCATTGGTGTATATATCTCTTTTGGTACCAGTACCATGCCATTTTGGTTACTGTAGCCAATCATATAGTTTGAAGTCAGGTACCGTGATGCCTCCAGCCTTGTTCTCTTTATTTAGGATTGTCTTGGCTATGTGGGCTCTTTTTTGGTTCCATATGAAATTTGAAGTAGTTTGTTCAATTTCTGTGGAGAAAGTCAATGGTAGCTTAACTGGAATAGCATTGAATCTATAAATGCCTTTGGGTAGTATGGCCATTTTCACCATATTGATTCTTCCTATCCATAAGCATGGAATATTTTTCCATTTGTTTGTGTCGTCTCTTATTTCCTTGAGCTGTGGTTTGTAGTTCTCCTTGAAGAGGTCCTTCACATCCCTTGTAAGTTGTATTCCTATATATTTTGTCTTTGTAGCAATTGTGAATGGGAGTTCACTCATGATTTGGCTGTTTGTCTATTACTGGTGTACAGGAATGCTTTGTGATTTTTTGCACATTGATTTTATATCCTGAGACTTTGCTCAAGTTGCTATCAGCTTAAGGAGATTTAGGGCTGAGACAATGGGGTTTTCTAAATATACAATCATGTCATCTGCAAACAGAGACAATTTGACTTCCTATCTTCCTGTTTGAATACACTTTATTTCTTTCTCTTGCCTGATTTCCTTTGCCAGAACTTCCAATACTATGTTGAATAGGAATGGTGATGGAGAGCATCCTTGCCTTGTGCCAGTTTTCAAAGGGAATGCTTTCAGTTTTTGCCCATTCAATGTGATATTGGCTGTTGGTTTGTCATAAATAGCTCTTATTATTTTGAGATATGATCCATCGATACCTAGTTTATTGAGCGTTTTTAGCATAAAATGGTGTTGAGTTTTATCAAAGGCCTTTTCTGCATCTATAGATAATCATGTGATTTTTTTTTTTTTTTTTTTTTTTGGAGATGGAGTTTTGCTCTTGTTACCCAGGCTGGAGTGAAATGGGGCGATCTCGGCTCACCGCAACCTCCGCCTCCTGGGTTCAGGCAATTCTCCTGCCTCAGCCTCCTGAGTAGCTGGGATTACAGGCATGCACCACCATGCCCAGCTGATTTTTTGTATTTTTTGTCATTGGTTCTGTTTATGTGATGGACTACATTTATTGATTTGCGTATATTGAAGCAGCCTTGCATCCCAGGGAGGAAGCCAAGTTGATCGTGGTGGATAAGCTTTTTGATTACTGGATTTGGTTTGCCAGTATTTTATTGAGGATTTATGCATCAATGTTCATCAGAGAGATTTGCCTGAAATTTTCTTTTACTGTTGTGTCTCATTTTTTAACATGACCTTTTTCTGTGTTTCAGAATTTATATTATGTTTTTGAAAAATAATGTGACATGATGCCTGTGCCTTTTCAGATAAACATATTTCTGAGGGCTTCAAAACCATTTTAGACTTTGGCAAATGTTAGACACTTAAATATTTGTTAATCCTGTACAACTAATGAAAGTCAAAGGTGCTAAAAAATCTAATGTTACTAAGTTTTAAATATTTTTTTCAGTTATGTTCATTAGAGCCTGAATAATACTAGATAGATAGTAAATGCCTTTGACCTAGAGATGAAAGCATAAAAACAGTTTATCTCACTGACTCAAACATGTGTATTTTTTTTTCACATTTTGTTGTCCTTAATTAGCCTTACAATCAACACCAACTGAAATCCTGAATTTGCAAAAACAGTAATATAATGTTCCCTTAATCCCTATAAGTGTGCAAATGTGCTCATAGCTGTTCATATTATCATAATTCAAATTATCTACATTGTTAGTTTCACACAATTATATATATAACTATGTATATATGTGATATTTTGTATATATATATTTGTATACATATGTAGAGAGAGACTTCTAGAGACAGAGCATTTTATTGTTTAAAATGTATTTAAAAATATAATCGTTAGTCAAACAGCAGCCATTGGGGCTGCTCTGCCTATGGAATAGCTATTCTTTCTTTCTTTGCCTCTACAATGATCTTGCTTTCACCTAAAATAATTATAAACATTATAAACACTCAACATTTAAATAAATTAATTTGCATGTAGAACATCCTCAATATATGACAAAAATCAAGTGTAAAATAATCCACAGATTGTTTTTTCATTAAGATTAAAGTATAAGTTTTAAGTGATCTGAATACTCTTTCATGATTTAATTAACAATGTTTTTATTTTTTGATATGTAAAATAATGGTATATCTTACCATCACTAGCCTCTGAGGTTCAATGAAATACATAAATTAGATAAAAATCCATCTTCACAATGTAATAACTTATTCAGCTGATAACCTCAATGATCCTCAGTTTGCTCATCTGTTAAAGAATCATATTAGCAATTCATTGACTGTGGGTTTTTTTGGTTTGGTTTTGGTTTTGGTTTTAGACAGAGTCTCACTCTGTTATCAAGCTGGAGTGCAGTGGCATGATGTCAGCTTCCAAGCAATTCTTCTCCCTAAGTCTCTCAAGTACCTGGGACTATAGGCATGCACCACCACACCCAGCTTATTTTTGTATTTTTAGTAGAGATGGGGTCTCACCATGTTGGCCAGGATGGTCTTGATCGCTTGACCTCATGATCTGCTCACCTCAGCCTCCCAAAAAGTGCTGGAATTACAGGCATGAGCCACCACACCCTCCCGACAGTGGTTTTATCAAATTGTAGGATGATGTATAGGAATTTGCTTTGTCAAATGTCAAGTTATTGGCCAAATGTAATGAATTATTTCCTGTAATTAAAGCGTGGAATATGATTTTCAACATTAGAAATAAAAACTTAGTAATGAATAGAAAACATGGCATTTTAGCATTTAGAAATCTCTTGAAATTGTAATTTTAGAAATTAATTAAAACACTGTAAAACTGAGACAATATGACAGTTAATTCAGTGGAATACACTATACAACCCAGGAAGAGAGCATGAAACATTTAATATGCAATCAAGGATGCATCATTAAGTAATGATGAAAGAAGAAATATTTCTAAAAGTATCGAGATTAACTGTTTATCAAATTTTAGAGAATAAATTCAAATATACATTGGAAATCTTCATATAAAATCTCAAAATCATTTAAAATATATTTTTAAATTTAAGTAATGACACTAGTAGATGAGATCACTTCATATAAAAATGTTGGAAGTATAAATTAGGATTTTTGCAAATTAAATGTATTTTCCTCTTTACCAACTTTTCATTCTTTTGTGTAAAAAGTTAGACACAAATGTATCAAGAAAAACATAGAATCTTGTGACAGCCTTACCGCTCAACAATAGTCATTTCTGCTTATCAACATAATCAAAATATTTATATCAATGGGAGATAATTTTGCAATAGTCAAGTATATAAATGTACAATTACAGGACAATTAACTTGTTTCTAAATTTAGCACTGTTATGAAAAGTCATGGGCTGCAAATTCTATTGCATCAACCATTGGACAATGTCTAAAGATATTATGTATACATTTCTACCAATCAAATTTTGATTTGTAGCCCCAAATTGCTGCTGTAACTTACAACCTCACCAACGTTATATAAGGATAACTACAATCTCACATTCAACCACTAAACAAAATACACATTTAATTTGAAAATATTGTGGATGAATTGAAGATATACCATTCTTGTTTTACTTTTTGTTTTTAAGGATTAATAGGTCCAAGTGTCATACTATGTTGAGCATTTCTCTTTTTTCTTCTGTGAATGAACACTTGCTATCTGAGAACTATTGTGTACTACCAGAAAGCCCTGAATTCTTATTTTATATCTCTAAAGTAGTAATACTAATAGCATGTGTGTGACTCAAGGGGAGGTCAAGACAAATGAATGAGCTGGTGTATATAAAGCATTTGGGATACAGTCTGGTGGCATATAACAAACACACATCAGACTTCAGCTATGGTTATTGTTACAGTTATTCTTAATAAAAGTACTACTAGTAATAAAAATGTAAAATGACATTTATTAACAGAATAGCTCTCGTGTTACAATGTTAACTGGAAAATACTGGTTAATAACAATATACAATATTTAATTCAATTTATTTATTAACATACAGTATTAGTCTATCAATGTATATAATATATATCTTGCTGCATATAACTATATTTTTCTATTTATTCATCAACTGTTAACTCACACAAAGTTACCAATTAATTCTGAGACGTACGGTTGCACATATTTCCCTAATTCTATTATATGCATTTCACTTTTCCACAACAACTGGGTATTCTCTATTAAAAACAAAATACTATTTCAAGAAGGTAAGTATGACCAGTGTTCCAATTTTAGTGTAAATCCTGTCAGAGATACCTAAAAATAGTTAATTGGCCTAAGTAGACATTCCCTGTGGGTTTATTTCCATATGGGTTTACTAGATTACCCTTTGGTGAGAATTGGGAAATGGAAGATTTGACTCAGGAAAGCATGGTACAATAGCAAAGCCTCAGTCTTCTGTAGAAAGAGGCAATTCTGACAAAATCATATGTCACTAAGATTTGTTAATGGAGAAGCTCCTGAGCCCAAAGGGAAAACAAGGGTGTGCAAGCAGGCAATAGAGAAGCTTTCATTCATTCATTCATTCATTCATTCATTCATTATTCATTTATTTATCATTTCTTAATGAAAATTTCTGGGAGATGTTGTTTAAAAAATTCTACACCTGTGTTTGTATGTATCATTGCTTCCTAAAGGCAGCAATCATCCTGCAGAAGAATTAGTGTCACACAGAAAAATGCATTAATCTAAGAAGTCAATTTGAAGAAGGCAATGCAGTCCTTAAGCATAGCAATATGTAAAGTTGCCTCCTTTGTTTCTAGAGATGCCTGCACAGGCAATCAGCAGAGAGAGTGATAACAAACCTTCCACAGGCACCATGAGGCATTTAGAACAAAAGGAAGGCAAAGCAGAAAAGGACATGTACATAGTGAGCACACCTGAAATAGCTCTTCAAGACTCCAAGGAACAATGACAAGGCTAATTACACTGCTCATGGAGATGCTGCCGGACATGCTACAGGCAAAAGCTAATTAGATAAATCTATTTTGTAATCAGTGATTTCATTGCAGGGAGCACTTTATAAAAAAAACTGTAAAAGAAAAATTGATTCTTGAGATATAAATCAAATTTCAAGTGTTAATATGTGGATAAAGTGAAAAATAAATTCTGTTCTACCCACTTTGAATAAGGCAAGAAACCTATAATTATAGTCAAGAATCAGTCAACAACAGAAATGGAGCCACAGGATAATGTATAAGAAGCAAGAATGCCAGATGCAGGATATTACTCATCATTTGACAATCAATGAAGAATAAATTGTCATTTGTGTCAAAAGATTGCTTTTATTGATCAAACAACACTTGTCTGCAAGTTGAATTATGGATAATGTCAGTCACTGCTGTTCTATTGCCAGACTTCATGCCTACCTGGTTCTATGAAATGTCAGAGAAAGCAACTCACTCCTCTTTACACAAATGATAGAGAGAACATAGGAAATGCAAAGCCTAACAAGAATGGGTGGCACCACTGGGAATACCATATTATGTAATCTTATCCAGCAGCCTGTAGGTGAAATGAAAATGCATCTTGACTTGCATTCCCTTAAAAGACAAAGATAAATTGCTACACTTAAAAAAAAAAAAAAAGACTCATATGTGTCCTGCAACCCCATACAGAAAAATCTACGACAAAAAAATCTACAACAAATAATTCTTATTTTGCATTAATGGACTTAATCTTACATTATATGGTTACACCCTTATTGTCTTTCCATCATTGAAGACCAAAGATCACTTCAAATCTAAACACCACAGATGTTATTTTATCTTCTTTTTAATTTTATCATGGTTATACATAATATATCATTATTTCCAAAGAGTTAATAAATCACTTAAACACAGTTAACTAAAAATTATTTACCCATGTTTTTGTAATTGTATATCTACTGTATTATATAATATTCTAGAATTTCTACACATATACTTAAACAAAAAATCACTTTAACTCACTCATGCACACACACACACACAAACACACAAAGACCTTATACTTCTATTCCATTTGGTTTCATTGATTGATCTCATCATTATAGTCCTAGTATTACTTTTTAAGCTATTAGTTATATTTAATTATTTAGCAGTACGAACTTCAATTCCTCAATATTTTCTAAAAAGCATTTTGATATTTTTATCTTCCTGATATGAAGTTCCAAAATTATTTTTAAATTTTTTAGATTACATTATTTGTGTATGTATAAGGATAATTTTATTGATATGTTTACAATACCTGTTCTTAGCTGAGAACATGATAGGCTGCTCTGCTAATTATGTTTTTATTCTCATTATAGTTTAGTAATTATTATCTACACTAAAACACATAAATAGGTATTTTATAATTTTTTTGTCACTGTGGATGAGGCTACTTTTCTATTTCAGTTTTTACTGGATGCTGCAAACACAAAAGTATTTATGTTTTTCTGTGTTTATGTATTACCTTCCTGTTAAAATGACTTTTGTTTCCAGGTCATATTCCTAAATTTCCTAGATAATTACATTAAGTGCAACACTTATAATTTTGTCATTTTCAGTCATAAATTCAGCTTGTTTAATTTAAGGAGTATATTACTTAGAACTACCAGTGCCTATAATTGTATTTCACATATAGTAGTAGTTCATGGTCTACACGAGATTGCCTAATACACTTATTTTATGTGGGTAGTCCCAGAATGTATGAAGATTTATTACATCGGTTCTATATATTTGTATTTGATTTTTCATTTGTTATGAAGTCAAATTATTAATGAATGCTTCCATTGCATCTTGTTGTTTGCCCCTTTCGTATATTTCATTCTCCTACTAAATATTTAAAAATTTATATTTAACATATTATTTTAAACTGATAATATGCTGGGAGTAGGTGCTGGGGGGTACAATGAACAAACTTGATAAATGTCTCTGTCCTTATAAAATGTACATCCCAGTGATTAATGATTTACTATGAGATCATTTATAATGTGTAACAACCAGGTAAAAAATCTATTGTGATTTTTTTGGTAGCAGTGTCTGAAAGCTTTGAAATTCTAAAAAAGAAAATAAAGGAATTAAAAATGTTAAAAAAAAAGATTTATATTTAATTGATCTTCAGTATGCTTTAGACATTTTATCTATCAGAATAGCAATATTTCCTTGTATATTTAATTTTTTTGAATTATTTTCTATTTATTGATATATATATTTCCTTTATTTTTATTATCTTTTAAAATTTTATTATATATATTCAAGGTGTAAAACTTGATGATTTATCTACATATATATAGTGAAGTGATAACTAAAGTCAAATAAATTAACATCAATCATCTCAAAAAATTAATTTATTTTTATTTGTTAGCAAATTTCCTGTATCTATCACATATTATCAACTATGGTCCTCATGCTGTACATCCTAGACTTGCTCATCTTAAATAACTGCATGTTTGTACTGTTTGCTATATATGTTCTGATTTCCTCTACTCCTTCAATTCTCGTAAAGCACCTTTTATGCTTTTGGTTTCTATATATTCAATGATTTTTTTAATTGACTTTTTTTTTCCTTTTTGTGTGTGAAATTATACTTTAAGTTCTGGGGTGCAGGTTTGTTGCATAGGTATACACATGCCATGGTGGTTTGCTGCATCTAACACCTCATCATCTACATTAGGTATTTTCCCTAATTCTATCCTTCCCCTAACCTCAGCCCCCTGCTATCCCTTCCCTAATGCTACACCCCTGAAAGGCCCCAGTGTGTGATGTTCCCCTTTCTGTGTCCATGTGTTCTCATTATTCAACACCCATTTATGAGTGAGAACATGCGGTGTTTGTTTTTCTGTTCTTGGATCAGTTTGCTGAGCATTATGGTTTCCAGCTTCAACCATGTCCCTGCAAAGACATGAACTCATCTTTTTTTTTTATGGTGGCATAGTATTCCATGATGTATATGTGCCACATTTTCTTTATCCAGTCTATCATTGATGGGCATTTAGTTTGGTTCCAAGTCTTTGCTATTGTGAACAGTGCTGCAATGAACATATGTGTGCATGTATCTTTATAATAGAATGATTTATAATCCTTTGGGTATATACCCAGTAATGGGATTGCTGGGTCAAGTGGTATTTCTATTTCTATATCCTTGAGGAATCACCACACTGTCCTCCACAATGGTTGAACTAATTTACATCCCACCAACAGTGTAAAAGCTTTCCTATTTCTCCACACCCTCCCCATCATCTGTTGTCTTTTGATGTTTTAATGACCACCATTCTAACTGGCATGAAATATCTCATTGTTGTTTTGATTTGCATTTCTCTAATGACCAGTGATGATGATATTTTTTTCCTATGTTTGTTGGCTGCATAAATGTCTTCTCTGAGAAGTTTCTGTTCATATCCTTTGCCCACTTTTTGATGGGGTTGTTTGTTTTATTTTTGTAAATTTGTTTAAGTTCTTTGTAGATTCTGGTTATTAACCCTTTGTCAGATGGGTAGCTTGCAAAAAATTTTTCCCATTCTGTTGGTTGCTGGTTCACTGTAATGATAGTTTATTTTGCTGTACAGAAGCTCTTTAGTTTAATTAGATCCCATTTGCCTAATTTGGCTTTTATTGCCATTGTTTTGTTGTTTTAGTCATAACATCCTTGCCTATGCCTATGTCCAGAATGGTATTGCCTAGGTTTTCTTCTAGGGTTTTTATGGTGGTAGGTCTTATGTTTAAATCTTTAATCCTTCTGGAGTTAATTTTTGTATAAGGAATAAGGAAGGGATCCAGTTTCAGCTTTCTGCATATGGCTAGCCAGTTTTTCCAACACAACTGATTAAATAGGGAATCCTTTCCCCATTGCTTGTTTCTGTCAGGTTTGTCAAAGATCAGATGGCCGTAGATGTGAGGAGTTATTTCTGAGGCCTCTGTTCCGTTCTATTGGTCTAAATCTCTGTTTTGGTACCAGTACCATGCTGTTTTGATTACTGTAGCTTTGTAGTATAGTTTGAAGTCAGATAGTGTAATGTCTCCAGCTTTTTTTTTTTTCTTCTTTTTTTTCTTAGGATTGTTTTGGCTATGCAGGCTCTTTTTTGGTTCAATATGAAGTTTATGGTGGTGATGTTTTCTTTTTTCCAATTCTGTGAAGAAAGTCAATGGTACCTTGATGGTAATAGCATTGAATCTATAAATTTCTTTGTGCAGTATAGCCGTTTTCAAGACATTGATTCTTCCTAACCATCAGCATGGAATGTTTTTTCATCTGTTTGTGTCCTCTCTTATTTCCCTGAGCAGTGGTTTGTAGTTCTCCTTGAAGAGGTCCTTCACATTCCTTGTTAATTGTATTCCTAGGTATTTTATTTTCTTTGAAGCAATTGTTAATAGGAGTTCACTCGTGATTTGACTCTCCCTTTGTCTATTACTGTTGTATTGGAATGCTTGTGATTTTTGCATGTTGATTTTGTATCCTGAGACTTTGCTGAAGTTATCAGTTTAAGGAGATATTCAATTTTTTTTAAGAATCCCATTGTAAGTTTGATCATGCAGTGTTTCTCATTTTTATATGGCTTATGTCTTCTGGGAAATGTCCTCATAGTTCATTCATGTTGTCACAAATGGCATGATTTCCCTTTTTAAGGCTGAATAATAGCTTAAGGTATATCTATGTCAAAATATGTTTATTTCATATATTACAAATCTATTTATAGTAAAATCATCTGAGTTATTTACTGAAGCCTTATCTTTAAAGACTATATTTCTTGTTTAATTTTGTTTTTATACTCAGCTTAAATATCATAACCATTTAATATGGAAATTGCTCCATATGATACAGCAGTTCTACAGTGTTCTTCTAAGTTCCTCTAGGGAGACTTAGCAGGTGGGCTTCTAGTTTTAAGTTATTGAATACATTTTCTTTTATTTTGCTTATTGTTTTAAATTATCTGTTCTTTCTTATTTATACCAGTCTACCTTTTATGTCTCAATATATTTTCCAGAAAGTTCATATTTAAAAAAAATATATTGATTTTAAAAAATGTTTTTCAGAAAGTTCATGAATTAAAAAATATATTAATTTTTAAAAATACATATTTTTCCTTTTTAAAAAAATATTGATTTTAAAAATATATATTTTTCAGAAAGTTTATGATTTTAAAAAATATATTGAGTGATAAAAAACAGGTGGATAAATATTAAAGAATAAATAAAACGATAAAAAAAAAGAAAATGTATTCAGGAACTTAAAACTAGAAGTCTACCTGCTAACTCTCCCTAGATGAATTTAGAAGGAGAACACTATAGATTTGCTGTATCATTTAGATGAGAGTTTTTTTCCATTTTAACTTGGTAGCCCAAAATACTTCTCATTTCTAAATCAGACATTAATGAAACTCAAGGTACGATTGATTAATCCTGAGGCAAATTAGTCTCTAGCTATGAATATATGAACTCAAAGGAGTTACATCGTGACAAAATACAGTGGTGAGACAGACATAGGATAAATAGTCCCATCCAACAGGAAAACGTAGAAAAGAATGAAAGGATAATAAGTTCCAAGTATGTAAGTCTAAAACTCAACAGAGCAAACAACATTAAATATTGAGCCTTGAGGATGATCTTCATTGACTCTGTTTCCTGCCTGCTGGACACAGTGAGGCAGGAATTGGGGCCCCAAGGCTCTGAGAGCCCCAATTTCACAACTTCCCTGGGCACAGCCAACATCACAGGTGTCACACCTTCGTTCTTGTTCCTGTAGTTCTCTCAGGCTATGGTTGCATACTGGTGGCTCTAGCATTCTGCAGTCTTAGGGGTAGCCTCACTCTCCTAGCTCCACTCTAGTAAAGCCTCTCTGCAGCAGCTTTGCCCCTGTGACAGTTCTCTTCCTGGACCTCGAGTCTGTCCCAGGCATGTTTTGAAATCTAGGTAAGAGTAGCTATGCCTTTACAGCTCATTTATTCTGCACACCTGCAGAGTTAGCACCACTTGGATGGTGGTAAACCAACAAAGCTTACCACCAACGCATGTGCAATCCAAAGAGGCTGCATGAGCCACACTTGGAGTGTCTAAGGAATGCTGCTAGAATGTGGGAAATACAATCCTGAGGTGGCCCTGGGCAGTGAGCCCCAGGGTCCTCTGTGTACCCTGCTCCCCCCCCACCTTTGAAACTATTCTGCCCTGGAGGCCCTGGCACTCTGGGCCTATGATGGATTTGGAGCCTCAAAGATCTCTGAATGCCTGTGGAGTCATTTGTGTGTGTGTGTGTTAATGAATAACACTTGGTTTCTGCCCAGCTGTATAAATCTCCTTATCAGTCACTTGGCCACTCCCCTGGTGTTATTGCTGGAATACATTTTCTCATTTTTTATAGGCTATGAATTTTCAACTCATTAAATTCTGCCTCCCCTTGGATTATAAATTTCATTTTTCTGTTTTTTCTCTCCCCTTGCATTTTTCTATAAGCAGCCAAGTGAAGCCATGCTGCACTCTCAACATTGTGCTTAGATATTTCTTCTGCCAAATATCCTAGTTGAGTGCTCACAGTTCTGTCTTCTATAAAGCGCTAGGACATAATTTAGCCAGGTGCTTTGCAGTTTATAACAAGGATGACATTTCTTTGAGTTTTCAATATCTTGTGCTCCACTTCCATCCGAGACCTCATCAAAATGGCCTTTAGTGTCCATATTTCTACCAATATTGTGATCACAACCACTTAAGCAATCTCTGAGAAGATTCAGACTGTCCCTACAGCTCTCTTCTGCTTCTGAGCCATCACAAGAATTTCCCTTAATGCTGCATTCATGGAAAGGTAGGCTGTTTCTAGCATTTACCTCCAAACTTTTTTAGCTTCTACCCACTACCCAGTTCCAAAGTTGCTTCCACTTTTTTAAGTACTTGTTGTAATACCGTATTTCTCATTACCCATTTTGTTACAGTTTGTTCATGCTGCTTTAACAAAATATATAAAAATTGATAACTTGTACATAATAGAAATGTATTTCTCACAATTTTGGAAGCTGGGAATTTCAAAATCCAGGTACTAAATTGGTGTCTGGGGAAGGCTTCTGTCTGCATCATCTTGGGATAATGATGAAGGCAGATGAAGGAGCAAAAGGCACTGACAGCTAACTGAGCTGTCTTTTATAAGGGTATTAATCTTTATGTACTAATTAATTGCCTCCCAGATGTCCAACATTGTACCAGTATCAAATTGGTGATTAAGTTTCAACATATGAATGTTTTGAGAGGACACATTTAGGTCATAATAGTGTGTAATAGTGGATTATCATAAACAATGGAAACATATCTGAGTAAGGGCTGCAATCAATAAATTATGGACCCACTCAGTATCCACTGAATATTATTCATATGATAAAAGAATGAGCTATGTTTTAATATGCAAAAAACCCTTAAGATATTATTAAAGAGGAAACTTTCAGAGGAATGTGCATAAAATATTCTCATTTATGCAATAAATTGATATAAGTGAATATTCTGTGCCCTTAAAAATCTAAAAATATGCAGTAAATAGTAATAGTGATTATATAACAAAAAGGATACCAAATGACAAACAAAATGTATTTCTAATTTACATCTTTATTATTCTGGGAAGAGGCATTATTATAAGCAGGTATTTTAAAAATAAAAGCATATATGATATATTATAATAATTTTATAAGCAATATGTATTATATGTTATATAATACAAATTATTTAATAAAATATATAATATTTATAATATCTATTCGATTTGCTTTTTTGAAATATATGCATAAACTTTATATTTTTTGGCCAAATTTATCAAGTTATAGCTTCAAGTTAAATGTGGCCTAATATTTGCTAAAAGTTAAATGTATTGACTCTCTAAAGTCTACTGAATACTGTATATGCATGCAGCTAGAAACAGTCTCTCTAATAATCTGTTAGAATTTTATAGAATAAGTCCAAATGCTCAGAAAGCTAACAGTTATATAGGCAGAGTCACTGAAATGAAGCACAGTCCTAGCAATATAATGTACTCTGATTAGGTTATCTAGTTTTAACTTTTTGGATATTCAGTGTTTACCTTCATCATTTTTCATCTTCTGAAATTAATAGGATTTTATTATTAAAAATTGGAACATTAAAACATGAAAGTAAGTACTTACTGCTGAGCTAAAACCTTGACCGTGACTCAGTATTTATCTGTTTATTTATTTTATTTGTTTGTTTTGAAACAAAGTTGAAACATTAGAAAAAATAATGTATATCTTATTAAAGTTGAGGACATCAAAATATACCATTAATAGGGCAAATACATAAACTACATAGTGGTAGAAAATTTTTGAGGTATAATTTACAAAGGACTGATATTCAGAATACACAATATTCATATATCAGAGTAAATAATAGACAATATAATCAGAAAATGAAAAGAAAAGCTTTGTCACTTCGTAAAAGATATCTGGATATTGAATAAGCATTTAAAATCATAACCAACATTGATACTTAGTAAAATACCCTTTAAATAAACAATGAGGTATCAATATATTCCTACCATACTGATTAAAATAAAAAAAATTCCTGATTATTCTGTCCTCTGTATTAGAATTATATACATCTATGCTCCTTGCAATGTGATTGTTGCCATACTTCACATTAGAATAAGCAGAGTTAATTGCATACTTTACAGAATTGACTTTTGGTCTGGGCATATGACTTGCTTTTGCCAATAGAATGGGGGCCAAAGTGACAGTCTGGGCAGAAGCCTTAAAAGACATTGCAAAGTTCTTACCTGCTGCTCTTGTCATTTTTTTTTTTTTTAATGAGAAGACTATGTCCTGTACCAAGGAAAATGAAGACATACAAAGAAAACCTGAACCAAACCTTCAGCCTGAAGCAGAACCTCACCAACTGATAGATTTGTGAATAAGAGGAACAAATGTTTGTCTTATAAACCACTGAAAATATGCAGCAATATCTGCATTAGGAGAATTGGTGATGCTGAAGAGCATTAGGAACTCGGATTCATTACTGGCGGGAGGTGAGATTGTTCTAGCAACTTTAGAAACTATTTGCAGATAGATAGATGAATAGATAGATACAGCCTATAATTCAAAATAATGCAATAATGCATTTCTGGTAAGTTACCCAACAAAAATGTCCCTATATAGGCACCAAAAGATAGGACTAAGAGGTTAACAATAATACCTTTTTAATAGACAAAACCTGAAAGCCAACCAGACGTTCATTAATAGTAAAATGGATAAAGAAATCATGGTATATTTATTCAATGAGAAAATCTCCAAAAATAAAAATAATGTGGCATGTAATAAAATAAATCTTCAATATAATGTTGAATAAAAAATAAGCCTATCTTAACAGAGACCATATGATGATTCTATTTACACGAATTTTTTAAAAGCCCATATTAATCTGCAATGATGAAAGGAAAGATCATGGTTACATTTAGAGGTGGGGTAATAAGTAGATGAGAACGTGAAGGAGGCTTTTGTGGTATCTATCATATTCTCTTTCTTCATGTGGATTGGAGTTACACTGGTTTATTTACTAGGTATAAATTTGGTGAGCTTAAAGTTCATGCTTTGGGTCTTTTTTATATGTATATTAGTTTTTTTTAAGTCTACTAAAAAGAGATTCAGCTTTTAGAGTCATTCTGCTTGTTTTTTAAAAAAAGGTTTCATGACTGTAAAAATTGGCTGAATGCTCGATATTCAGATACTTTCTTTTAAATCAAGAGATTTTGGCGCACGTGTGTGTGTGTGTGTGTGTGTGTGTGTGTGTGTGTGTGTGTTTGCACGCATATATGTGTCCATACTGTTTTTTTCATTAACCACATCCCTACAGCAAGTGTGGGATTGGATTGAAAAAATCCAGGTTCAAAATGAAAATCTTCCATACAAATCATTAAGTTTAATGTGGTTCTAGTTGACAGGATAAAGACTTTATTCATTCCATCTATTGTTCTCTCTCAATTGTCACATCGTAAGTACATCCTAGAGATAGCAGCGTTCCCCTCTTTACCCTGTGCAGGCTTCCTCTGCCATGCCTGATATTGCACATCATATTAGAGCTCTGCTTTGTTGTTTCAAAGGAAAGGAAATGACGATCTTGTGAGTGTTAGCCATGCAGTACTTAGTGTGCTTCTGCCTACCCCGCCATTTGAAACCACAATTCCAGGCTTGCATAGAGGGATTTCTACAATAGAATGACGTATAAATCAACCAGACATTGTTTCCACTATCTCATTTTCTCCTTAGGGTCAACATTTGGCAGTTTTTAACTCATTAAACCCAAATAGAGACAAATGGTAGTGATGAAATGTTTATAGTAAGTATTTATCAATTCTCATACTTAGATTTTTTAAAGCTGTCTTCTTAAATCAACCAAAAGTAACCCTCAGAACGCCTCACTTCAATTTTCATGTTTTATTGGCTTCTTGTAAGAAATAACAGTATAGTGATCCCCCTTATCTATGGATAAAATGTTCCAGACTCCCAGTGAATGCCTGAACCTGCAAATAGCACCAAATCCTGTATACTCTATGCTTTTTCCCTCAACCATATTTATCTATGATAAACTTTGACTTCTCACTTAAAGGAAGCATCTTGTGGCTTCTCTTTTGCAAATTCAAATTGCCAGCATCCCTACTCTTGCGCTTTGGGTCCTTATTAAGTAAAATAAGAGTAACTTGAACATACCGTTGTGATATCACAACAGTCTATGTGATAGGCAAGGGAAGTACTAAGTGACTAGTGAGTGGGCAGGGTATACAGCTTTGATGTGCTAGGCAAAGGGATAATTCGTGTTCTGAGTGAGACAGTGCAGGGCAATGTGAGATATCATCGTGATATTCAGAATGGTGTACAACATAAAACTTGCAAATAGTTTCTTTCTAAAATTTTCCAGTTAGCATTTTTGGACCACAGTTGACCACACATAACTGAAATTGTGGAAAATAAAATTGTGCCTAAGTGGGGGACTACTGCTACAAATACACCATATGCATAATATTTCCAACTTTACTGTATACTTTAAAAAATAGAATATGTGGCTGGGCATGGTGGCTTGCACCTGTTATCCCAGCACTGAAACTGAGTGCTGAGGCAGGTGGATCACTAGGTCAAGAGATTGAGACCGTCCTGGCCAACAAAGTGAAACTTCGTCTTTACTTTGTACCCCAGAACTTAAAGTATAATTAAAAAAAATTAACTGGACGTAATGGCGAGCACCTGTAGTCCCAGCTACATGGGAGGCTGAGTCAGGAGAATTGCTTGAATCTGGGAGGCAGAGAGGTTGCAGTGAGCCGAGATTGTGCCACAGCACTCCAACCTGGTGACAGAGAAACACTCCATCTCAAAAAGAAAAAAAGAGAATATGCATTTTCCCTGCAAGCTTCTGCTAATCTGATTTAAGACTTGTCAAAAAGGAAGAATTGTTGACAATTGTTCAAAAAAAAGGAACAAAAATCAGGAACAATATTCTGTTTTTTTCTTTCTATATTCATGTTTTGCCATACAAGTTTCATCTGAAGATCTGTAGTTCTTTTTGTTTACTGAAATAGTGGAACCTGAAATGACAACAACAAAACATTTAATAATCATGAACAATCTCATACATTTTTACAGTCAACTTATTTTAATTCTAATGGTAATCTTCTGTGGCAGTAAGTACTTTATCCATCTCATACACATGGAAACTGGATCTGGAAATAGTACGGCATATAGGAAAATGTATTTATTTTGGAGAGAAATGATTGAATATAATAATTTAGCTACTTCATGTATGATATTTATAATTTAGGAGAGCTCATTTATCCAATCTTAAATTCAGTTAAATATGTGTATTCTTGCCTAATAAGAACACTTAAATTATGTATTTGTTTTAATAATCAAAGAAGGTAGTATGAAGACTACAATTATTAGACACATTCCCTTCCAACTTCAGAGAGATGAATAATTTTTATAAAGCAAAAATCTACTTAGTGGTACACCATGCTTTGAATTCAAATATGTCAGGCTCCAAAGCTTATGATTTTCATTCTTTAGGCAGAAGGATTTTATGAAAATATTTTAACACTCTGGAAAACAGGCCAGATTTTCTGCCAAAAACTCTAGATATGTTAATCAGATTTTATAAAACAATATGTTATCCCCCATGATTTTATGAATAAAAGCACGAAAAAAATATTGCTGCAATTATCCAGTGAGGCCTTGAGTTGATATGTGTTCAAACTAAGATTTTATATGATAAATTCATCATCAATATGACCAAAACAGTAGATGTTCAGCACATAGAGCAATAAAAAAGCTTAAAACAAGCAATGGATGCTCTCAATGCCACCTGCTACTCAAAATGTAAATGTAGTAATAAATAAACATAATTGAAGGTTAAATCATTCTCTATTTTGACGACAAGGAAAGATCAATAGATAAATCAGGAATAAAGATTTATCAGTCTTCTTTATTTCTAAAGCACTAAAAGTACCAGTTTTTTTCTACTGGTATTTTTAAGCTTGACAAAATAATCATAGCCCTATCACCTATTCCTTTATTATCATTCAAATCATTAAGAATAATATACACAGTGAATATTATAACAACAAGCAACAATTTAAATTACCATTAGGTTTTATTGTGGAAAGAGATTCAGGACATCAGTTGTTCTGATATTGTATAATATATTATGTAAAGTTATCTGGGGGATATCAGATTCACTCGTCTACCAAGTAACATATCCCATGCATATTATTTTTAAAGTATATGTGTATATATTATAATTAATCATATCCAAGCATTTTTTAAGTTTACATAATCCAAACATCCTTTACTCTTATGCATTTTCTCAACTGAAACATAAAAGCACAGTTATCATGTAGAATCATAATCGATTTATTATTAAAACAATAATCTAAACATTCTGCTTCCATTGTAGCTGATGTAACAATATCAGATCAAGCTCTCCACTGATAATAACTATAAATTGTAAACAACAGAACAAAGCATAAGCCTACTTGAAAACACTGAAGAATGAACAAAAACAGGAACAATTGACGATTGGAAGAAAGAAAATAAAAACAACACTGGATATGTTTTCAAGATTTTAATTTGAGAATAAGTCCCAACCTGTACCATGCAAAGCAACTAAAATTCAAAGAAAAATCTTCAGTTTTGGTGGCATGAATATCCTGAGGAGAGACTTCATGGAAACCACAATTATTGAATATTGAGCTGAGAAACTCTAGAGGAAAATGTAAGAGAAAGAGAAAGAGAAAGACAGAATTAGATAAAGGGAACTGAGATTAAATGTATAAACTCTGTCCAAATATCTGCTGAAACAGGAGCCATGATTTCATGAGGCAAACTCCAAGAAACAATTTGTAACAAAGGTCTAGTACAATGTTTCTTTTACACTTTCTACATTGTAGATTTGCTGCCAGGGTGAAATAAGCTAAAATTGTTTTTTAATAATTTAAATGTATGGATCACGTAATTAGTCTTGTGAAGAAATTATGGTGAAGGAGAGAAAATAAAGCGAAATAGAAAAAGGACAAAAGGAAGGGAAAAAACAAGTGGATGAAGAGTAGATGAAAAAAGAAAGGGGAAGAGGAGAAAGAAAAATTTAAAAAAATTAACTTTTTGGCAAGTGTTTAGAACTCTTGTCTTTAATCATAAGATGAATATAAACTACCTTTCGTTTTCATTTGAAACTTGGCTTTTGAGTGTTCGGTTAAGCAGCTTCTGTATTTGTAAAAGACAGCATGCTCTTGGATTATTGGAAACATAATTTGAAATTCACGACTGAATTGTATCCTCCCCTACTCTTATGCTGGAGCCCTGAGCCTGGTATCTTAGAACCTGTCTTAGGAGATAGAATCTTTAAAGTGGTAATTGAGTCAAAATGAGATTGTTACAGTGCAGTTCAATTCAATCTGATGGCTGTTCTATAAGAAGAGATTAGGATATACCTAGGAGGACACCAGGGATTCAAAGGAAAGGTCATGTGAGGACACAGATAGGAAGCAGGTGGTTATCTGTCATCTGTCGGCCAAAGAAAGAGGTCTCAGGAAAAATCAAATCTGCCAACACCTTAACCTTGCACCTGAAATTTCCAGAACTGTGAGAAATAAATTTCTGTGTTTTAAGCCACCCAATCTGTAGTATTTGTTATGATAACCTTAACAAACTAACATACTTTGGTTCAAATATGTTTGCTGATATTTACTAACGGTTTTAATAAAGTTAGTTATATTGTCTAACCCTGTTTCTCCTGAAAAATAAAAAATATATATTTTATCATGTTAAAATACTAATTAAATGAGATAGCTTGTGGTGAGATGATAGTGATTACTAACATTATTACTTTTAACATTTACAATGTTAATATTTTGAATATACAAGTAAGGGAGGAAAATCCCAGGTTAAACAAATGAGTCTAAGTTGCAAAAGTAGTAGGTATCACACTAAAAATTAAATCCAATTCTGTTTGACTCCAAAGCCTATGACCATTATACAGAAACAACTTTCAGACATAATAATTATAAATGTATTATTTTATCTTATGTTTTTTACATGAAGGGAAAAATCATTTTTTAAATTTCAAAAACAATTTCAAATGTTGAATAAAGTGCTTCTCTATAGCATGCAAGCTGTATGATAGGAAGAATTATTTTCATTTGCACATGAAAAGAATATTCTGTCTTCTAAAGAGTCTATCAAATGGATCAAGATGCTTCTCCATATTGTCAAATCTGCCTACAATTTCAATGAGGAAATCTGAATAATGATATTATTATAAACTAAAAAAATAATTTTATAATTAGTGAGTAGACTATAAAAAGACAATGAGGTTTCTAATATAATAAAATTTATTTTAAAATCTTTTAGAAGGAACTGAGTGGAAAATTGTTGATGAGAATCCCAGAGCTTTGGGAGACCAAAGCAGGAGGAATGTTTGAGGCCAGGAGTTCAAGGTTACAGTGAGTTATGATTGTGCCACTGCACTCAAGCTGAATGACAGAGCAAGACTCTATATCCAAAAAAAAGAAAAAAGAAGAGGAAGAGGAAGAGGAAGAAGAAGAAGAAGAAAGAGAAGGAGGAGGAGGAGGAAGAGGAAGTGGAAGCGGAAGCAGAAGCAAAGAAGAAATTAAACTAAATTCTAAAAGAAAGGAAAAAAAAATGATGAGACCACTAAAAAAAACTGCTCTGAGTTGTGTGAGATCAGACCAATGTTAGCATGTAGGATTCTTAGGCTCTGGAGTGATACAGACCTAACGTAGAGCTACTATTCTTACTTTAACACTGTGTATATTACATCAATTTTCTGTGATTCAGTTGTCTTACATGTCAAATTAAAGCCATTAAAAACAGTATATACATCATAGGACTAGCGGAAAATTATGTGAAATAATTCTTATAGGCATTTAGCAGAGAGCTAGGTATTTTGAAAAACTGGTTCTAGTTGCTGTGCAGAGGCAGAAAAAGTATCAGTATTAGAATTCTTTGTCATAGTTTACATACTGCAATTTACCAAGTCATTAATCATAGGACTGCCTCAGTTCTAATCAGTGTAAGCTCAATAGCAATACTAGAGTTATATGAATCAATGCCACCTGGTAGAAAACATTCCTTCAAAAGTGATCCACTGAATAGGCTTGCAAAATATCCATAGCATATGTTCAATTCATCATTTTTTCTCACAGTAAAATAATTATACATTGTCAAGTTTTTGCTTATTTATTCAGAAAATTGAGTAGCAAGAGAAGATATTTATAAACAAATCATTATTTGGTCTATGCTAGATCTCTTCCATAGTTCATTTTATTTAACCTTTTTGATCTTTCACAGTAGGCACTAAGTCTTGGGTTAGAAACTCTCTTAGTTTCTAAGAGACTTTTGGATTAGAAACTTTCTAATAGTAATTAGTAGATTAAAATGAATTGTCATTTTTCCCACAAATTCTCATTTATACATCTCGCTTTTGACTCTAGGAAGCTGTATTTATACATACTTTGTTCAGTGGGTACTTGTAATCAAGATATAAGGTCCTTAGTTTTGAGTTAATAAATGAACCTTTGTTTTTTAACATTTATTGTAGTATAATTGATATATGAATATTGCACGGATTTAACTTATACATTCTGAGTTTGTAGCTATGCATACACCAAAGGTTCATTAACACGATGAAGGTAATAAATATGCCCATCACCTCTAAAAATTTATTTGTAGTTTTATGTGTGTGGAGCAGGGGTTTGATTTTAGGGTTTTAATTTTTTTTTGTAATAAGGACACAATAAAAGATCAATTCTCAACATTTTTAAAAGTATACAGTACTGAATTATTGTGTACTGGTACTATATCACATCTCTAGAATTTATTCATTTTGTGTAACTGAAACTTTATACCCCTTGAGTAATAATCGCCTATTTCCCTCTCATTTCCCCTAGCCCCTGACAATTACCAATATTCTCTGTTTTGAGTTTGACTACTTTAGACACCTCATATAAGTAAAGTCATGCAGTATTTGGTCACCTATGACCAGTTTATTTCTCTTATCAAAATGTACTCTAGGTTTATCCATGTGGTTACAAATTGTAGGATTTCCTCTTTTAAGGATAAACAATACTGCAATGTATTCCAAATGTACCACATTCTTTTTACCCATTGATCTATTGATGGGCACTTTGGTTGATTCTGTATCTTGGCTATTGTGAGTTATGCGATGAACATGGTGATGCAGATCCCTTTGAGATCCTTATTTCTATTCTTGTGGATATAGAAGCAGAAGTGGGATGGCTGGATACATGGCAGCATGTATCCAGCGATACTATTTTGCATTTTTAGAGGAATTTTCTTATTGTTCTCCATAGTGACTGCACCATTCTACGTTTCCACCAACAGTATATAGGGGTTTCCTTTCTCTGCATCCTTACCAACAGTGGTTTCTCTTTTCTTTTCTTTTCATTATAATACCCATGGTAGTAGGAGTTATTGGATATCTCGTTGTGGTTATGATCTGCATTTTCCAGATGATTAGTGATAGTAAGCATCCTTTATTTTATTTTTATTTATTATACTTTAAGTTCTGTGGCAGATGTGCAGAAAGTGCAGGCTTGTTGCATAGATATACACATGCCATGGTGGATTGCTACATCCATCATTCTGTCATCTACATTAGGTATTTCTCCTATTGCTATCCCTCCCCAATCCCCCCACCCCCTGCTAACCCTCCCCTAGCTCACCAGTCCCCAAAAGGCCCCAGTATGTGATGTTTCCCTCCCTGTGTTCCTGTGTCTTCATTGTTCAACATCCACCTTTGAGTGAGAACATGCAGTGTTTGGTTTTCTGTTCTGTGTCAGTTTGCTGAGAATGATGGTTTCCAGAATCATCCATGTCCCTGCAAAGGACATGAACTCATTCTCTTTAATGGCTGCATAGTATTTCATGGTGTATAAGTGCCACATTTTCTTTATGCGGTCTATCATTGATGGGCATTTGAGTTGGTTCCAAGTCTTTGCTATTGTAAACAGTGCCACAATAAACATATGTGTCCATGTGTCTTTATGATAGAATGATTTATAATCCTTTGGGTATATACCCTGTAACGGGATTGCTGAGTCAAATGGTATTTCGATTTCTAGATCCTCAAGGAATCACCACACAGTCTTCCACAATGGTTAAACAAATGTACACTCCCACCAACAGTATAAAAATGTTCCTGTTTCTCCACATCCTCTCCAGCATCTGTTGTTTCCTGATTTTTTAATGATTGCCATTCTAACTGGCATGAGATGGTGTCTCATTGTGGTTTTGATTTGCATTTCTCTAATGACCAGTGATGATGAGCTTTTATTGATATGTTTGTGGGCTGCATAAATGTCTCTTTTTTATATACATATTTAATTGCGTTTTAGGTTTTGGAGTACATGTGAAGAACATGGAGGATTGTTGCATAGGCACATACATGGCAATGTGGTTTGCTGCCTTCCTCCCCATCACCTATATCTGGCATTTTTCCTCATGTTATCCCTCCCCAACTCCCCACCCCCTCCTGTTCCTCCCCTAGTTCCCCCCACAGACCTCAGTGTGTGATACTCTCCTCCCTGTGTCCATTTGTTCTCATTGTTCAACACCCGCCTATGAGTGAGAACATGCAGTGTTTGATTTTCTGTTCCTGTGTCAGTTTGCTGAGAATGAGGGTTTCCAGGTTCATCCATGTCCCTGCAAAGGACACAAGCTCATTGTTTTTTATGGCTGCATAGTATTCCATGATGTATATGTGCCACATTTTCCCTGTCCAGTCTATCATTGGTGGGCATTTGTGTTGGTTCCAAGTCTTTGCTATTGTAAACAGCGCTGTAATGAACATTCATGTGCATGTGTCCTTATAATAGAATGATTTATAATCCTTTGGACATACACCCAGTAATGTGATTGCTGGGTCAAATGGAATTTCTATTTCTAGATCCTTGAGGAATCACCACACTGTCTTCCACAATGGTTGAACTAATTTACACTTCCACCAACTCTGTAAAAGTGTTCCTATTTCTCCACATCCTCTCCAGTATCTGTTGTCTCATTTTAAAAAGTGTCTGTTCATGTCCTTCACTCACTTTTTGATGGGATTGTTTGGTTCTTTTCTTGTAAATTTGTTTATGTTCTTTGTAGATTCTGGATATTAGCCCTTTGTCAGATGGGTAGATTACAAAAGCTTTTTCCCATTCTTTTTTTGCCGGTTCACTCTAATGATAGTTTCTTTTGCTGTGCTGAAGCTCTTAAGTTTAATTAGATCCCATTTTTCTATTTTGGCTTTTGTTGCCATTGCTTTTGGTGTTTTAATCATGAAGTCTTTGCCTATACCTATGTCCTGAATGGTATTGCAGAGGTTTTCTTCTAGGGTTTTTATGGTGTTGGGTCTTATGTTTAAATCTTTAATACATCTGGAGTTAATTTTTGCATAAGCTGTAAGGAAGGGATCCAGTTTCAGCTTTCTGCATATGGCTAGCCAGTTTTCCCAGTACATTTATTAAATAGGGAATCCTTTCCCCATTGCTTGTTTTTATCAGGTTTGTCAAAGATCAGATGATTCATATAACTTTTGGCCATTTGTATGTCTTATTTGGAGAAATGTCAATTCATGTCTTTTGTCTATTTTTAAAAATTGGTCATTGGCTTTTGTTTTATTTTGTTTTCCACTTTGGTTTAGTTTGTTTGCTAAATTGTAGAAGATTCTTATGTATTTTGAACACTAACCACTTTTCAGATAGAGAATTCACACATGGCCAGTCTTGGTGGTTCACACCTATAATTCTAGAGCTTTGGCAAGTGAAGGCAATGGCCCTCTTGAGCCCAGGAGGTCAAGACCAGCCTGGGCAACATGGTAAAACCCTGTCACTACAAAAAATAGAAACATTTGCCAGGCGTTTTGGTGTTTCCCTGTAGTCCCAGATGCTCAGGTGACTGAGGTGGGAAAATCAACTCAGTGTGGAGGTGGAAGGTGCAGAGATCTGTAATCAAGCCACTGACCTCCAGCCTGGGTGACAGAGTAAGACCCTGTCTCAAAAAAATAAAAAAAGATAATACACAAAAATTTTCCTCTATTCCATAGGTTGCCTCTTCAGCCTGTTGATATTTTCCTTTACTTTGCAGAAGATTTTTAGTTTGATGTAGTCCCACCTATTTATTTTTGCTTTTGCTGCATGTGCTTTTGGTGTCAAATCCAAGAAATTATTGCTAACAACAATGGTAAGAAGATTTTACTGTTTTCATGGAGGAGTTTTACAATTTCAAGTCTTACATTTAAGTTTTTAATTCATAGCAGAAGGCAAACATTTCCCAAGGTTCTGAGTGCACCAGGTTCCTTTCCTCCCCAGAAGCTAACCCAAGTCTGAAATTGTTCTTTCTAAATATTCTTTAAAAGAGCATCACATGACTAGAACACAAGAATTATTAAAGCCCATTGTTACCATGTAATTCAGACACCTCTTCTTCCTGCTTTATTTTGCAAAAATCATCCATCATCACTCCCCTTTTTCTGTGTTGTTATTGTTTACTTAGCTGAGGACAATCAGCTTTTTATTCTCTTCCTCTTCTATGGCCTACCATAGTGATAACATGCAGATTTCCCACATAGACTGTCATTTCTTACATATAGATACCTCAGTGCAGTAGGAAAAAACCTCAGTGTCATTCTTCTTAGGAGACAAAATAAAAACAGAATCAGCAGGAAAACAAGCATATTCAGCAGCTTGTGCATTCCTGCACTGAGACTTTAAACTGAGATTGCTGAGGATAGGATGATTTTGGAAAATAAAATATTCAAGCTGGGTGACTGAAATTCAGAAACATAGTATTTTGCCAATTCATTTAAAGATTAAAAAAAACAACATAAATCCAAGTACACAAAAAACACCTATAGATAGACTACAGGGTCTTACACAGTTACCATATGCAACACTGGCTTGCCTATTAGCTTCCTGGCATTTTGATTGAAATAATTTTGCATTTGGTTAAAATTAAAATATCTCTAGTCTTACATCTTTATGTTACCCACACAATGAGTCGTTTGACCACTAGGCGGGTGATGGTCCGATGACCACAATCAAGAGTATTTAACAATTTGCAGCAAGTAAGGAGGACTATGGGTGTAGTTCCCAAAGGAGCACCTCCCCGAGCACACGTGAAAACAGGGCTTTTATTGGGAGTGGAATGTAGCTGACTCATGTAGGCAGAGGTGGAGTAAAGGCAGCACAGGCGCAGTTGTTGATCATATTTCTACATACTTCACATGGGTAGAAAACGGCAAATAACCTACGTCCTGGGTGGGAATTTTAGTACGGTAGTGAGAGGAGTTCCCCAAAGTTTAGCTCCAACTCAGGCATTTTGGATTTTGTGTTCTGGAGCTGAGCTTCTTCCTGGAATCTTTCTGAAATATTAATAATAAGGATTCAAGGTACAACAGTTACAAGTGAGCAGTTTTTTACAGTGCATACCCAGAAACCCAAGAACCCTGGACTGCATTTATAAATGAAGAAATGGCATATTTTTTATTTATGATAAGGAAAAAATAGAATAATGAGGAAAAAATTAAAATAATAAAGATGTTCAGAAATGAAAGGACAGTTATTCTGATGCACTGGTGAATAGACTTAAAATTAGTACAGTATTTCTGGAAGAGAATTTGGCAAGATCTACCAAATATTTAAATTATCTTAAATTTTCAAACTCTACTTTTAGAAATATAATGTAGGATGGCTTAATTACAAGTAAATATAGATACTTGATAGATAGATGATAGATAGATAGATATAGATAGATAGATAGATGATAGACAACAGTAGCTAATAGCATACAGAGTATTTAATAAATACAAAACATTCATTGTTTCCTTTGTTTACCTTACTCATTAAATCCTGAGGATATTTTTCTTACAAGAACGCAATTACTATGACTGGTATCCCAAGTGATGTGACTTCAGAACCAGTTTTCTAATGGAATCACATATTTAGTGAAAATTAGAAGACAAATGGATGAATCTAAAAAGTGTTAGACAGTCATATAATGTAACAGCATAACACCATTTAAATTATGTAAAGGAGACATAGCCCTAGATGTTCACAATATATTTTCCAATAAGAGAACTGTTATAAAATTGTACATGAAATTTTACTTCATCATGCATATGTGTAGATGAATATGTATGTGCCTATATGTAGGCACAACTTTTTGTGCACGCATATATATACATATATGTGGATATATTTATGAATATGGGTTTATACCTACCTGTGAATGTGTGCATATGTGCATGTCCCAAAGTGTACAGTATATGTACATTCATGTGCCTTCACACATAAATAGGCTTACTTCAAAAATTTATGCACCACAATAAAGTACGCTTTACCCCTGGGATGCAAGTTTTGTTCAACATACACAAATCAATAAATGTGATTCATCACAAAAGCAGACCTAAAGACAAAAATCACGATTAGCTCCATAGATGCAGAAAAGGCTTTTGATAAAGTTCAGTACTTCTTCATGTTAAACCCTCAACATGAGAAGTATGAACTCCCACTCACAGTTGCCACAAAAAGAATAAAACACCTGGTAATACAGCTAACTGGGAGGATGACAGATCTCTACAAGGAGAACTACAAACCACTGTTCAAAGAAATCAGGATGACATTAAAAACAGGGGAAAACATTTAACTGATTTTATGAGATGTTTAGAAAATAAGTCATATCTGCAAATACTGAACATTATAGAGATTTTCTTTTCATTATTTTAATGTTTTTAAAATTTTACTATTCTATTTCATTGTCTGGAAACAAAACAGAAATATAAAATTAATACCTAATTCATTATTTGTACTTGATCTTAATAGGATTGCTTTTAATGCTTCTTTGATAATATGACATATGATGTAGAGATAAAATAGATATTCTTTACCAGAACAAAGGATTTGTTTTCAGTGTTTCATTAAAGAAAATTTTATTGGCAATATGTTGGACCTAAAGCTAGACAAAATCCTATGCCTTTAAACTATGTGAAAAAATGGATGCCTTTGTTTGCATAAATTGGTTTGAGAGAGATTGTCTGTCACTTGTAATGGTAAAAGTCAAAGGAAGCATCATCACTTCTTTTCCTTAACTCTATCATAATTATCAATTTTACTTTTTCTTTGCTTTCCAAAAAAACAATCAAACATATTAATCCTTCCTTCATAGTTATCAACCTGAATTTAAATTAAACAGTGATTACTTTGTTTGATTATTTATTATCACATCGTTTGTTATATATTACTTTGCATCCTGTTTTTTCTCATTTAAAATTATCTTATCATGATTATCCTGTACCATTAAAGAGTCTTCACACCTTGGCTAAAAACATGCTAGTATATGCTATACAGTATAAAGTCTGTTTTCTTATTTTTATAGATTTTTGTTTTGTTTAAAAATTTTGGTAAAATATCTTAAAGTTTTATCTGATTTTTGATAATGTTAGTAATTACATTTTTAAAGTTTTCTTCATATATATGTGTATTATCCACACTCATTATATTTCTCTTGCTTGTCATTGTCATTGTAGCTTAGTATCTTTATTATTTTTGTGATAGTCACACTTGTATGCCTCTTATTATAGATGCCAATTAATCCTCCAAAAGAACCTTCTAATTTACAGAATAATTTATTAATAGAAGGTCAAATATTGACACTTCTTCTAATACAAATGCAGAGACTGGGAGAGAAATAGATATAAATATATATGTACCTATATAACTAATGTAGCGCACATATATCTATAAACTTATATACACCTCTGTATACATGTATATAAAGTGTTATTTAATAAAATAATTAAAGAAAAATCTTCAGGTCACATCAGTAATTTTTTATCTTCCTGTAAATTCCTCTTAATGATTAACTCTTCAACAATTTCAGTCAAAATATGTATTATGAATTTGTATTATGCAGCCATGTGCCACATAACAACTTTTCAGTCAATAAATACATATCTGATGGTTGTCCCATAGGATTATAATGCAGCCGAAAATTTTCTGTTGGCTATTGACACTGTAGATATCACAATGTATTAGAATAACACATTACCTTTCTGTATTTAGATATACAAATTCTTGCCATTGTGTTACAATTCCCTGCAGTATTCAGTACAGTCATACGTGCGAGTTTGTAGCCTAGGAGCAGTAGGTTATATCATATGGCGTAGGTATGTTTTAGGGTATACCATCTAGGCTTGTGTAAGTATACCCTAGGATGTTTGCACAAAGACAAAATCTCCTAATGATGCATTTCTCAGATGGCATTCTCATCATTAAATGATACGACTGTATATACAAAGCATGAATTTGTACATGCAATTTTAATTCATCTATAAATATTTGTTTTTAGTTTTCTTGGTTTTGAATGTAAATATACATTTCACTCTGATTTTCTAGGTATAAGTCTAAGAAAGCTTTTGTGACTTCCTTTCTGTCTGAATGTGTAGTCCTGTTTTGTCAAGAAATGATCATAATAATAACACCTATGTTACAAGGTCATTATGATAGTTAAATTAGTGTATGTGCATTATTTAGAACAGCAGGCATTATTTACACTAATGGTAAGCAATTACTATCACCATTGTTATTACATTTGTATTATGTTTTATTTTTAAATAATAATTTATATGGTTTGGAGTTTGTTGGCGATTGTTTTATTTAGAATATTTATACTACAGTTCATAAGTGAAACGGACCTATAATTTAGCCTCCATTTGTGGCATTTTACATGCAAATACACAGACACACACATTAATGGTTTATACAAGCCTCAAATAACTGTGCAACATCTTTATTTATCAAAAAAGTGTACATATTTGGTACCTTGCATTTTTTGAAAATTTAGTAAATATCACAAAATAGGGTAAGACATTTTCTTTTTACAAACTTTCTATCTAGCAAATTACTTTGAATCACAAATGTAGGATTATTCACAATTTTTTGAGATGACATTGGTAAAATGTATCTTTCTATGAATGTTTTTATTTACCTAAATTTGTACATGCATTGATAAAATGTTTTTACATGTCATTGTTTTATGAGTTTTATTTCCAGTATAATTAGTTCCTGCATTTTGCTTTTGTTTCCCCAGAAAAACAGCTTTCTATTGTTTTTTAATATGATCATTTTTTGCCTTTAGAAATTAACTTTATATTTGTTTATTGATTAATATTTTAGTCTTCCTTAATATTTGTCTTCTATATTATTTGGATAAATATTCATAATTCTAACAAAACTTACATTAAATATTTAGTTTTATAATTTTCAATATTCCCTATCATCTAATATAAGTGTTGAATGGTATAGTTTGTCTATTGCTTTAGATGTTTCCCATACATTTAGAACTTAGTAGCTTTATTATCTTTCAGTTTTAAATATTTCTGATACATTTGGACTTATTTTTCTAATAGTAAGTCTTATTTTTCAATTGTTCAATATATTTGTTTTATTCTTTTTTGTAATTTTGTAAATTCTATTTGTTTTTCAACTTTTAGATACAGGGGGTACATATACAGGTTTGTTACATGGGTATATTACAGCCAGGTAGTGAGCGTAGTAACCAATAGATACTTTTTTGACCTATTTCCCACCCTTCCCACATCTAGTAGTCTGTAGCGTCTATTATTTGCATGTTTACACCCATGAGTGCTCAATGTTCGGCCTCTACTTGCAAGTGAGAACAGGGGCCTTTGGTTTTCTGATTATACATTAATTTGCTGCAAAGAACATGATTTTGTTGTTATTTATATGGCTGTGTAGTATTATATGGTATATATATGCCACATTTTCTTTCTCCAATCTACAACTGATGGGCACCTATATTAATTCCATGGTCTTTGCTATTGTAAATAACACAGAAATGAACATATGAGTGCATGTGTCTTTTTAGCGTTAAGAATTTATTTTCCTTTGGGTAAGTAATGGGATACCAGTAATGGGATTGCTGAGTTGAATAGTAGTTCTGTTTGTTTGTTTGTTGTTATTATTTTTTGAGTTGGAGTCCCATTCTTGTTGCTCAGGCTAGCATGCAGTGGCGCCATCTCAGCTCACTGCAACCACCGCCTATAGGGTTTGAGGGATTCTCCTGTCCCAGCTTCCCGAGCAGCTGGGATTACAGACACCTACTACCACTCCTCGCTACATTTTGTATTTTTTGTAGAAATGGGGTTTCATCATGTTGGTCAGGCTGGTCTTGAACTCCTGAGACCAGGTGATCCACCTGCCTTGGCCTCCCAAAATGCTGGGATTACAGGCATGAGCCACGTCACCCACCAGTTCTGTTTTCAGTTATTTGAGAAATCTACAATCTGCTTTCCACAATGATAGAACAAATTTATATTCCAACCAACATTGTGTAAGAGTCCCCTTTTCTCAGCAGCCTTGCCAGCATCTGTTATTTTGGGGTTTTTTTGACTTTTTAGTAATAGCCATTCTACATACAAAATTAACTCAAGATGAATTAAAGCTTTAAATGTAAGATTTCAAACAAAAAAAATTCTAGAAGAAAACTTAGGAAGTACCCCTCTCAACATTGGCCTTGGCAAATAACTTTTGGCTAAATCCCCAAAAGCATTTGCAACAAAACAGATAAGTGGGACCTATGTAAACTAAAGAGCTTTTGCATAGCCAAAGAACCTAACAGTGGAGTAAACAGTCAATCATCTGTAGAATGCAAAAAATTATTCACAAACTATGCATCCAACAAAGACCTAATATTCAGGAACTGAAATCATCATGCAAAAAGCAAATAACCCTATCAAAAAATGAGCAAGGTACATCAACAGACACTTCTCAAAAGAAGATATGCAAGCAGCCAACAAAATGTGAAAATGCTCATCACGAATAATCAGATAAATGCAAATCAAAACCACAATGAGACAAATTCTATTTTCATTTGTCTGTCTTGTTCTAATTTTTGCTTATACTGGCTTAAGATAAAATAAATATTTTATTTTCATTTTTCCCAGTAGTTAAGTTTCAAATTATACGTTTTATTTTTTAAAAATTTATATAAATTTATGGGGTATAAGTTCAATGAAACCTAAAGTAAATTATATTCTTTACCTTGACTCCTTAAAAATACAAAAGGTTGGCCAGGTGCAGTGGCTCACACCTGTAATTCCAGCACTTTGGGAGGCTGAGGTGGGCATATCACTTGAGGTCAGGAGTTTTAGATAAGCCAGACCAACATATCGAAATCCCATCTCTACTTAAAATACAAAAATTAGCTGGGTTTGGTGGTGCATGCTGTAATCTCAGCTACTCAAGAGGCTGAGGCATGAGAATAACTTGAACCCAGGAGGCAGAGCCTGCAGTGAGCCAAGATACCACCACTGCACTCTAGCCTGGATGACAGAATGAGACTTTGTGTAAAAAACAAAAAAAGCTTTAAAAACACATTGTCTCCATTCTATTCACATAACATGTCAATTTTGTTCTGCATTCTAGGCATTTTAAATAACATAAATTAATTATAATTCTATTATTTATGATTTTACGCAAACCAATTTTTGATCTTTTCTACTAGGCTCACAAATTTCCTTGTGAATCCATCCATCCTGTTGCTCAGTTAGTTAATATGGTATTGTTTTCATTACGAAAAACAGCCTTTAGAAATTTCTCAAGTAAAAGTCTACTCTTAATATTTCTCAACTTAAGCTATAGTAATATTGACTATTTTCTGTCTTCTGTCTGTTCTATTCCCTTCTTCCTTGATTCACTTAAGACATATATGAATTCTGCTTATTCCAATCTCCATGTCTCTTAAAATCTTTTCCATATTTCTGGCTTTTAATGTTTTGTTCTAAATTTATAATAATTTATTAATATCTGTTATGCAATTGACTTTTATTTCAGCTTTAATTTTAATGTACACACCAGTTTTAATATCAGCAATATATATATATTTTATATCATCTCTATTTAAATACTTTTAAAAATTTACTTTGGAATTAAATTTTGTTTTTCTGTAACTATTTCATATATAGCTAACATATTCAGTATATGGTATACATGAATACTTCAGATTATAGGTTTCTAAATTTTGTATCTGATTTAACTGAGGAAGATTTTATCAGTACCTCATATATGCTAATTGCCAAACAGATTCACTTGAAGCTTGTTCACAGGTTTTATTAATCAATAATGTTCAGTAATGCCTAAGAAATAATACAAGGTAGGATCAGCAAATCCCAATATCATCAGGATTAGCCTGAGTCCTTGGTTGGATGCAACCCTGAAACAATTTCTAAAACAATACTTGTTTTAAGGCTGGGTGCAGTGGCTCACACCTGTAATCCTGGCACTTTGGGAGGCCGAGGCGGGCAGATCATGAGGTCAGGAGATCGAGACCAGCCTGGCCAACATGGTGAAACCCTGTCTCTACTAAAAATACAAAAATTAGCTGAGTGTGTTGGTGCGCACCTGTAGTCCCAGCTACTGGGGAGGCTGAGGCGGGAGACTTGCCTGAACCCAGGAGGCGGAGTTAATAGTGAGCCAAGATTGCGCCACTGCACTCCAGCCTGGGCGACAGAGTGAGACTCCATCTCAACAACAATGAAATATAATAATAAAGATACTTATTTTAAATAACATTAAACATTTAGTTCAGGAAAGCGTATAAGCCTGAATAGTAGGCAGAGTGAAAAATAAGACTATAATTATGTTTTATCAATGAGTTCAGCTATGGTGTTACAGAAGCTGCAGAATCCTGTCAACACCACTGAACATCACTGCTGCATTTTAAAGAGATTTTAAAACATAAATTCTATTGCAGAAGCAGCTAATGGATATCATTAATTCCAGAATCATAGTTAAAACATACTTAATACGTACCAGGTGGTCTGCTAAACCATTTTACCCATATCACCTTATTTAATTAACAGAAGAACTTTGAAATAACTAACATTATTCTTTTTATAGGGTAAGAAAATTGTGGCTCATAGGTTTTATAAAAGTAAAAGGTCATACATATAATAAAGACAGAATTCAGATTATGTACCTAGATATGTCTGATTATTTCAACTGTTACTGCTAAATATTTCTCTATTTTAGAAAAGTAATGTTCCATCAAGGCAGATCTGTTCAAAATAAGTACTGGTATTTTGACTTTTTTGACATAAGGAACAGTTAGCGGTCAAGTACAACTGCCTGAATCCTACGGGATAGTTCTTTGGTTCTTGGAAATTCTTTTATTATACTTTCCTGTCTCATCAAAAGACCTTGGAGTTTTATGCTACATTAATTCTCTGTTACTGGCAAAATTTTCTTCTGTCACAAGATATTGTGATTATTCGAGACTCATCATAGTTTTCCTTAATGGGACAAGCTCAAGGATTAGTACTCTGTGTTCTGGAATGATAAACTGCTTGGAATTTTATAAAGTTGAAGAGGAAAGAGAAGATTTTGGTTTAAGTGGAGGAGGGGCGGAATTAAAGACAGAACTATTTCTAGAAATAAATAGAAATATGCTCTGACTGAGAGTAAGTTTGTTAAGAAGGAAATGTCTCTGAAACTCTCAGGAGACTGGGAGTGGAAGGAAAAAATAAACTCAAATAAGATGCACAAACTCTGCATCTTTATTAGGAAACACAATGTATTCTTGTTGAAAATAGCAAAAAATTAGGAACAAATATCCTTCAATTAATAATTACCTAAATCAATGTTTCTCAGCTAGGGATAATGCTGTCCTCCTAAAAGCATTTGTCAATATTTGGAAGAATATTGGCTGTCGCAACTGAGAACAGACTGCATCTGTCATTTAATAGGCAGAATCAAAGATGCTGCTAAGCATCCTGTAAGGTACAGCACAACCCCCACAACAGTAAAGTATCCAGCCCAAGATGTCAATAGCAGTAAGGATGAAAAACTCTTAGTTAAATCAGTTAGAATATATGCATATTATAAAACATTATAGAGCTATTTACAAAAAGAGTTCATGTTCATATACAGATTATCATAGAAAGGTCATCAAGGCAATTATATATTTGGAAAATTAAGTAAAAAGCAAATGAAAATATTTAATATTCTTTCGTTCATTTAGGCAATAAAAGCAAAAAAAGTATGCTTACATAAATACATAAAGACGCAAGAATGATATTGAGCATTTACTAATTTCTCATCATTGTCCTAAGTGTTTTAAATGAACTCATTTCTTGAATCCTCACAATGATCATCACATCTAGGTTCTATTGCTATCAACACTTTACATTTGAGAAGAAAGACACAAAGAGGTCAGGAAATTTGCTAAGTGATCACACAACTATTAAGAAAAAATCTGGTACGCAATTCAATGCAGTCTGGATCCAGGGAGAACATATTCTCTACCATTTTCAGTCATATTAATTTACAAGACAAGAAAAAAACGGTTTGAAAATTGTCACATTCAAAACTTTAGAATGTGCAAATACATAGAAATGGACATGCTTTCTTATGTTTTACTCTCTATTATTAGGAACTGCTAACATTATTCAAAAATACTTCATTGTTGCTGCAATTTTTTTTCCATTTATTTATTTTATTGCATTTTAGGTTTTGAGGTACATGTGAAGAACATGCAATTTTTTTAAAGAATAATCATGGATGCCTGTGACGTAACAAATCAACTATGCTAAATAAAGCAAAGCAGAGAGAAGATGGAGCGAGATGGCAGAATAGAAGTCTCCTCCCATTATCCCCCTGTGTGAACACCAACTTTGACAACTGTCTACACAACATAAGTACCTTCATAAAAAACAGAAATAAGGGGAGCACTCACAGTACCTGGTTTTAACTTCATATTACTCAAAGAGGTACTGGAAGGGTAAGAAAACTTGAATTGCGGGTGCCACCCCTTCCCCATCCCATGCAGTGGCTGCATGGCATGGAGACATCTGTGCCCTTGGAAGAGAGTGTGTAGCCATTGTGAAACTGCATTGAGCTCAGTGCTGCCTTGTCACAGTAGAAACCAAAACTGCATTCAACTCAGTTGATGCCAACCCATTGAGGGAGCATCTGAACTGGACCTACCCAGAGTGGAATCAGCCATCCCAGCAGTGAAACTTGAGTTCTGTCAAGCCTCACCATCTGGGCTGAAGTGTTCTGAGGCCCTAAAGAAACTTGAAAGGCAGTCTAGGACACAAGGACTTTAAAACCCAGTGCTGAGCTGGTCTATGAGACAGTGGACTAGAGGGGAATGCAGAGCACTGAGACACCAGCCAGAGTAGCTAAGGGAATGCTGGCACCACCCCTCTCCCAACCTCAGGCAAGCACAGCGCATGGCTCCAAAAGACACCCCTTCCTTCTGAGTGGGGAGATAAGAGGGAAGGGTAAAGAGGTCTTTAGTTTTGTATCTTAGATACCAACTCAGCCACAGTAGGATAGGGCACAGGGAAGAATCACGAATCTTCTATTCCAGGCCCAGACTCCCAGATTAAATTTCTAAACACAACCTGGGCCAGAAGTGAAGCTGCTACCTTGAAGAGAAGGACCCAGTACTGGCAGGATCCATCACCTGCTGCCTAAATTGTCCTTGGCCATTGAATAACTTACAGTGACACCCAGATAGTACACCATGGGCCTTGGGTGAGACTGAGACATAATGGCTTCTGGTAAAACCCAGCACATTTTTAGCTGTGGTGGCTATGGGGAGAGACTCCTTCTGCTCAAGAAAAGCAGAGGGAAAAGTAAAGGAGACTTTGTCTTGCACTGTAGGGACCAGTTTAGCCATAGTGGGGTAAAAAACTAGCAAGCTCTCGGGGATCCTGATTCCAGGTCTGGTCTGCTGAATGGCAATTCTGGATATGCACTGGGCCAGAGTGGAGGATGCTGTCTGGAAGGGTGAATTCCAGGCCTCGCAGCATTAACCACAAGCTGAGCTGACTAAAAGACCCCTTTGGGCCTGAAGGGAACATCAGTGGTAGCTTAGCATGACTCCTTGTGTGCCTGGGATGGTGGCGGCTGTGGAATGAGGTTCCTTTGCCTATGAAAAGGGGAGGGAAGAATGATAAGAATTGTGTCCCATGGTCTGAGAGTCAGCTCAGCCATAGATGAATAGAATACTAGGTAGACATCTAAGACCTTTGACTCCAGTCCCTAGCTCCCAGGTGGCATCTTCAGACTTGCCCAGGACCTGGGGAAACTGGACACCATGAGGGAAGGACCCAAGCCTGGCTGGCTTCACCATTTGCAGATTGTATAGCCCTATGACCTTGAGGAAACACAGGCAATAGCCAAGTAGTGTTTATAATAGGCCTTGGGAGAAGCTCAATGCTGTGCTGATTTCAGATCTGACCCAGCTCACTCCCAGTGGTGGTGGCCCCAGTGGTGCTTATGGGACCCTAGCTGTAGCCCCAGGCAGCTCAGAACAGAGAGAAAAACTCCGTGTTTTTTGGAAGAAAGTAAAGGAGGAGAACAGGAGTTTCTGATGGGTAATCCATGGAATTCTTCCAGACTTAAGCAAGACCACCAAGGCCATATCTACATGAGTCTCCAAGACTGTTGGGCTTGTATTGCCCACTAATGCAGATACAGCTTAGTTCACCACACCTAAGTCCTTTCAAACACCTGGAATACCGTAACATGGAACATCTAAAAATTACTGGCCATAAAGAAGAGGTAAGAAAGAGATAAGGTTAGAAAATTCATTTGAAGGGGTAATATCAGACAACTTTCCAAATCTAGAGAAAGATACCAACATGCAAGTACAAGAAGGTTGTAGAATACCGAGAAGATTTAGTGCAAAATAGCCTATCTCAACGCACTTAACAAGCAAACTCCCAGAGATCAAAGATAAAGAAAGGATCCTACAAACAGAAAAAGAAAAGAAAAAACACCATCCAGTAAAGCTCCATTATGTCTGGGCGCAGACTTTTCAGTGGAAATTTTACAATCCAGAAGAGAGTGTCATGGCATAATTCAAAGCACTGAAGGAAAAAAACCTTTTACCTTAGAATAGTATATCTGGCAAATATATCTTTCAAACATGAATGAGTAATAAAGACTTTCCCAGAAAAACAAAAGCTGTCAGGTGTCATCAACACCATACCTCTCCTACAAGAAATGCTAAATAAAATACTTCAATCAGAGAGAAAAGATCATTACTGAACAATATGACATCATCTGAAGGTAGAAAACACACTGGCAATAGGAAGTACCCAGAAAAATATAGAATGTTATAATGCTGTAACTGTGTACATAAACTACTCTTAAGTAGAAAGGATAGAAGGTGAACAAATCATAAAGAATAACCACAATTTTTCAAGCCATAGATAGTACGTTACAATATAAATAGAAGCAACAAAATGTTTAAGAAGCTGGGAGATGAAGTTAATGTGTCAAGCCTTCCCTAGTTTTCTTTTTGCTTGTTTGCTTGTTTATGCAACTTAAAATATGTTTATTTTAAGTGTTAACACCTTAAAATAAAGGGTTATAAAATAGTGTTTGCAAGTTTCATGGTAACATCAATCAAAAAACATGCAATGGATACACACACACACAAAGTAATAAATTGTTCTACCACCATCACACACACACACACACACACACACACACACACACACCTTCACTAAAATGAAGAAAATAAGGAAGAAAAGATCTCCAAACAGTCAGTCAAATAGCAAAATGGCAGAAGTAAATCCTTACTTATCAATAATAACTTTGAATGCAAATGAACCAAACTCTCCCATCAACATAAAGTAGCTGAATAAAGAAAACAAGACCCAATAACCTGTTTCCTACATGAAACACACTTTACCCGTAAAGACACATATAGTCTAAAATAAAGGCATGGAAAAAGATATTCTATGCAAATGGAAACCAAAAAAGACCAGGAAGGGCTATACTTACGTCAGACAAAGTATATTTCAGAACACAAAATATAAGAAGAGATAGAGAAGGCCATTTATGTAATGAGCAAAGTGTAAATTCAGCAAGAGGATATAACAGTTTTAAGTATATGTGCACCCAACACTGGGGCACCCAGATGCAGAAAGCAAATATTACTGAAGTAAAGAAAGTGATAGACCCCAATACAATAATAACTGGATACTTCAACACTCCACTTTCAGCATTGATCTTTCAGACAGAAAATCAATAAAGAAACATCTGACTTAATCTGCACCTATAGACAAAATGGACCTAAAAGATATTTACAGAATGTTTCATCCAAGGCTGTTGAATATACATTCTTTTCCTTAGTACATGAATCATTCTCAAGGACAGACCATATATTAGACCACTAAAGAAGTCTTAAAACATTAAAATATAAAATAATGTCAAGCATCTTCTCTGACCATGTGGTATGAAACTGGAAATCAATAACAAGAGGAATTTTGGAAATCAAAACAACACATGAAAATTTAACAATATGCTCCTGAATGACTAGTGGATCAATGAAGAAATTAAAAAGGAAATTGAAGTACATCTTGAAACAAATGATAGACTAGGCAACATACCAAAACCTAGAGAATATAGTGAAAGCAGTACTAATGGGGAAGTTCACAGCTACTTGTGCCTGCATCAAAATAAGAAAATAAAAAAGAACTTCAAACAGACAGCCTAATATATGCAAATGAATCAATGTGATACATCATATCAACAGACTCAAGGACAAAATTATATAATTATTTCAACTGATGCTGAAAAAGCATTGATAAAATTCAACATCCCTTCTTGATAAAAAAGTGGGCATAGAAGGAACATACATAATAAAAGCTATATACAACAGACCCACAGCTAGCATCATACTGGATGGGGAAAATTGAAAGGCTTTCTTCTAAGATCGGAAACAGGACAAGAATGCCCACTTTCATCACTGTTATTCAACATTGTACCGGAAGTCCTAGCTAAAGCAATCAGACAAGAGAAGGAAATAAAGGGCATCCAACTTGAAATGAAAGAAGTCAAATTATCCTTGTTTGCAGATGATATATACTTATATTTGGAAAACCTAAAGATGGCACCAGAAAACTTTAAGAACTGATAAACAATATCAGTAAAGTTGCAAGATACAAAATCAACATACAAAAATTGGTAGCATTTCTGTGTGCTTACAGTGAACAATCTGAAAAATAAAATCAAGAAAGTAATCTTGTTTACAATAACTACAATTAAAATGCCTAGAAATTTAACCTAAGATGTGAAAGACTTCTGTAATTAAAGCTGTAAACCATTGATGCAAGAAGTAGAAGAGGACACAAAAAAATACAAAGATATTCTATTTTCATGGATTTGAAGATTCAATATTTTTAAAATGTTCATACTACCTAAAGCAATCTACATATTCAGTGCAATCACTAAGTACCAATGACATTCTTCACAGAAATAATAAAAGAAATTATAAGATGTATATGGAAACACAAAAGACCCAGAATAGCCAATGCCATTATAAGCAAAAAGAATAAACCAGGAGGAATCACATTAGCTGACTTCCAACTACACTACAGACTATAGTAACCAAAACGGCATGGTACTGGCATAAAAACAGTCACATAGACCAGTGCAACAGGATATAGAACAAAGAAATAAATTCATATGCCTACAGTGAACTATTTTTTGACCATGTTGACAAGAACATACATTGGGGAAAGTACAATTTCTTTGGTAAATTGTGCTGGGAAAATTGGATATCTATATGGAGAAGAATGAAGGCAGACTCCTATCCCTCACCATTTACAAAAATGGATTAAAACATAAATTTAAGACCTCAACCTATGAAAGCGCTAAAATAAAATATTGGAGAAACTCTCCAGGACATTGGACTGGATAAAGGTTTCTTAAGTAACACCCTACAAGCACAGGCAAACAAATGGAACACAAACATGGACAAATGGAACCACATCAAGCTAAATAGCTTCCGTACAGCAAAAGAACCAGTTGACAAAGTAAAGAGACAACCACAAAATAAGAGAAAATATTTGCAAACTATCTATCTAACAAGGGCTTAATAGCCATAATATATAAGAAGCTCAAATAACTATAGAAAAAAATCTAATCGCTTGATTTTAACATGAGCAAAAGATCTGAATAGACATATCCTAAAAGAAGAAATACAAATGGCAAACAGTTATATGAAAAGTGCTCAACATCGTTGATCATCAGAGAAATGCAAATCCAAATTACAGTAGGAGCTCATCCTGCCTCAGTTAAAATGGTTTTTATCCAAAAGACAGGCAATTACAAATGCTCACAACAATGTGGAGAAAAAGTAATCTTCGTGCACGGTTGATAGTAATGCAATTAGTACAACAACTGTGGTGAAGAGTTTAGAGTTTTCTCAAAAGAACTAGCAATAGAACTACCTTATGATCTAGCAATCCCAATCCTAGGCATGTTCCCCAAAGAAAAAAATCAGCATATTGAAGAACTATCTGTACTCCCATGTTTTTTGCAGCACTATTCACAACAGACAAGAGTTGAATGCAACCTGTGTGTCCATCAACAGACTAATGGATAAAGAAAATAGGGTACATATACACAATGCATTACTATTTCTCTATAAAAAACAAGGAGGTCGTGTCATTTGCAATATTATGGATGGAACTGGAGGTTGCCCTCTTGAGTGAAATAAGCTAGACACAAAAGACAAACCTCCTATGTTCTCACTTATTTTGGGATCTAAAAATCAAAACAATTGAGCTCATGAAGCTAGAGAATAGAAGGATGGTTACCAGATGCTCAGAAGGGTAGTGGGTGGGAGGGTGAAGGAGAAGTGCGGTAGTTAATGTGTACAGATAATTGTTGGAAAGAATGAATAATATCTGTTTTTTGCTAACATGACTGGATGACTATAGAAATAATTTAATTGTACACTTGAAAATAATTTAAAGAGTATTACTGAATTGTTTGTAACACAAAGGAGAAAATGCTTGAGGTGATGGTTACACCATTTACCCAGATGTGAATGTTAACTGTTTCATGCCTGTATCAAAATATCTCACATACTTCATAAATATATACATCTAATATATACCCACAAAATTTTTAAATAAAAAAAAAGGCATTTACTTTCACTAGCTAAGAAAAATGACAATGAGAGAGATTGAATTTGAAAGGCCGGAAAGTTCTTTCACAAGCCCATGAAAACATAACAAAATAAAAGAAAGAAAGAGGGAGGGAGAAAAAAATGAACTATGTCAAATAGTTCAGTTAAAATAATGCTGATAACCCATAGTTACATAGAATAACTGTAAAACAGCACAAAATGATGTTATTTAGTAGAAAATTTTTTCTTGATGTTTTGATCTGAAAAACTCATTAGAATTATCCTCTGTGTATCATTTTTAGACTTCATACATCACTTTTATTCTTTCTACTTAATGTCATGCATTCTGTTTTCAATGTAAGAGAAAAAATTAGTTACCTAAGTTTATTCACGATAGGTTCAAGTTGATATAATTCATATTAATTTTATTTCTCATTTCAACATATTTGTATTGAAATCTGATTAGACTGTCATTGCTAAGTGCAGGATTCCTAAATATATTAATTAATATTTAAGTTGTTAAGCCAAAAAATTTTTACTTACATGGAATATATGATTAGAAAATATGTAAGAAACCTACATTATCCCCTTTTTCACGTAAGTAATTTCAAAAATATGCATAGACATAAGATATATTATAAACCACTCAAATTTATCTCACATTGTAATACTTTATGTAATAATATGTGTTTTGAGAAATTAAGCCTTGATTTTTATCAAGTAGATATTTAGCAATTTTTGCAGAAGATCAGAGGGTGTGCTGCAGATGGACATACAATCTCTTATGTCAAATTACCTGCTGCTAACTAGATAAAAGGTAACCTTTTATTTATTTAGATAAACCTTTTATTTATTTGGATAAAAACTTACCTTTTATCTAGTTAGTAGCATGTAACTTGATCCAAGACATTAATACTAGCCTAATAACTTACAGTCAGCCTTCACAATGACACTGAGATAAGAAAAATGGCTCAGTCCCTTTGGTACTTGCGTTACTATTGCTATATTTCCCCAGACATTTAAGATCCTATTGAGTTCTTGTATCAGTGCAGGAAAACATGTTATGGCTCATGAAAAATATGTGTTTATGATAAGATTCTTGATTTTCTCCATTAAGTTGTTACTACTGTTGCTACCATGAATATTTTATATAAGATTCTTGAACCTATAATGCTAGAGATATTATGAATAACTTATTAAGCTATGCATAGTTGGTAGTGAATTTTTGTTTTCTTTTGATGTTATTTATTCTCCCCATTTTCAATTTTGAGGATATATTTTTTTAATAATGAAAGAAATTACAATAATTTTTTAACATAAAATGGGTTAAGAATATGACTACACAATCATAATGGAAAGAGCACATGATTTGGAAATAAAGTCAATGAATTTTAAAGATGCCACTTATTATTATTATTCCATTTGGTAAGCAAGTGGCCTATGATAAATGTGATTATTAAGAAATAGATAATTAACCATGAGTGATAGAGTAAATAGCATCCCATGATAAAGTTATATCTTATAAATAGAAAATTGATATAAACGTATACGTGCAACTGCTAAATAAATGTATCCAATTACATACTCAGGGACTGAGAAAAACAAAATAGTGTGAAGCTGTGTACTTGCTCAAAGAATTATGAGTGAATTTTGGTCCACATAATTTTACTGCCTCCTTTGATTCCTGTCATCTATATGCCTTATTCTAAAGTGAGCAAGAGTCTTCACATCATTTGACTCGAGTGTCAGCACAGAGATCATATCCAACAGTCCTCGAAATGTCTGGATATTCCTCTTTCATTGGTTATAGAAAATATAAAAATATATATTTTTTATTTAGTTCCTTTTATCTAGTTAGTAGCATGTAACTTTTATATATTTTATTTTTTTATGTTTTTCAAAAACTATTAAAACTTTGTCGTTTGTTTTCTTTTGATGTTCTTTATTCTTCCTATTTTTATTAAAATAAAAACAGGTGAAATATAACATAACCTCTTTCCCTTTGGGAAAACAGAATCAGGAAAATATTTTATGTTTGTATATTATAATCCTCAGAAGTGGACTGGATTAAGGTTTTGTTATATTAGGATTTTCAGCAAGATATATAGAAAGTCAGAGGCATTGGTTGACTCCTACCTTAGAAGCCCAGTGCTAGGGCAATTTCTTCTACTATCAATATTGGCCTATGGAGGAAAACCAATATTGATCTTTTCAAAGTTTTATGTCGTCTTCACCAGTACGTTAGTTATTACCTTAATTAAACCAATGTTCTGTGACCCATCTGCAAGACATAATCAGGTGGGGTATTCTCAGGTTTTTCAAGGTAAATACATTCTAACTTCTCCACCTTCCTGTTTGGCTATCTCTTCCTCAATATTATGCCAAGAAGTTCAGAAACTCCATTTAATTTACTAAATACATACGGAAGTTCTAAGGAGGCATTACATCAACCTATTAGATTAGACTCTCTTTTCAAAAAGGGTTGAGATTTCCATATCCGGTCATACGCCCTCACAAGCAAAACTCTCAAGATCCACTTTCATACCTGTTCTACTGGTTCCTACAATTTCTCTGGTATTTAATTAGGCTGTGCAGAGACCTGTACTTCATAAGCAGTCTAGAGGTCATGAGGTAGTCAGAGCAGATCTTAAGGATAATCAACTTTATATGGTGAGGAGCCCACCTTGGGTGAGTTCACCACAAGGTCTCCAGAAAAGAATGGCTGATATATGGAAAGTGGAGTCATTACTTCTTTCTCTCTTGAGATTTAATAGTGAAATCTGGAGGATAAAAGTTCTCAGGTTTACCCATTCATATGTCCCCATTCTATTGCTCAGGTCTCGGCAATTATTCAACAGTGAGTTTTGTTTTAGACATAAAATTAAAATTAGAAGCTAGTCTTAATTTTCAGGCTGGGTTTCTCTGGGCTTTGCATTAGTAGTTGGCTTTCCTGACTATATTATATTTTTCGAAGTTGTCAACAGATTTAAAAAAATTAAAACTACCCTAGTCTGGCAAGTATTATCATTTCCTCAGTACCATGTAATATTTTCACCACTGTATTTATGTATGTATTTAATTTTTAACTTTTGTGAGTACATAGGAGGCATATATATTTATGAGGTACATGAGATATTTTGATACTGGCATGCAATGTGTAATAAGCACATCATCGAGAATGAGGGTATTTTCCCCTTCAAACATTTATCTTTTGAGTTAGAAACAAACCAATTACACTCTTTACGTTATTTAAAAATGTACAATTAAGTTACTTTTGACTATAGTCACCCTGCTGGGCTATCAAATAATAGGTCTTATCCATCCTTTTTAACTAATTTTTCTACCCATTAACCATCCCCACCTCCTCCTTATCCCCCACTACCCTTCCCAGCCTCTGCTAACCATCCTTCTACTGTCTATATACATCAGTTTAATTGTTTTGATTTTTAGATTCGACATAAAATGAGAACATGCGATGTTTGTCTTTCTGCACCTGGCCTATTTCACTTAGCAAAGTGTTCCATTTATACTGCATTTCAATTACCAAAGACAACTTTAGTAATTGGGTACCATTGTATGACCTATGTTATAATCTACACCTTCCTGCTAAGAATGGGGTCCTTATGCTATCAGAACAATGGTTTAACGCCAGAATCTCATCCTGATTATAGAGTCATCTCTCTAAACCTAGTTATAAAAAGCCTAGTCTGACACAGAAGATTTGTGTATTATTACTTTATGGGTAGTATCATTCTAAGCAGTAGGCAAAAAGGACAAAGAGAACATAATGGGAAAGTCGGGAGAGAGAATGCAAGGTTTACATCACAATTGACAGCTGAAATGTTCAACTGGCTATTTAAAGCCATAGTATATCTTTCAAGAACCCATACAAACTAAGTCAGAGAATAGCCCACTGGGGAAAAAGAGGGGAATCATTTTTCCACTGATTTTAGTCTATCATTTATCAAATAAACTCCCATGGAGCTTTAACTCCTCCTCATTTTTGCTTGTGCCTGGATGACTTTTAGGCAGAGAGTTTTGGTGTCCTATCTAGCCATATCAAAAGGAAAGGCCTAGAGCAAAAACTGAGGGGCCCAGCACTGTCAGCTGGATAGCCAGGATCTCTAAGGTATACCAGCAAGTCATATGAGAGACAAGCATCCATTGTCGTAGGTGCTTCCGTCTGAATACAGCAGTAGCAGAGACATGGTCTGATGACTATAGAAAGAATGCAAACTATGATAAAACCAAATGTGCAGATCTGTGGACAAGGTACATAATTGAATCTAATACAAAAGTGTATGGTAATTCTTCGTCGTCCAAGATCTTTCTAGATCAGGTCATGATTTTCAGACTATTCCTACTCCCAGGTGGTTACTCTAGTCACAAGGCCTCTACAGCAAAGTATCACTAGCCTTTTCCACCCAGTGTCTATTGCCATTCCATTGAAATTAGAGCACTCACTCATTTCAGCTGTAGCATTACACATTACGATTGAAGTAACTTTCGAATATTCTGGTTGTCCACTCAAGCCTGGAGTTATTTCTTGTGCCCTTGCACATGTTAAGAAGGAGTTGCATTGGCTTAACACACAAGCTGAATTCATTTAGTGTTAAACTTCTTTTTCTATACCATTGAAAGGAAGTTTGAAGACTTCACAGTGTGGGCCACCTTTGAGAAAGCCTTTTGTTTGCATATATACTGTAAGAACTAAGCAATCTGCTAAATAATTCAACATAAATTGAAATTTTTAACTGGTACAACTGTAATAATAGTCCTCTAACATTGATAGATAATTTTTACATCCCACATGCAACTGGAGAATCCCAATTATTTTTTAAATGAGGAAGGCTTATTCTTTTTTCTATTTGTTCTTGTTTATTTTCTTTGTGCTCCTCAGGATGTACTTGAACCAGACTATTTATAATTCTGAAATCAGTGAAGGAAGTATAAGTGAAACAGTATTGGTTTTGCGACAAAATTCCCTGAGGCAAGAAAATGGCAACAGTTTTAAGCAGGAAGGAAGAGCCTTAATACACAAAAGTAAAGGGACTTTAGTGAACAAGCAAGGCTCAGTATTGGACAGGGCATTAGGAAACTCCAGTTGTCCAAATTCCAACAGTTATATTTCTTCAAATTGTCCTTACCTAGCCTTATCTGACTTTTGTTTATGGCAACAAGTAAGGATTTTAATTCTTCTGAAATTAGAATTTGGCAATACCCCTATCAAATTTAAGGGTTTGTTCTTAACTGTCTGAGCCCTATAGTTAAAAGAGATGAGGAAATCTTTATAGTGTATTAATAGAAGTCAGCCTGGGTATAAAATCTGGTCATTTATTTTATTTTTATTCAATATTAGAGATAAACCTACTTCCCCCACAATTTCTAAATTATTCATGTCCTTTACACAGATATATTACAGTGTAAATGTGAGCGTTCAAAGGTATTTACTGCCTTCTTCCTTGATGACTGAACTCATATTTCTCTTTTTTCCTGGAGGATTCATTGTCTATTGTATCATTGGTATTGGTCTGAGTCCTTGGTTGTGTGCAACAGAAAGAAAAACTGAAAGCATTAAGAAAAAATGAGAGATTTATTTAAAAGAATACTAATAGTTAATTAGTAATAGGACATTAATCTTAGTAAATTAATAGTATTTAAATAAAAAGAAAGTACCATGATGTTTCATCAATAAGAGTATATTATGATGGTACACACACTGTAGGACCTTGTCAATAACTCTGAACATCACCGTTCCCACTACCATGAGTAAATTCTATCCACCACATCACTCCATTCCAGATCCAAAGATCCAGGTAAGAGCATTTGATTGGCCATGCCAAGTTCACATTCTTCAGCTCTGAATGGGAGGTAGCAAATCTAGAAATCCTAGTTTCTTTTAGTTGCTATACTGAAAACAGATATAGTTGTCTTCACTGAAGTTTTTAAGATTATATACAAGTGAGAATTCTCTAATAATAGAAAATGGTTTGCATGCTGATTTCTTTTTAAAAAAAAAACAGTATTTATTAACTTTGCTTTAGATAAATTAGCAAACAATGAATATTAACTTAGGATCTGTATTATTATAAGAACATATTTGTAAATTAACACTTCAAAAATATAATATATGCAAAACTGCTTTAAAAGGTTTAATTTCAGCTCTAATATTCAGTTATTTTCATTATTCTGAAAACAGCTGAAATCTTCAAAATATAATCTATTGCAAGACAGTGTAAAATACATTGTTATAGTTTCATATGACGTTGACACAAAACCATGATTAGTTTATTGTAACAGCATAAAACCATATTCCTCCCAAAATTTCACCAAACTAAATATACATATAAAAGATATATGTGTTTATATATTTAATAGTATATAATTGTATATGCGATATATTTTTATATATTATATATAATTAATATATTTTTTGCTATATAGTACATGTTATATATAACAATACAATTTTTATGTCATATATAATATAATTATATGACTATACTTATATATATAATATATATAATATATTATATATATTATATATTATATTCATATATATAATATATATATTCATATATATGATATAATGAAACACATCAATATACATGTATCCATTAATGTTTTTTGTTGTTCTAGAAAGCAGCCACATTGAAAATAGAAAGCAATACCAATTTTACATCAGCCACACATGACAAATGCATTTTGCTTTAGAATATTAAGCAAATAAATTCCTAAATAAAACTGTAGGGAGAATAAGGAGAAAGTTCATTGTGTAAAATACCTGCAAAGCTATACATTTTGACAACAAAATAGTATTTTTTAAATTATAAAATATTTTACACTATTAGCTATTTACTTAAGGAATATTAAAAGTACATATAAACGTCAAGGAAAATTGAAAACAAGTTCATTAATCAATGATTATAAGTTACTAGAATACCAGAGCGTTTCTTCCCAGTGAGAGAAAACAGGCCCATATATATACAACAACCATAGAAACGTGTCTCAGATTGCTTTCAACGGAGCCTACTGCGGGGAGCAGAGTGGACTGATGTTCCAGCTTTTGTACTTTGGATACATCACCACATTGTGACACTGAGGTTATCTTTACCTATTGGGGTATGCAGAAGTGCTCTAATTGTGACTTGGGTTTGAGGGTGCTCCATAGGCTTAGATGGAATCTTCTGAGACTCTTCCTGCCCAATTTTCCTTTGCTCCTCGTTTCTCACCACAGAGCTCAGACATGCATCAAAGACTAAAGCTCTTCTTGCTTCCTCTTGCTTCCTCCCGTTTATCATTCACGAGTGTTTTACAAATAAATCTCTTTCATTTCCATTTCTATCCTGGTGTCTGCTTTTTTTTTTTTTCCATTTATTTTATTGCATTTTCGGTTTTGGGGTACATGTGAAGAACATGCAAAATTGTTGCATAGGTACACACGTGGCAGTGTGATTTGCTGCCTTCCTCCCCATCACCTACATCTGGCATTTCTCCCCTTGCTATCTCTCCCCAGCTCCCCATCCCCCACCATCCCTCCCCTATTTCCCCCCAACAGGTGACTGCTTTTTGGAGGACTCAGACTGATAGATGGTGATATGATTTAGCTGTGTTCGCACCTAAATCTCATCTTGAATTGTAGCTCCCTTAATTCGCACGTGTTGTGGGAGGGACCCAGTGGGAGATAATTCAACCGTGGGGGCGGTTCCCCCACGCTGTTCTCCTGGCAGTGAATAAGTCTCACGAGATCTGAAGACGTTATAAGGGGAAACCCCTTTCGTTTCGCTCTTACTTCCTCTTCTCTGCCGCGGTGTAGGGTTTGGCTTGCTCCTCCTTGTCTCCTGCCATGATTGTGCAGCCTCCTGGGCCAAGTGAAACTGTGAGTGCATTAAACCTCTTTTTCTTTGTGAATTACCCAGTCTCGGCTATGTCTTTATTAGCAGTGTAAAAACGGACTAATACGGATTGTATTTTGGAGATGATCTTTACCTTCCCAATAATCTCCATCATTTCTCTCAAACGATTCCAACAAAATAATGGAAATAAAAACAATATCCTCTTCCTAGTAATAAAGTAAATCCAGGTCAAATTTTTTAGTCCCTTTCTCCAATGATACCTCCTTTCCTAATTCCTTGTGCAATAAGATGTTGGAACTGTAACTGCATGTAGACAGTTAGGTTTTTGTATTTATACTGCCTGCTTAAAAATAGCAATAGTGTTTAGGGAGAATAGCTATCTATTTCAGGTAAACTTTTGTACCACATGTGTTGAGCTGGGCTGTGTACAGCAGGAGAGTTAAATTTTTTAGCTTCCCTCAAGGTGGTTTCTGAGTCGGTTAGAAAAACTTACAGCACTGTTTCTGAAATTTCATGTTATTTCTCTCAGCTGTAAGGAGGATTTCCCAGTCATTTCTAAGTTTTTTTCCCCCCATAATTGGTAGTCTTAAGTATTTGTAACTGGATTTTTCAGCAGTTGTTCCTATTTACAAGATACCACCACCTGGAAATAATCTTGATATCTAAAACCCACACAAGTGGATTCTCAACGTTGTTTTGTTGTAATATCAATTAAAAAATATGATTCCCATCTGACAGCACTGTATGTGGTTTGCAAATTCTCCCCACACCTGCGTGGGTTTTCTCTGGGTAATTCCATTTCCTCCTGCATCCCAAAAATATACACATTAGACTAACTGGTATGTCTAAATTGTCCCAGTCGGAGTGGGTATGTTGTGTGGGTGGGTGTGTGAGTGCACCCTGCAATGGGACGGTGTCCTGTCCAGGGCTGGCTGTCACCTTCCGCCCTGCCCTGCATGGCTAGGCCCCAATCAGTAGCTACCCTGAACCAGAAAAATTGGGTAAATAATAATTGTACTTGTTTTTATTAATCTTTCTTGAATATGTATGTCTCACATTTCAGTGTTTACTATTAGAAGTGTTTTGGTCTTTTCATATAAGTTTGGCAACGTTTTAGTGAGCAGAAATACGTCATAGAAAACTCTTGTTTATGTCAATTAACCTATGACAAACTTGGTTTCGTTATGTCTTTTTGCTTAAAGTCACACTTTCCAAGAACCTGTTGATGATGTTAAATGAGGGCTTACTGTATTCTCATGGACTGCTTTCAGAGCATTCCTATTTCTAACCAGTGAATCACATGGAATTCCACTGGTTTTACTAGAATGGCAGATTGAATTAGAATTTCTGACATTTGGACTCTGGAGTTGGAATTTATTTAAAGCATCTTTAGGCTACCAGTGCACATAAAACCTCATTTAAACCCTTGACTTTTATTGACAAAGAGGGTCAGCTGAATTTACTTAAATTCATGGAAATGATCCTATCAGTTTTTGAGTCTCATTCCTCCTTACCAAAATAGATCCTATTTTTTTCCTCAAAATCATCTTTAATCATTTTTCTTTCCCTCTCTTCTTCCCCCTCACCTTTTTGTTAGCTTACACTATGTAATTATCACTCTTTTTTCTGTAATAGGCATTACTCAGTGCAGCCATACAAACAAAAAAATTACCTCGTTCAAAATGTCAATGGTCCTGAAGTTGAGAAACACTAGTTACCATGTATATTTCCAAACCGTTGGTGGGAAAACATATCTGAGTCATGCAGCATCAAAGTTATGTTACCTGCAGCAAATCTGTGTAAGTCTGCAATAATCTCAATTCTTGCCTCCTCAGAAGAATGCATTTGACTGAGAGGCATACCAAGGCAAGTTTAGAGCAGGAGTAAATGTTTATTAAAAAGCTTTGGAGAAGCAATGAAAGGAAGTAAAGCGTACTTGTAAGAGGGCCAAGTGGGAGACTTGAGACATCAAGTGCATATTTTGACCTTTTTTTAACTTGGGGTTTTATTAATACACATAGGTGCACTTCTGGGGTCTTGTGTTCCCTCTGCCCTGATTCTTGGTGTGGGCTGTCCACATGCACAGTGGCCTGCTTAGTACTTGCAGAGGTAATACTGTGTTTACTGGAGTTGTATGCATGCTCACTTGGGGAGTACTTCCCTTACGAGTTGAATGACCCTAGGAAGTCACATGTCAATTTCTGCCATTTTGCCTCTTAATATTCATGCCTGAGCTCACTTGTCTGACTCCTGAGATCTTACCGGGAAGCTGCTGATCACTAGTCTCAGATGTTTTCTATGTATTGGGAGACTGCCTTTCTCTGGCACCAGCTGTGACCAATTATTTAGAGAGATTGTTAACCACCTGCCCATCATCAGATGGTCACCTGAAATTTCTGTTGGGAAGGGGCCTCTTCTACCCTGCTCATGTCTACAGCTACACACTGTAAAACAAAGTCATGGAAAAATGAGGTGTTTTCTTTAAATTAATTTTTTTACATTGTTCTTGTTGATAAATTAATAAAAGTTTAATTTAGAAGTCAGATTAGCAATTAATAAATAGACTACTAATTTAGAACGAAGATATGCTGAGTGTTTTTCAAACGTTTGAAATGATTTTTACATCTTCACTTTAAGGATTTAAATAAATGTCTAAATTCTTTGATTCTGAGTTATCATTGGATGGATAATGATTCCAACCATTTAGAGTTATTGTGAGAAGAATGTGTAATGTGCATAAGGCACCTAGCACATAGTATATGATCAATAGATAGTCATTGTATCTTTTATTTTAATAATTATTGTTACATATAAATGCTATAAAAGTTGTTAGCATCCCAGGTGAAAGGTATCTGGTATGCTAAGGCCCTGAGTTTCAGAAGAGGTTTCATCTTAATTATGTAGGTTGTTGACAAACTGTGGTCAAGTGTTAAATATTACTTTTGTTGCTATTCACAGAATTTTATTAGTCCTTTATCTAAAACTTATATGACCTGATTTTATATGCCTTCATTAGCTTTATTTTTTAAATTACTTTATAATTTGGAAAATGAAAGTAATGTGGCTTAATATTCCTTAACTGCAAAATTGATGACAATAGTATCTGCTTTATAAGGTTACTGTGAGTATCAAACCACATAACACATGCAAAAGTACTGTGTGGATCTGACACATTTTCAACATTCAAGTCATCACAAGTTCAGACACTGCTATTCCTAGATTTTTTTTTTTTGACAGATTTTAGATGATGCATAAAAGGTATACTGGGTAGATTTTTTTTCTACAGTTTTTGAGTGAAGATCTTGAATTACAATGGCAAACATAAAGAAAACAAGGGATATTGAGATGATGAATTTCAACAGATTTAATGACAGATGATTTTAAATTACTTTTGCAGAATTTGTTTACAAGTTTCTAATTGACCATACTTAAATCTTTGTAATTTCATGTAGCTTTAGTCAAAACATTGTTCAGATTTATTCAGTCACTGTACAAATTTCATCATGTGTCAAAATCAAATGATCAATAGTTTCAAAACATTTTAGCCACAGATTTTGCAGAGTTTATGCTGTGGTATGACTGTATGTGTGTGTGTGCTAGGAAGCAATTTTTATTTTCCGTAATTTATTTTGATAATTATTGAGATAGAACAAAATATCTCCAAATTTTGCAACAAACATTTTGTATTCTGCTATGCTAATTGCTACCTTATGAAACACAGAACTATAGTCATATTGAGGGAATGTGTTCTCTTTCCGGGTCCACAAGGGGACATCGTTTAAAGGGCAAGAACTTCCCAGCACCATGCCCCCACACCCATCTCCATCCAGGAGATTTAAAGGTTATGTTTGAATTTCATGGGCGTGGGAAGAAACTAAGTCAGTCACTCCGGCGGAAGTTCTAAGGAACTCCTTTCATTGGCCTGGGGCCTTATAGAAGGTAGGGGATCCTTGCAGGTTAAAAGTCCCCTTCTTCCACTCCCCTTCAGACTCGATGTTTGGATTCATTTCTCTTTCCCCTGGATTTTCCCTCTGGAGTCTGCATCTACACTCTCATGGAAGCCGGTCCTCTCCTTCTAAACTCCATCTCTCATTATTCCCTAACACTCTCGTGGAAGCTGCTTTCCTCTCGTGGATTCCATCTTTCCGGATTCTCTCATTCAATGTGAGAGTTAGCTGTTTCTCTCTCCTTCTCCTTTTTCTCTCTCTCTTTAAGTAAATCACTTTCTACGAACACTTTTGAGTCTGGCATTTACTGCGCAGAGTGCTGTGGTCCCCTCTCATTCAGGGCAAGAAAGCTGGAGAAGTGTCCTCTCAGGGGAACTGAGGGCATCCTGAACCCCTGTACCCCAATATTACAATATTATTTTGGAAAATATTTGGTTGTTTGAAATTAAATGGGTTTCTTTAATTGAGGAGCTCTCAGAACATTTATTATGTTGATATGTGTGATAAATATCAAAAAGATTTCTAGCAAACATGGGCCTGCTCCCCACAAGTTCCTTCTGCTTCCTTTACTTTATGTTGTAAATAGGTTCTGGCATTGTGTGTGCTGTGGTAACCTAAGCTGATCACAGTCATGCTGTCTGTCTTGTTTGAGCCATGGAACTAAGTCAATGATTGCATGATATTGCCTTTAGATAGACATACATTTATGAACAGGCATGGGATGTAATGTAAGTTTCCTGAGGTCTTTGTGATTATTTTAATGATAATAGCTCTCCAGGAAGAGACACTATATACTTTTTGTTCATCTGTTTTTGAATATTATTCAGAACTATGAGAACTTTCTCTGTCTACTAGCCTGAGGATAGAAGAAAAATCATACAGAAGTGAACCAAAATAAATTATTTAGAATGAATTCAACCCTGAAGCTTATCTTTGGACTTCCATTGTTGTGAGATAATAAATTTTCTTATATTTAATTCTATTTGACTTACGTTGACAGCTGCCAGAGATAGTTTAGCATTGTGATGTAAAAGGGTAATGGGCTCAAAGTTTTTGACAATGCCATAGTGTTGTTTAGGCTATCCACTGTTGGGGCAAATTTTTGAAATTCTAGTATAGGAAGAAAAGAGTGGCTTATATAGAGTCAGCTGATCTGGGTATGAATGCTTCCTAATTCATTACTCATTTGCTTTAGGAGGTAATATAATCTATATTTAATTAGTATTTCTCTTTTATAAAATTAGAAAACTCCCCATATTATCATAAATTGTTATAAGGATAAGTAAAATATGTAAAAACTTACCAATAGTATTTAACAAATAGTATGTGCTCACTAAATTTTGCCTATTAAAATCATTGTAAGTATTTTATCTTAATTACATATTGCTTACTATAATGTGATATTAACTTAGCATGTCATTAATCAAAGCTATCAGGATAGTTTTCTTAAGTCCTCATTTAATATACGCTGCTCACATGCTAGAAGAATGAGGTGTAATAATCAAAACAAAACAAAAAAAGATCCCTGAGGAATATTCTCAGGTCTTATAAAATTTACTATTAATTGGTATTAAAAGTTTCAATCAGCCTACTTTATGATAAGAAAATTCTCTTAAAATGATCTCTAGTCTTCGGATATTGAACATAAAGTCATAGCATCATAAAATCTAATCTTAAAACAGTCTTAGTAGAGAACTTAGAGAGCTTAGCCTGACCGGAGAAATAGACTGTTTGATACCTCTTACAGAATCGTACTATTTTCAATGTAGAGCTTTCACAGGCAATATATTTTCTTATTACACAACTCTGATTGTTTTAAACATTATTCAAACTGCCTATGCTCTGGAACTCACAGAGAAAAAAACATAAATATGTAACCTATGGAAATATCCAACTAAACCCTTTACATTTGTGAGACACCAGGCTAATCATTTTAAGTGCATTACTTTAGTTAAATATCTGCAAAGCTCTATAAGATAGATAATATCACCGTTTCTACTTTACAACTAAGGAAATGGGAATATCAAGAGACTCAAATAAAATTGCTATTAGGCAGACAGCTAGTAACTTGATTTTAACCCATGTATATGTGCATCTTAAGTATCTGATCTTCCAACCAGTGGTGCAATTCATAAATAATTAAACTAGTATTTTAAATGCTGCTTGAATATATGCTATTTGCTTTCTGTTGGGGAAAGGAACTGTCACTTAGTCTCAATTTAAATAAGTGATGAATAAAAATGGAAATTGCAACTTAACTACACAAAGCTCAGACACAGCGGAACAGATAGCTTTACCCAAAGTGATTAGAAACTATATTTCAAGACAAATAACTTCAAAGACACAGAAAAACAAAAGGCAAAGATTAACAATGTATTAATTGGTTGGTCAATCAGGTAATTGCTCTTTTAATTTCAGCTAAACATACAACTTTGAATATGATGTATCAGTGATAATGTAAAGAATAGAAAGTATTCTCTAAAATAAAATCCTACTTCAGTCATTTAAGTGTATATCTTTTCAAATAAAGTCAATACCTTTAGTTAATTTTTTAATACATCACACATATTACAGTTAGAATGAATTTATAGAATATTTTTGACATACTGTTTCACGGACTACTTCCTACAGGTAGTATCTCATTTAATTATAATAAATCATTTTGCCAATAACAATGGACTATATTGACATTTTAATGTCATATAATTTATTAATGCTTTCAATTATAGTGTGTTTTATAATAAAAGAGAAAGAAGGCCTGAGAAATTTTTATATAATGGATGCCTCAGAAAGACAATAGGTAAATGCAATAAGTGATTCTGTATTCACTCCAGGATTAGAAAAACAAAATTAAAACAGAATATCGGGAAAATAAAATAAATGTGTGTACAGGATCTAATATGGTTTATAGCATGGTATTCATGTTAAATATTTTTATTTTGATAGTTATATTGTGGTATATAACAGAAAAACCTCAATCTTAATAAATACTTAGTGGAGTACTAAGGAATAAATGGGTACTATGTTCTTAACTTACCATCAAATGATTTTAAAATATATGTACAAAATCATATGTTCTTAGAGTGAGGAAGAAAGAGAACAGAGAAAGAAACAAAAAATGGATGATGATAAAATAAATGGGGAACATAATTGGTGAATCTGGGTAAAGGATATATGAATTATATACTATTTTTGTAACTTTTCTGTAAGTCTAAAGTTATGTCAATAATAATTTACATGTACACACACACAAACAAGGAGTTACTCTTGGTATCTTATTTATTATGTATAAAATTAAGCTATTGCTGGGTGTGGTGGCTCATGCCTGTAAACCCGGTACTTTTGCTGGCCAAGGCAGGCATATCACCTGAGGTCAGGTGTTCAAGACCAGCCTGACCAACATGGAGAAACCCTGTCTCTACTAAACATACAAAATTAACTGAGTGTGGTGACACATGCCTGCAATCCCAGCTACTCGGGAGGCTGAGGTAGGAGAATCACTTGAACCCAGGAGGCAGAGGTTGCAGTGAGCTGAGATCATACCATTGCACTCCAGCCTGGGCAAAAAAAAAAAAGGCTATCAATGCCTTGTTTCTTAAAATATTGGGACAATAAAATAAAATAGCCTACTTAAATAGTACTATGTATTGAAATAGGAAGTGTTCTGTATGTTTAATTATTTTATAATTAAATGATGACCGAATATTTGAGTAATTTATCAAAGAGAACTTTGCCAGAAAATAGCACTAGCTATGCCTTAGAATGCATATTTACAAATCTCATAACCAGTGTAATTATTTTAAAATTTAATTTGATACTGGAAAATCAGTAGACAAAAAAGTTATAAAATTAATTGAAGAGAATGATTTAATCATTTTGTGATAATGTGCACATTTTGCTTGAATTCTTGCTGTCTAGGTTATTCCAAATAGAATTAGTAACTAATTAGTAAATAATGACAGGTTTCTCAATATTTTAAATATTTAAATGTTTTAAAATTGTTTATTCACCAGAACCTATTTTGACTCAGTTACTTGAAGATACTACTAGCATTGTGTTATACTTTCCTCCAATTAATGGCATTTGTAAAAATAAGAAAACAAAAAGGAGAATATAAAATTGACCAACATAATCTAAAATTCTAGCATGAAATATTTTACCATTACTCCAGTTACTAGTTTTAATTAAAATGAATTTTGTAAGTAAAAGTTACCTGTAATATAAGAATACTACTTTGTATATAATCACAATCATTATATCTAAAATATAAATATTTACTTCTTATCTTCCAATTCCAGTCTATGTTAAATTTTCTCAGATATATATCATGCACGTGTGTGTGTGTGTGTGTGTTTCATAATGTATTTCAGTTTTTATAGGATTACTCTAGTTTTTCTAGCATTACATTTTTCACAGGATAGTTTATTCCTAACTGAAAAATCTGATGTAATCCAACAGCATTTCATTAGCATTTTGAAAAAAAAATTCTTTGAATCAGGCAAAGATATCAAATACTAAATATGTCCATTTAGGACCAAAGGAAAAAAAAAAAGAAACCAGGGAAAATTTGACATATGAAATCACATACAAAAGCAACCAAATTGTAATTTAGAAGCTTGATATTATTAAGTCATGAATATCCCTTAATTTGCAACTAATCCTTTATAAAAGTGAAATAGCAGAAGCTCAAACTAGCAGAAGCTACACAAAATTTCTTGGTCTATCATATGCTTCACGATCAATATAGAATATGAAAAAATTACTTAGAACTCAGTAAATAAGAGAATAAAGCTTCTCATGCAGACATGATTGAAAAAAGTATTTTACAGGAAAAATGTAAAGTAGAAATTGTGTGTATTGTATTAGGGTTCTCTTAGAGGGACAGAACTAATACATATATATATATATCTATACAGGATATTAAATAATAACTTACACAATCACAAGGTCCTACAATAGGCTGTCTGCAAGCTGAGAAGCAAGGAGGTCCAGTCTAAGTCTAAGAACTTGGAGTCCGATATTCGAGGGCAGGAAGCATCCAGCATGGGAGAAAGATGTAGGCTGGGAGGGTAGGCCCATCTTTCCTTTTCACATTTTCCTGCCTGGTTTATATTTGCTGGAAGCTGATTAGCTTGTGCCCACCAGATTAAAGGTGGATCTGCTTTCTCCAGCCTATTGACTCAAATGTTAGTCTCTTTTGGCAACACTCACACATACACACCCAGGATTAATACTTTGTATCCCTCAATCCAATCAAGTTGACAGTCAGTATTAACCATCACATGTATGCATCACATGGATGTTGTTATGGATGTTCTCAATAACAACACTGTAAGACTTTAATGGAATAAATGCTGCCCTTGCCTTCCAAAGATGATTGTTGGTACGTTAATGGGTGAAATGACATGAGGCCTATATTTTTCTTTAAAATACATCAGAAGATTAAATAAAATAAATTTACTAAACAATTCAAACTAGCAGAATCTACACAAAATTTCTTGGTAAAGTGGCAGGAAAAATCCGAGGATAACAAATATAAGCAGAACCCAGAAACGCTTTTCCAGAAGAAGAGAATAAATAAATGGGAAGAATATGCATTACTGTAAGCATTTATGAGAGAGAGAGAAGTTTGCGGGGAGCATCCATTAGAGCTATGGGAAGTGAACATAAAACCTACTCTCAGACCTGAAAAATATTTCCCAGACCCTTCTTCACATTCAATTCTTACACTTATTATCTTTTAAAAATCTAATTCATTATGATATAGCTAGAAAAATAAATTAGAACTACTGCATCTATATATGACTTTACACATAAGATGTTGAAAATGCTGCTGCTAAAAATAACAATTTTGGATTTATAAGAAAGAAACAAAAGCCTATTTTAAGGCATTAGAAAACTGGTGAAATGAGGAACACAGAGGCAAAGCTTTTGAAGAAATGAGAACATCAAAGAGGTATGCTGAAATTGTGCAGCTACATTGCTCCTGGGAACATTTTCAAGTTTTTTCATTGAGACAAAAGGATAGTGTATAGAATGAAAATTGGTGAGTTTTGACTTACAAATAAATGCCCATAGTTCAAGGAAATGGGGAAGGTTGGCAGTGTGAAAATAAGTAATTCAAAATTTATGCTGTTGAAACTTTAAATTATTTTGAGGCTTAACAAGGTATGATTATGCGGCCTACATCACCTGACAAGCACCTGTAACCTCGGCAGTTGTAACCTTTGTTTCTCTAATTATGAATTAGCCTTTTTCCTTAGCTACATTATTTTGTAAAATGTGGTAAATAACTAAAAGGTGCCAGGGAAGCCTCCTTCCCCCTTTACTGTTGATCTTCATTACTGTATATATTAACTTCCATTTTACCTATCTTACACGAGGCCTTCATGAATATCAACTTGTCTTAAGATGAAGTCTTATATACACTCCTTTATATTAAAAAAAGCTGCAGGGAAAGTAAGACAAACTGTAACTTACTAAATTGTTATATTTCATAAATCAGCCATATACAGGAAATGTATAATCCTACTAAACATTTTTGTTTTCTGCCTATGTAACCAAGACCTTGACTTTTAACTTTAGAGCACTGATGTCATTTCTCTGGAGTATGGGTTTTCCTGATAGCCATTCCCAACTTTTCTCTTGAATAAATTTTTTTAAAATTGGATTATGATATTTTTAAAGTCATTTCAGGATTACAGTAGTGAACCAAGAGTAGTAAAGAATGTGGAGGGCTATGTCTCATAAACAGGTGATTCAAAGGTAGACGGAACCCAGGCCTAACCTAACTTTGTCTCTGATTAGATAGAATTGATTAAGCAATATTTTACTGTTCTAGAACAAGAGACAGTAAATGATCTTTAGAGGAAGACATTATTATCTATATACTGTGTGATTTTGGATATGCAATGGTATATCACTCAAATAAATGCTAGATATCACAAAGAGAAGATGATAGGAATGAAAAGCAAGAAATAAATAGAAAAGACAGATTAACAGGCAATCCATATATTGAAATTAGTAAAAAAGACTTTAAATAATTTGTATTATCTTCAAAATATGAAATCATGGAGGACATAGGTAAAAACATGAAAAATCTTATGAGAAAATTTGATTCTCTAAAATGGAATCAACAAAAAAGATACCTGGAATGAGAGAATAAAGACTCCTTAAAGTCTGCTCCTCCATAAAAACAATGAGAATATTGAAAAAAGATAAAAACTGACTTTTTCAGAACTTGAAATTAAAGATTTACAGCAATTAAAAAAAAAAGCATTTATTAAAAATAAAATCACTGAATCATGGTAAGATCAGAAAGCTTTGTGATGTTTAACTTGCCCTGTATTCACCTGTCCCCAGTTCTGCAGTAGCCTTAAAAGACAAAATGACAAAAACTTTCCAACAATGGTAGTTTTGGAAAACAGCAGCCTGCTAGTCATTGGAGGAACAGAATGTATTTAAAATGTGATGAAAATGATGATCCCTCAGATAATTATCACTATTCACCTGTTGGCAGCTTTACAAAAATGCTTTATTCTCAGATTGTTTTTATTTGACCTGACTTAGAGTTTACTTTATGCAAACAGTCCTATCTTCACTTGTAGAAAACAATCAATGGCAACTGTTTAACATTTCACCGGCCTGAGGTGGCTAGAACAGTTGTTGCTAACAAAATTCTAGTTGAAACACTTTAAAGAAATAATAGGAGAATAATATTTCCATAGAAAGCTTTGTAAAGCTCTGATTTATTCCTGATAATGTAGAATACTGCACACATGTTCAGGGCTGTGTATATGCCCAGCAAAAGCATGATTTTAAAAAATTGATGCATAACAGGTGTACATAGTTTTGGGGTACATGTGAGAATACATTTACATAAGTTTTAAAGCTCCAATCTGTGTACTTCAGGACATTTATTTCCATAAATATTTGTTTTTTCTTGGTGTTAGAACTATTCAAATTCTTTTCCTCTAACTATTTTGAATTAAACTATAGATTATTATAATCTATAGTCACTGCACTAAACTGACACTAGGTTTTATTTCTTCTATCAAACCATATATCTAAGCCAGTTAAAAAAAAAATCTGTAAAACATCTGAAAAGACCCATCACCAAAGAAAGTAGACATATGGCAAATAAGCATATGAAAGACACTCAAATTCATATGTCATTTGCGAAATTACACATTTAAAACAAGATACCTAAACAACCATTAGAACATCTAAATTCCAAAACACTGTAATACCAAACATTGAAGAGGACTGAAGCTAGACATTCTAATTCATTACTGATAGGAGTGCATAATGGTACAGCCACTTTGTCAGTTTCCTACGAGCTAAGCACTTTATCGTGTGATTCACCATTGGTTCTTATTGTTTTACCCAAATGAGTTGAAGACCGATGTCCACACAAAAACCTGCACATGAAGGTTTATAGCAGTTTAATTGCCAAATATTGAAAGCAAACAAGATGCCTTTCAATAGGTAAATGTATATATCTATGGAATACAATTGAGCAATAAAAAAATGGACTATAAGGCCATGAAAATACAATGAGTTACTTTAAATGTATATTGCTATGTGGAAAAGACCAACCTCAAAAGGCTGCATACTGTTGTCTACCCATATGTCACTCTGAAAAAGGCAAAACTGTTACAGAAAAGAAGTCGCAATCCAGACCCCAAGAGAGGGTTCTTGGATCTCATGCAAGAAATAATTCAGAAGGAGTCCATAGAGTAAAGCAAATTTATTAAGAAAGTAAAGAAATAAAAGAATAGCTACTCCATAGACAGAACAGCGGCTGGTTGCCCATTTTTACGGTTATTTCTTGAGGAAATTCTAAACAAGGGGTGGGTTATTAATGCCTCCCCTTTATAGACCATATTGGGTAACTTGCTGATGTTGCCATGGTATTTGTAAACTCATGGCTCTGAGATGTGGCAGTGACAACAACCAGAGGTCATTCTTGTGGCCATCTTGGTTTTCATGGGTTTAAGTGGTTTCTTTATGGCAAGCTATTTTATCAGCAAGGTCTTTATGACCTGTATCTTATGCCAACCTCCTGTCTCATCCTATGACTTAGAATACCTTACCTGTCTGCGAATGCAGCACAGTAGGTATCAGCCTTATTTCATCCAGCTGCTATTCAAGATGGAGTTGCTCTGATTCAAAAGCCTCTGACCAAAAAATACAATTACAAGGTTAGTGATTGCTAGAGCTTAAAGGAGAAAAGGAAATAAATGGGTGAAACACAGAGGATTTTTAGGATAATGAAATGATTCAGTTCTGCATGATACTGTCATGGTAGATGCATGTATATTAACCATGTTTTTTAGTTTTTGAGTCTGATGTTTCCACATCTGGGATCTTGCTGACTAGGGCAGTACTGTTCCTCTTAGGGATAACCAATTCCTAGATATAACGAGGAATTCTCCTGGGTGTCTGTGCTTCATATGCAAACTAACCAATTTAGAGCCCCTACTTCCCACTCACTAGCTTTATTTGGCTATTACATTTGTGACACTCGTTCTCTTCCCTAGGCATCACATCCTTTCCCTAAACGTCACATCTGTTCCCTAAACATCAGACACACAGAGGCAGCCCTTATATCTGAGATCCCTGCTGAAATTATTTAAACTGACCAATCTTAAACCTAATTATCCTGTTTACACTGCCTCCCTCATTTCTTTCCACAAAAATTATGGTAAGAGTTTCTAGCAGTTTCCCTCTCTGCCTGCATCTGACTTTGGTGATCTCCTCTGTGATCATACCTTCCTTACCTTTCTCTTGGGAACTGTAATAAACTATCTTTTTAATAGCAATCATCTACTGATCTGCTGACCTCACCACCTCTGAGTAAACCCAAAATCCCAGGAACATTTGAATGCAACATGACATAATGCATTTGGCAAAACCCATAGAACTGCACGACTCAGAGTGAACTCGAATATAAACAAAGGACGTTAGTTAATAATGATTATCACTTTTAGATCATTAATTTCCACAAATGAGCCATACCAATGCAAGACATTAACAGTAGGAAAACTGTAAACCAGGGAGAGGGAATTCTGTGCTTTTTAAAGAATTTTTTCTATAAATCTAAGAAATCTATTAATTTTCACATTTAGATTTATTGTTAGAAATAGACAATCTAAGAAATGGTTAAAGTATTTGCAACTAATATCTTCAATAAACAACTTTTATGCAGGAAACAAGAGACAGCTTACAACTCATTTAAGGCACATAGTCCAGTTGTAAAAGGGTAAAGCATTGAAACAAGTATTTCAAAGTAAACAAACAGATGGCCAATAAACACATGGAAAATGCACATCATTAGTCATTAGGGAAATGCAAACTAAATAACACATTGTGTTATTTCATGCTCAATTGGATAGCTAAAATCAACGAATATATAGAAAATACCATGTTTTAGAAAGGATATAGAGATACTATGTCAGATGATGTGGCTCATGCCTCTAATCCTAGCTCGTTGGAAAGCTGAGACAGACAGTTTGCCTGAGCTCAGGGGTTCGAGACCAGCCTGGGAAACATAGTGAAACTCTGTCTCTACTAAAATACAAAAAATTAGTGTGCATGGTGGTGTGCGCCCTTAGTCCTGCCTGCTTGGGAGGCTGAGGCAGGACAGAACCCAAGAGGTGGAGGTTGCAGTGAGCAGATGTAGCACCACTGCACTCCAGCAGGGGTGACAGAGCAAGACTGTCTCAAATTCAAAAAAAAAAAAAAATATATATATATATATATATATATATATATATATATATATATATATTAAACTATGTGTCATTAGTAGTGGGATAGTAAAATGTCACAGCCATTTTGGAAAAGAGTTTTGCAGTTCTTCACAGTGTTAAAAATACAATAAGCATTCTACTCAGCAATTATAGTCTTAGGCATATATCCAAGAGTACTGAAAACATATTCAAAGAAGAACTTGCACCACGTTTATAACAGCATTATGCATAATAGCTGAAAAGCGAAAATGTTCCAAATGTCCACTAACTATTAAATAAATATAATGTGATATATCCAAATAGTGAAATATTATTAAACAATAAAGGAATTGTTGCTACATATTAAAACATAAATGAACCTTGAAAATGTGTATATTTTAAAAGAATATATTTCTGGTATGTAAATTATATCTCAAAAAAGCTGTTATTAAACAGAACATAAAATTCTAGAAGTAAAAATGACTAGACTTCAAAAAGAGATCATGTTTAATAGTTATTTATTGAAAATTTTTCCTATTGAAATGGCCTTGCTGTCTAGGGTGATACCTAAGGTTTGTTGTTCCACAGCAAAGGAGAACAAGGATGGGGACACACAAGAGTGAGGTTAAGAGTGGAAGTTTAATAGGGAAAAGAGAAGAACTCCCTCTTGCAGAGAGAGGGGTCCTGGACAGGTTGCTGGTTTCTTGGTAAAATGCAGGCGGTTTTAGAGATGAGCTTGAGGAGGCGGTGATTTACATAGGGAGTGAAGGATTGGTTGGATCAGGTGTGTCATTTGCATAGGGCATGAATTTCTGCTGCCCCACCCTAAACTTTTATTATGCAGATGAGTTCTCTGCCTCGCTGCTGCCATGTTGCCTATTCCTTTATTGTACATGTGGTAACAGAAAATGGAAGACGGAGCCTCCATGTTGGACATGGCTGGCCTCTAGGTAACTCTTTTCTGTTGGCACAGGTGCCGGCATTCCCCCATTCAAGCTTCCAGCTTGCCTATCCATGTTTGCAGTTCCATTTTTCAGGCTGCTCTTTGTTAGAAAATAAAAATTGTTTGGGCTGCTTTTAGTTAGAAGGAAAGCTTTGCCAAGGACTCTTTTGCCTTCACCATCTGACTAAATTTATTTCTATCTCCTGTATCACTGTGAGATAAGGAACTAGACAATATCTAAAATTCTCCTACCCCCTCCCCTGCCTTTTTTCTTTCAAAGCTTTACTGATATTCTTTAAATTAGACCAGGGAAATGAAAATCATAAGGATTAAAAAGGGAAAAATATACCTGCAGCTATTACCATAAAACATAATTATTTACATAGTGAGATAAAATCTGTTGTCAGAAAATTAAATAAGTGCAAATGTCATGTGGATAAGTAGGTGAGAATTAGAGGGGATAAAAATAGGAGAATACAAAAAATAAGTTCATTAATTCCTTTAGGTAATATGTGGGAATAAATATAACATTTTAAACTGACTAATAGGAATAAGCATATTCAATAAAATAGCAAGCATCAAGCTATTATTTGCTAAATAGAATCAGGAGGAAAACACAAGAAGCAGAGAGAAAGGAGCAAAATATAATAAGAAAGTTATATTGTTGATCATAATAGGGAACCAAGAGATACAGCAAAAAACAGTAATATATATGTTTGTGTTTATATGTGAGTGTATATGTATGTATGGGAAGTGAGTACATTGTTAGGATACATTATATGATATTAGGATAAAATATATGTTAGGAGATAAGTAATGTTAAATATAGACATTATTAGGATACATAGATGTAATATTAGGATAAAAATAGCCATGGTAACAAAAAGATAAATGCTCTTACATTTAAAAGTACAAGCAAACAATAAAAGGGATGACATATGACATAGATCACTTGTTTTTCATTTATGTACATTATTTTAGATTTACTCTTTATTTGCAAATCCATACATTAAAAATAACAAAATCATATGACAGAATTGAAAAAACTTTTAAGTCATATCAAGAAATGTAAATTGACTTAGATAGAAAAAAAGATTTTCAATGGATTTCAAGTCAAATTTAAGTCTATGTTAAATATAAAAGACCTGTCTACAGCAAAAAAAAACAAAACAAAAAAAACAAAAAAAACAAATAATATACATAAAAAGATGGGCAAAGATATATCAGATAAATGAAAATCAGAATGAAGACAAGATTATGGTATTTGTATCACTAAAGATAGAATTGGACACATAAAAAAGTTTTAAAAATTTGAGAGAATGTTTTATATTGATAATAGTTATGACTAGACAGCAAATAGCAATGATTTTACAAGGCTGAAGTTACAACACGTCTGAACTACGGAAAACACACTCTAACACAATCATCACTGAAAGGAACCTTGGTTTCTTGAGGAAGTGGCTGGTTCTAGGTCTGGCAATAGAAAAAATGAGCCTGTAACATTTTCTCAGATGAGAAAAAAAATGAAAGTTTCAAAAGTTAACAGGGTCATGTCAAGTAGACACAATGGAACTTTATTAATAAAGTATTGATTGAAAAAATTGGAAAAAATGAGGATTGAGTATAATAAGAATTCTAATGGACTGACACACATAAGTATGAATGAAAATTACTGAATCTATATGATACTAAGGAAAAAAGCCAAAGAGCAGAAAAAATGGTATGTCACTGTTAAAGATGACTATTAAAACAACTTCCTAATAAAAACAATATCTAAAAGAAAAGTATGAAATATTTATCCTGGCTTTCCAGTAGGAACTTCGTTGCAGTATAACTGAAGTCCTATATCAAAGAAGCATCACATACTCTGATACCCTTTTATGTATACTGATATGTATAATAATACCATTCCCTCAAGGCATGTGGATCAAAGAGCTTACAGTTACGAGTTCTAGTTTAAATTGTAAGGTTGGCAAAACTCATTTGATAATCTATTCCCACAATCAGAGACTTCCCAGTTGCAATACCTTTGCTTTGTCCCTGCTAACCTGTGCCTGCTATCCTCCTCCCTCTCTTTGAGGAGGAGGGGCATTACAAAACTGTGGAGCTACACAGGCACCTAAGAGCTAACTGCTTAAACACTTAACTGGTTTTTGTCTTATTTATAAAAGATAAAATATCAGCAATGAAAGGCAATGTTAAAATTTTAAAGTGTAAATGCATTTGGAAAGTTGGAAAATATTAGGATGTAAATGGCCAGAAAAAGAAATCTGTACTGGCATTTCTACTCTTAAAATAAATTTATTTTTACTAATAAGAAAATCATAGACTATATTTTTAATGAATTCAAAGGTATTATGTATTCTCTTGTACCCATGTCAATCATTGATATATTTCCCAAATTGTTTATTCTCCTCAACTGCTAGATAAATATCCCTACTTTTAAAAGCTATATGTAACAGCTGGAAATTCTCCCTAGGTAATATCTGACTAAAATGGGCTTAAGAAAAAGAAGCATATTGGAATTATGTTTCCCATACGTCTCACTGTTAAGAACAACTAGGAGAAGTGATTTAATGAGAAGGGAAAAAATTTAGCCAAATTAAACATAGTGAATATCAATCTAGTAAAACTAAGACAAATCGATAGGGATAGAAGTTAAGGCAGTCACCTACTTTTAATAGCTAATTTAGGACCAAGTCAAAGTGTAGAGAAGATTAATGAACCTTAATGCAAATCATATAATAGAGTGAGAGTTGGAAAACATGTGTAATTAGCATACATGCTGGGGACATCAGTCGGAGATTCCTAAATATAATATGGAGCTGTTGTCAAGAGAAGATTGGAAACTGGACTTGAATGTCCAGATATGCAGCTAAATAATGATTTCCAAAAATAAAAATTACCATCAGGTGGAAAGTAACCCAATCAGCCACAATCCTCTATCTCTCTACCCAGGATTGTCACAAAATTATCTCTAAAAATCAATCACTTGACTCAGGACTGGGTTTTTTTTTTTTTTCTTTCTTTTTTTTTTTTTTTTTTTTTGTTTCATAGTAGGGTAGTTTGACAGTTGCCATATTGAATTTGCAAAGGGAAACAGAATTTGATCCCATTAACTATGACGTCTCTATTTCAATAATATTTACATATGGGACTTTAGTAACAACCCTCATTCTTAGCAAAATTGGTTTAGATTTGTTATTTATCCAATAACACAAGGTCCAACTAGCTTCTTCAGACCTTCTCTCCATCACTGCTTTTTGTCCCTCTGAACATTTCATAGACTTGTGAGTATACCATATTGTTTCATTAGTAAGCGTACTCTAAGTTGCAAAAGACAAAACAAATTTGAACTAGTTTAAGCCAAAAGAAGACAAGATCATAGTAAAGGACCAACAGAGTTGAAGTGAGGAATCTGGGATTGAATACAAAATAAAATTTTCTCAATTCTGTGACAACTTTTAGGCTGGAAACATTAAACTACAGTTATTTCTGGACTCACACATTCTCAGCTTCATCTCCAGTTTGAAAAACTTCAGGGAAAATAACTCTGATTAGCTTTGAGTGAAGGAATAACTAGGAGAAAAAGAATTTAGAAGTTGTTTTTTTTTCTTTCTTTCTTTTTTTTTTTAACAAGAACAATGTTGACAGACTTAGAGGGACTAAATAATGAAATAGAAAACACAAGTAGTGTTTAAATGTTTTGAAAAACACATTATTACTAAAAGTATAAAGCCTGCCATTACTTTATTCAAGTTTGAAAAAAAAATTTATGGGAGTTGGGAATGACGACGTACTCCTCTAATCCCAGCTACTCAGAAGGCTAAGGCTGGAGGGTCGCTTGAACCCAGGAGTTTGAGGCTGCAGTAAGCTGTGATCATCCCATTACATTCCAGCCTGAGCAACAGAGTGAAATCCTGACTCTTAAACAAAATCTGATAATTATTATACTTATAAAGGAGGTGATATATCTTCAGATATCAGCATTTTTAAAAGTCAGTGATAAAATTACTTTCTTTGAAGAGTCAATAACTTATAGGAAATGCTCAGAAATAGTTTGGGAGCTAAAAAAAAAAAAAAACCTGTGATTTTTGGTGTATCTCAGAGTATACAGTGCACTCTACCTACCTACTACCAAGGGACATGGTATTCACACTTATTCCTAATGTTGGCAGAAAAATGTGTTAGTTTTGTTCCCACATTCTCCAGCTTTCAAGTTTCTGTCCCTAGAACATAGATTTAATCCCATAAGTTTGTTCTGTAATTTTATATACAAAAATCATCAATTTTATACTTCATTTGACCAATTTTATTTGCAAAGGTGTGACACAAGGTGTTAATTCATTCACAAAGATTTTTCCTGTTTTTGCTTAGCAATATTAGACATATCCTATTGGGGCTAGAAGTTAAACCTGCCTAGAGATCTCATATGTTTCCTAAGCTTATAACGCTACCCTACATGTCAGAAATACTTTTTGTGATTATTGGCTCATCAACTGATTTTGGGAACAAAGAACAATTACATTCACCTCAGTCAGGCTGTACTGTAGTGGCTGTAATTTTACCACATGGATGAACACTCTGCTAGCAGAGTTTTCTTCCTGTTTCATCTGCTGTGATTTGAGTTTGCAGCAAAGTTTATGTTCAAATTTGATCCCCAAAGTGGTGGTGTTGGGACGTGGGGCCTAGTGGAAGGTATTCCAATGATGGGGGTGAATCCTGTGTGAGTGGCTTGGTGTATTCTTACAGTAGTGAGTTCTTGCTTTGAAGAGAAAAGATTAGTTCTCTCTGGACCAGATTAATTCCCATAAGAGTGCGTTTTTATAAAGCCAGATTCCTCCTCCTGTTCTGTCCTCTTTCTTTACATTTGTTCACTTCTCTTTTAACCCTATCTGCCATGTTATAATGCAGCAGGGAAGCCCTCACCAGAAGTGAGGGCCATGGTTTTGAACTTTGCGGACTGTCAAACCATGAGCTAAATAAATTTCTTTTCATTATAAATAACCCAGTCTCAGGCATTCTGTTATAGCAACACAAAACACATTCTATGTTATTCTTTTCCATTATGGAGCAGTCCTATGGTGGGTTAATTTAGGCCTACAACTTTGTTTATCAATGGTTCGTCAGCATTTAAACTTACTGTTACTTCTTGGCCTCACTCTTTTTTGTTTCTCTGGGACATTTCTGTTTTTGTGTAAGAGACATAAAATTAATAACTTATAAACTTTGATATTTTTCCAAAGTCTATGAGGCTCTGGATGAGACAGAGTTCTTCCTCATTTCCACATACATTGAAGCTCATTTATAATTATCATACAAATGAATGAGAATTTCTCTACACCATATAAAAATTGTGCTTTGTGCTTTTAAAAGTTAGTGACTTTTTCCTGTGTCAAGAACACTTAAAAACTATAGTCTTAAAAATCTTAATGTCTACAATATCACATTGTTACTTGTAGGCATGATGTAGTACAACAGCTCTTAAGAACTGATTGATTGTGTATAATTATTGTATAACAATTGAGCAACAACTCACTACTTATTCCTCTTCTCATCCCCTGGCAACTACCATCCTATTTTGTGCTTTTATTTGTTTGACTAGGTTAGTACCTCAAATAAGTGATCATGCGGTACTTTTTTCTTTTTTTACTGACTTATTTCACAAACAGCACAATTACCTTTTTTTCTAAGGCTCGATAACATTCTGCTCTATAGACATAGCACACTTTATCCGTGTTGGGCCATGGACATCTGGATTGTTTCCGTATTTGAGTTAATAGAAATAATGCTGCAGTAAACATGGCGGTGCAGATACCTCTTTGAGATCCTGATTTAAATTGTTTTGGGTATATATCCAAAAGTGGGATTGTTAGATCATATGATAATTCTATTTTAATTTTATGAGGAAATTCCATACGGATTTTTTGTAGTTACTGTGCCATTTTACATTCCTACCAACAGTGTAAAAACGTTTCAGTTTCTCTGCAACCTCAATAAAACTAATAACACTTAATGCCTTTTTAAAAAATTAAAAACCATCCTAACGAGTGTTAGGTGATACCATTTGATCTGTATTTTCCTTATGACTAATGCTGTTGAACACATTTTTATAAACCTATTGACCATTTGTATTCTGTATCAGATAAACTGTAAATACTTTCTACCAATCCATAGTTTGCTTTTTCACTTTTGATTGTTTCCTTTGATGTGCAGAAGCTTTTAAATTTGACATAGTCCCACTTTACATTTTCTTTTGTTTCTTATGCTTTTAGTGTCCTATCTGTGAAATCACTGCTGAAATCAATGTCATAAAGATTTTCCCCTATGTTTTTTCTACTATTTTTACATTTTCAAGTCTTCTGCTTAAGTCTGTAATTCATGTAAGTTGATTTTGTATATGGCATATGATAGTGGTCCAGTTTCGTTTCTTTGAATGTCAATATCCAGTTTTCCAAAAACCATTTACCAGAAGGATTTTCTTGTCCTTATTGTATATTCTTGGTTATTTTGTTGAAGTTTAGTTTACTGTATGTGTTTGGGTTTATTTCTGGGCTATTTCTATTTCAATTACAGTTATTTCTATATCAATTACATGTCAGTTACACCTCAATATAGCTAAAAACTATTACTTTAATACACTTTCTCTCATTTCATGGTAGATTAGTTTGTCTTTAGCAAATGCACAGAATATGAGCAGATATTTATGATGAACATACCTCAACATTTTCAGAGAGAGAATGGCAGACAGGCAGAGGGAAGAAAGACAGCAGATCATGCATGTGTGAGTCAGAAAACTGCTCACAGATAAAAAAGTTGTACAATTATAACAAAAACCAGGATGAAAATTTATACTGTTTTATTGTCAGACTTATAAAGCTATAAAAGTTAAGACAACATGAAATTGAAAAAATAATAGACATATTTTTCTATGGAAACTATTATAGAGTCTGTAAGTAGACTCATACATAGTCAACTGATTCTCAACAAAAGTGCAAGGGCAATCCAATAAAGAAAGAATAATCTCTTCAACTTATGGTTAAAGAACAATCTACATGCCAGACTAGGTTATATGAAAAAAAAATTGTGATCCATCATTTGGAACCATACAAGAATGTACTCAAAATGAATCCTAGAGCTTTATGTAAAACTTAAAAACATTAAACTTCTAAACAAAAAGTAACATTGAAGACAATCTTTTGGACCTGGTTAAGACAAAACATTCTTAGTTACCATACCAAAAGTGAAATTCATTTAATAAAAAGAAAAAATAGATAGGTTGGTGTGGTGTACCATGCCTGTAATTCCAGTACTTTGGCAGGCCGAGGCTGGTAGATCACGAGTTCAGGACCATCCGGGCCTATATGGTGAACCTGTCTTTATTAAAAATATAAAAATTAGCTGGGTGTGGTAGCGTGTGCTGTAATCTGTTAGTTGAGAGGCTGAGGCAGAAGAATCAATTGAATCTGGGAGGCAGAGGTTACAGTGAGCCGAGAACTTCTGTATAAATTTTAATATTAAGAATTCTATATAATTTAATTATAAGAATTAAAACACTCTTCAGGCAGAGAGAACATATTTGTAAATGAAGTAGCTGACATAAGATGTATAAGGTAAATAATAAACAGTACCCCTAAAACAAAACAAAAACATTGTTTATACAAAGTTTAAACATACATATCACCAGAGAAAATGTTTTTTTGTTCGAAATTTGTTCAAAATTATTCAACTGGATAACAATACCAAGATAAGATAGGACTATACACCGTTAAAATAGAACAGGTAGATAGCTTATCATTACCAGCATGAATACAAAATAATACAGCCATTTTGGAAACCAGTTTAATAGATTCTTCTGTAGTTAACTATTCTCACATCATATGGCCCAGAAATCCCATTCTTAGATATAACTATTTGAAATGCAATTTATAAACTCACATAAACCTATTTGTAGATGTTTATAATATCTTTATTCATAGCTGCTCAAAATAGTTAATCCAAATGACCATCAACTGGAGAATAAAACTCTAATACCTCTTTAAAATAAAACACTGCTTTGCAATAAAAAAGAACCAACTCATCACATACCAGAAACATGGGTGAATCTCAAGTGCATTATGTTAAGTGATAACAGGCAGCTTCACTAGGCTGCATTCTGTATCTTCACTGATTGCTAGGTAGTGAGTGGAAAAGAAGTTGTCTACAAAGAGGTATGAAGGACTTGGGGATTTGTGAAACTGCTCTATATCTTAATTGTGGTGATAATAGCACAACTATATGCATTTACCAAAACTTACAGAAAAGTACATTTAAAAGAGGAAATTTTACCGAAGGTACTGAAAGAAAGAAAAGAATAACTTGCAAGCACCAAGGAGTGAAAATTAGAAGGACTGGCAAATCAAATATGCACATGAACATACACACACAGGAGTATGATAAAACAACCAAGAATATTGTATTTACAGTCAGTGTCTTCATAGTGAAAAGGCAATATATTTCTCACTCTCATTTAACATCCACAAAGTTTGAGACATATCTTCAGTTGTAATTATAATAGAAAAAGTTGCTTTTCTTAGGGAGTAATGCTCCAGATTTCCTTGATCATGAAAACAAGGATTAGATAAAGCAACCCAATTGATTTTAGTTTAACTTAGCATGCAAAGTATTTTCTCTTCTAGCTATTAGATATGATAGGCAGCCTTATTCATAATGATGGAAGGGGAAACTTAGATATGATAGGCAGCCTTATTCATGATGATGGAAGGGCAAACTGTCATTTTTTTTTGCTTTGGCCCTAGTCATGTTTATTTGGACATGGGGAGGGTCAGTGAGACTCTGTAGAATGGATGCAGTTTTCAGATGGAGAGGCTTGTTTTGACCAACATAGAAGGCAACAGGGCACTTAGAAATGCAGTTTCTACGACATTCTTTCAAATCTTCATATTTTGATACATGCTGTCCCTTCTACCTAGATTTCATGTGTCTGCCCCTCCCCACCAATCTCTTTGTCCCCACTTTTAGCCACTTGACATCTGTTAAGGTCAGTGCTTTTCATTCATTAGTGAGCATTTCCTCTCACTCATATGGATAACAATATTCAATATCATTAGATTATTACATAACCTATAAAATTCTAAATTTATTTCATACACTTTACACTCTTGAAGGTAATTTCTTCTTGTCACTCACATACATAGCACTGTGTCTCTGTGTCTGACACTTAATAGAAGCTGAAATCCATTGTAATAAGAAGTCAGTGAAATTTATATTTGTAAGTCTCTTTACCTCATTAATTCTGTTACCCTTCTTTGGCTTTTTGAGCTTTCATACCCTCATCAATTTCCAGAGTCTTACTTATTTGAGAGGGACTATATAATTTTTTTCTGAACTAAAATTAGATTTTCTAAAACAATTAATTAAAAAGCTACCCCAATCAATCAATATTAGATAGTCAGAAATACCATTGTAGGAAATATGTCAAACACAGGTAGAGAAGAAGAGCAAATGGCAGTGGTTGTCCAGAGGTCAAACCAGGGATGAAATGTTTCAGAGCAGATTTTGGAATGTGAAGAACATGGAAGGACTGTTGAAAACTAATGTGTAGTGGGCTCTACCCTGAAAGATGTGAGAAGAGTTTGAAAAACCCTGAAGTCTTCACTATAACTGATACCACATGGCCCTATGGGGATGATTAAATACAGATAGCTGAATTTGGTAGTCAGGAGATCCTTGGTGACATTAATCAATAATTTAGATAAATATCATGATAGAATATTGAATGATTGCAGACTGTTAATGTAAATCCAGAACCTTATCATCTTTATACATGTACTATATTTCTGCTTTGGTATTTGAGATAAAATCAAATGAAATACAGGCACCCTGATAGGGAAAGATTGGATTGCATGGATTTAGGAGCATCTACCTAAAGGTTTTCTAGCCATTTGGAAAACCACTAAATATCTAAATGCCAGAAAAGACAGACTTGCTTGTATGTATTATCACTTTTAAAATAAATAGTTTTTTAAAGAGTTTTTCTTATATAAAATACTAGAACTTGATGAACTTAACAAGAACATTTTTTAATGAAGAGTTTTGCATAATTTTAAACACACAATAATATACTATCATTATTTGGGACAATCTTAGGCAATTCAGTTAACTTAATTCTGTATTGCAGGATATTCGTAACTGGCATGTGATACATGGCATCATCAGTATAGATTTATTTTATTCATATATCAGAATAACACAGGCCTGACTTTAGTAGTGGTATTGTCTATACTTTTTAGCAAAGAATAGTTCTCTACACACACACACACACACACACACACACACACACACACACACACAGGCATGCTACATATGTATGGGCATACTTAGCTTATTTTCTAATTAATGACATCGCAAATTAGTCTCTCATATCAGTGAGGCTATTTGTCTTGTTTTCAAGCATTATGAATAGTACTTTACTTTTAGTCACTCATAACAAAGCTGCATACACACATACCTATTGCTGCTGAATTACATTACAGTGACATGAGTCAGTGCACTGTCATCCAGGTGTTGGCAGGGCTGATGTCCTTCTGGAGGCTCTGAAGACAAATCTGTTTCCCTCCCTTTTCCAGCTTCTAGAGGCCATCCACATGTCTTGGCTCACGGCTCCTTCCATGTTAAAAGCCAGCAAGATGGTAGTATCTTCAAATCTCTCTGACTCTGACCCTCCTCCTCTCTCTATCTTGTACTTAAAGGCCTTTTGTGGTTTCACTGTGCTCACTCAGATAGCCCAGAACAATCTCTTTATCTCAAAACCCTTTTATAAATAATACCTTCCAAGTCATTTGGACTTTAAAAGGTAACATACAAGAATTGTCCTGTAAGGATTAGGATGTCTCTGGGGGCCATGATTCTGCCTGCAGCATCTTTCTTATATTCCTTTCAATTCTATCTATAACTGTATGTCTGTGATATGTGTGGAATATGTTTTTATTTCCAAACCAAGATTGCCTCTATTTTACTGCCTCTCTTTATTTTCTTTCCTGACCGTTTCCCCTTCCCCCACATACTATTTTTTAAAGGCTTTAACGTTGTCTGTGTCCTGGCCATTTCATTCTTTTGAAATTGAAATGTTGCCATTTTTCCAAAATGAAAAGCAATTCTTTAACTTTATAATAATGCATAAGAATAAGAGTTGGAAAAAAACTTATAATACCAGAGGGGCAGAATTTTCAAAATCACATTATTCTACCTCTCTCTAAAATAATATGCCGTTAAAGATAAGAATGTGAATAAACAGCAATTGAGTGGACAGTTTTTATGATTGCATATGGTAGGTTTTTTGCCTGGGATTGTTAGTTTCTATTCTGTTCACAACAGAGTATTGTTAATAGATCTGCATTTTATTTTGTGAGCTAAAATAATGTTAAATGCATTCAATATAAATGTAAAAGCTCTTATTTTTAACTGTGATAAATTAAGATCACACTTGAAGAAAATTGCTGAAATGTTTTATATTTATTTTAATATATTCAGTTTTACAGTAACAAAGAATATTACTCATTCATATTCTCTCATAAAGCATCCATAGCCTCGCAGTTTCCACATTTTAGACTACATTTGTACATAGAAATCTCCTTCCACTTTCTGAAATTGTCTTCAATTTTTTATTTTCTGTATAATACAAGTGTCATTTAAAATTTTTTTCTTCATATGCTTTTCTGATATTATTCTTCCTCTAACTTTCATATTGTTAATATAACTAATTAGCAGATAGGTATATATAGTTGTAGGTATACATACTGTATATACAGTCATAGCAAACATTACAGTACCAAAATGTATGTTTTCAGAAAATTTATGTGTTTCTTAGTCTACACAAAGTACTTACATTTTGGTTTACACATTCATGTGTTCTGTTTCAAGAAAACGAACTTGCATATTTTTCAAGCCCATTGTTCTGTAACTCACTAATGTCTTTATTTATTAGTTTCCTAGTTTCTGTAGGTTTATTGTTTTGGTTTCTAAGCATCTTGAATTGTACATTATTTTTATTCATTTATAATAAAAGCGGTGCATCTTTAATTGGGAAAATATTGGCTGAATTCCCTTAGTTTAAATATGGTGTATTCTCATGGCCACTTATTTCTGAATAGTTTGTAGTTAAATTTTTAACATTTTCTTCAATTATTAGTATTTTCATAAGAATGATTGAGAGATTATTTCAAGGATTGGGAGAATATTTTTCATGTGTTCTTAATTTCTAGATTTAATTTAATTAGTAAACTATTAACCTAGTTTTAGAAATCTGTCAAAATATTAAGTAGAAGTTAAATTTAACCTGTATTCTATTTTTTACAATATATTATAGATAAAAGAAAAATCATTTTCTGTAAAAATCTGTGTATATAATTTAACATATAGGCTGTGTATATATACATAAATATACTATGTTCAATCTTCTTGTTTAGCTAAAGATAATTATGACTTGCATATCTAATAAGGATCTGACATTTACAAATATATAGAACAAAAGCATAAATCTCACTTTTCATTTCTCCAAGAGTACCCCCTTTGAAAGGTTCTTCCATAAATACTAATGCTAAGGCCCTTCACCTGGTTTGCCAAACCAAATCACATAGTAGTCATAATTTGTTCATTTTTTTCCATTGTCTGCTCTAATCCATTAACAAATCATATTGGTTCAGCCTCAAATATATATTTTGAATCTATGTATTTTCCCTTCATGTCTTCTTTTATATCCTTGTTTACAGCTACAGTAATACCTCACTAAGATTATCACTATAACTTTCTAATTCGCCTCCTTTCTAGTCATTCTCAACAAAGCAGTCAGATATCATTTTAAAAATTCCATTTTCACAACCACTTCCACTCATCATCTTCCTTCTCCATGCTTGAACTTCTTCAATGACTTTTTAATTGCATTTTTTATAACATCCAAACAAGTTGTTGTATATGTCTTAGTCTGTTTTGTTTTGCTTTGCTATAATAAAATACCCAAGACAGAGTAATTTATAAGGAAAAAAGGTTTATTTGCCTCACAATTCTGATGTCTGAAGGTTCATGTTTCTGATACCTGGAAGTCTCATCTACGTCTGGTGGGAGCCTTAGGCTGCTTACTCTCTGGGTGGAGGTACAGGGAAGCCAATATCTGCAGAAATCATATGGTAAGAAAAAAAGCAAGAGAGAGAGATGGGGAGGTCTCACACCCCATTTAACAAAAATAGCTCTCTCAAGAACTAATAGAGTAAGAAATCAACCTATGGGAAGGGCATTAATGTATTCATGAGGAATCTATCTTCGTGATCTAAACAACTCCTACCAAGTCTAGATGACTTTAGAGTATCTTTCATGAATTATCAGAGACCCCCACTCTCAAATACCTTTTTGAGTCTAAGGGGTTTCAGAGGCGCTACTTGTCCCTCAGCTTCAGATTTTTTGCCCTGTCAGCCACTGAGCATTGAAAACAGTTGACACTGGAGTTTGAGAACTGGCTGCCTCATTGGCATTTTACTGCTGATTTTATAATTACCATTATCCCAAATCAAGTTGGAATAATTTTGAGAACACCGTAGTGCATATAATTTTGAAAAACCAAACTCTGGACTCTGGAAAGAGTTGGGGGCTCATATTGGAACAGCTCTTCCGCTTACTTTTCTCTAGCCCTGGACGATTTCTTCACTCTGGGAGTTTGTCGGGAAAGAGATCTGTTTACTTAGAGGAGAAATGGAAGAGCCTGTGGGAGACTTTGGCATTATGTTAAATTTCATATCAATATTTAAGAGAATCTGCTGAGTTGTTATTTCTGGTCATGTGAAGCCAGTGGGAAAGAAGTACATTAGAAAAAGCTCTGAGAAATATATGCTTCATGTATGCTTATAAATGTGTTGATTGGAAGGTAGGATCTCTGTTTGAGGGGGATAAAAGGAAAAAAATGCTACTATAGTACCTTTCACATAAGGGGTGGAGGAGGGAATAGAAATATATTTTTTATGATTTCAGGTATTCTATATTTGGTCTTTTCCCTCTAACTTCACAAATCAAGTTGAAAAAGAATAACATTCTGTGTATGTGAATGTGCTGGTTGATCATGGTGATATTTAGAACAGGATAGAGGGTTTAGATAAAGTGTGTAAGTAACAGTCTCTCAAAATTTTAATGTAGGTGAATCTGTGACCAAAATTAGAAGGAAGTAGAAGAGCCAAAAGTAGTTTACTAAAAGATTTCAAGGACTGTTCTTACCTAGCATGGAGAAAAAAAATAATATGGTCTTTTTTAAGAACCAGCCTCAACTACAATATAAATTGTGTTGTTTGTGTCATCTGGAAAGCTCCCCTGCGGAATGGAGTATGAATTCCTTCCTTGCCTTATTACTGAAAAATAATGAGATGTGTTTTATCATTTGTGTGTTTAAATTTGTTTTTTAAAGAACAAAAGTGAATTTCTATCTGATTATTAGCATATTTATAAACAAATAATCAAAAAATGTTTCCCATAAATTATATTAGTTTATTCTCATAACCGTTAACTGTGTTTTGACTTTTTAATTAGAATCCACTTTTGGTGATCAAAAATGACAGCTTGCATTGCCCTCAATCACGTAACTAATTAGTGACATAGCTACAATTCAAAAGTCAGCTTTACTAAATGATTTTCCTTGGTTGTTTTCATTAGCATAGAGTTAGCTAGAATTCAATGGTATTATTTCTGTCTCCTAGCAATGGCACATATAAAAATCTTAAGTTCCTGGACTTCATTCAAAGGGGGCAGCATTAGGGAAGAAGTTGAATTTAAGGGAATCAACCAGAAAAAGGAGGCTCACTACTGAGGGTAACAGAGCTTGAAGCAACTCTTAGTCTTTACCAAGCAGCCATAGGTAATTTTTCTTGGGAAATTTAAATTCAGTTATGTATGGAAAGGGAGTTGATAAAGAAGCAGTTCTAGTTTGATCAACTTCTAAGACTATGCTCTTGCTAATTTTACAGCAGTGTATTTCCCAGGATGCATGACAAGGGACTCTAAGACAGTGCTGTGTAATCACGAGGTTTTAGAAAACATATCTTTTCACTGTTCAACAGTTCATACAATTTTTCCATATTGATTAACTACATGGATTCACTAGAGGCTCATCTTACTGAATCTGATACAAACACTGTGAAAAGCTTCTGGAAGTTTGCTGCAAGAGAAGTCTGAAGTTATCTTAACTCCTAGGGGAACAGGAAAATAGCAACCTGGAGAGTGGTACAAAAGGAGCCAGCGACCTGCAGTTGTGGGAACGTCTTGCCATCTACACGGTCTGTAATCAAACCAAGCACTTCTGGTGATCAGGACTCAGACGCTAGGAGTTTTTTGGAGTATCGCCCTGAAATGCAATGGAAGCACAGGGTCATATTGGGTCTCTATAGGTGCTAGGGCTTGCTTTAAGGGGGCAGTGGAACGAATCCTGGGGCTGCTGTACTAAAGTGGCTATTACTCCTCCTGAACTCAAAGGCCGGTAAGACATTTTAGTATACATCCTTATAAAATGTCTAATAATCACAGTATCCAAACCTAGAGGAGAAACATAGAAACAGGAGCATGGAATAGGTGTTAAAAAACTAAAGATTGGAGAACTTGAGATAGTTCCTTAGCTTCTACAGTACACAGATATGTTGAAATAGTATTACATTTAAAATAGCTAAAGTACTATAATCTTCAGGTAATGGTATCAGCTTAAAAATCATCTTTGATTGTTTTCTTGAAATTGCTGTTTCCTTATATGTAGGCCAAGTACCTTGGGAACCACTTTTTGGAAATTTTTGACCTTCTCTCTGTCTCTTGCAATGAGTTACGAAATTTGTTTTAATTATAAAGTTTAAATACTAAATCTCTATTATACAATTTATTTAAACATATAACTAAGACATATAAATAATGTGTAATGTATTATAATGTTTAAAGTGAGAACAAATTAAATAGGTTAACATCCTTGGTTGTATTGCTTTGAAGTGTTTAGGCAAAAATAAAAGATACTGGACAAAAATGTAAATATTTGATCTATTAAATATCAGTATTATGATTTATAGGAAAATATTGATTCATAGAAATTACTATTGGTATCCTGAAATTTTGTGATATGGAATCATGAGTTGAATAAAGTAAGAAAGGGAAAGTTAGAAATCTTGAAACTGCTAAACCATTAATTAAAAATAACATATAGGGAGAGAGATCCAAGATGGTGGATCACTAGCAGCTCGGGATTGTAGCTCCTACCGAAAGACCAGAGAACGAGAGGACGCCACACTTTCAGATCAGTTTTTGTTGCTCACGCACCAAGAGATACCCAGCAGAGGAGCCCCACATGTCGCCAGCGCGACTCTTGAGGCCGGTGGGGCGGTTTTGCTGCTGCCTTGGAGTGGCGGTTTTTGGTGCAGAGTCAGCAAAGCACCATCAATCTTAAAGCCGCTATTTTGGCTGGCGCAGTGGGTTGCTCAGATTCTAGCTCCGGGAATCAACAAGTTGGACGTCCATTCAGAAACTCAACTATAAAGATGGTAATTATAAAGACTACAGATGGATAAATTTATAACGAAGGGAAGAAAACAGCCTAAAAAGGCTGAGAATACCCAAAATCAGAATGCCTCTCCCTCTACAGGGGATCACAGTTCCTCATCAGCAACAGAACAAGGCCTGATGGAGAAACAAGTGTGTTCCATTAACAGAAGAAGTCTTCAAAAGGTAGATAAGAAACTTCAGTAAATTAAAATAACTTATTCTAACCCAATGCAAAGAAACTAAGAACTTTGAAAAAAGGTTTGATGAAATGTTAACAATAACACACAATTTAGAGAGGAATATAAGTGAATTAATGGAGCTGAAAAATACAACACGAGAACTTCGCGAACTATGCACAAGTTTTAACAGCCGAATTGATCAAGCAGAAGAAAAGATATCAGAGGTCGAAGACCAACTTCATGAAATAAAACAAAAAGACAAGATTAGAGAAAAAAGGATAAAAAGGAATGAGCAAAGTCTCCAAGAAATATGGGACTATGTGAAAAGACCTAATCTACGTTTGATAGGTGTACCTGAATGTGACGAAGAGAATCAATCCAAGCTGGAAAATACACTTCAGGATATTATTCAGGAAAACTTTCCCAACCTAGCAAGGCAGGACAATATTCAACTCCAGGTAATACTGAGAACACCACAAAGTTATTCCTTAAGAAGACCAACCTCAAGGCACATAATCGCAAGATTCACCAGGGTTGAAATGAAAGAGAAAATACTGAGGGCAGCCAGAGAGAAAGGTCAGGTTACCCATAAAGGGAAGCCTATCAGACTCACAGCAGATCTCTGAGCAGAAGCCCTACAAGCTAGAAGAGAGTGGGGGCCAATATCCAACATCCTTAAAAGAACTTTCAACCCAGAATTTTACATCCAGCCAAACTAAGCTTCATAAGCAAAGGAAAAATAAAATCTTTTGTGAACAAGCAAGCACTCAGAGGTTTCACCACCACCAGGCCTGCTTTACAAGAGCTTCTGAAAGAACCACTACAAATAGAAAGGAACAACCAGTATCAGCCTTTCTAAAAAATACCAAAAAATAAAGAACATCAACATAATTAAGAAATTGCATCAACTAATGGGCAAAACAGCCAACTAACATTAAATGACAGTATCAAACTCACATATATTGTTATTAATTCTAAATTTAAATTGACTAAATCCCCCAATCCAAAGACACAGACAGGCAAAAAAAAGCCAAAGACCCATTGGTATGCTACATCCAGATCCATCTCGTATGCAAGGATACACAAAGACTCAAAACAAAGGGATGGAGAAAAACTTACCAACCAAATGGAGAGCAAAAATAAATAAATAGAAAGCAGGAGTTGCAATTTTTTCTGATAAAATAGACTTCAAAGCAACAAAGATCAAAAGAAGCAAAGAAGGATATTACATAAAGATAAAAGGATCAATGTAACAAGAAGAGCTAAGGATCCTAAATATATATGCACCCAATACAGAAATACCCAGATATATAAGACTTATAAAGAGACTTGGACTCCCATACAATAATAATGGGAGACTTCAACATCTATATTAGACAGATCAATGAGACAGAAAGTTAACATCGATATCCAGGACTTGAACTCAGATCCGGAACAAGCAGTCTTAATTAACATTCATAGAACTCTCCACTTTAAATACACAAAATATACACTCTTATCAGTACTACATCACACGTATTTACAGGTTTAAATGAAATATTGGTTGGCTGCTTGTTAATTATTTTCTTCCCTCATTTTTTTTTTATGTCTCTATTATCAAACACAATTACAGGCATACCCATTTTTAGACTGCATTCTGGCCCGGGCAATAAAGCAACATGCCTGTTCTCTCTCCCTCTTCCTCTTCCTCTTTTTTCCTTTCCTTTATTCTTTTCTTTTTCTTTTCCTTTTTTTTTCTTCTTTCTTTCTTCCTCAAAAAAAAAAAATAATAACATATAGAGTTTAAATAAGCAACAAATAATTTTGTGCATAACTTTCTTTAAATATTTCAATTAAAAAAATTTTTCCTTTTTTTTTACTTATATTTTAGTTTAGGAGTACAAGTGTAAGTGTAGATTTGTTACATAGGTAAATTTGTGTCATGGGGTTATGTTATATAGATTGTTTCATCACCCAGCTCAATGGTTAATGAGTGTCAACTTGATTGGATTGAATGATACAAAGAACTAATCCTGGGTTTGTCTGTGTGGGTGTTGCCAAAAGAGATTAACTTTGAGTCAGAGGGCCGGGGAAGGCAGATCCACCCTTAATCTTGTGGGCACAATCTAATCAGCTTCCAGTGGATATAAAGCAGGTAGCCGGGCTCACTGGATGTGGTAGCTGATGCCTGTAATCCCAGTACTTTGGGAGGCTGAGGAGGGTGGATCATGGGGTCAGGAGATTGAGACCATCCTGGCTAACATGGTGAAACCCCATTTCTACTAAAAATACAAAAAATTAGCTGGGTGTGGTGGCAAGCACCTCTAGTCTAGTCCCAGCTACTTGGGTGGCTGAAGCAGGAGAATTCCCTGAACCCAAGCAGCAGAGCTTGCAGTGAACCAAAATCACACCACTGCACTCCAGCCTGGGCAACAGAGCAAGATGCCATCTCAAAAAAATAAAAATAAACTGGCAGAAAAATGAGACAGGCCTCGCCTCCCAGCCTACATTCTTCTCCCTCACTGAATACTGCTTGACCTAGAACATCAGACTCCTAGTTCTTGTCTGGGGACTCGGACTGGCTTTCCTTGCTCGTCAGCTTGCAGACAGCCTATTGTGGGACCTTGGTTAATACTTAATAAACATATATATATCTCCTTTTAGTTCTGTCCATCTAAAAAAATCCTGACTCACGCACCCAGGTATTAAGCCTACTGTTAGTTATTTTTTCTTATCACCTCCCTTCTCCCACGGTTTACCCTCCAAAAGGCCCCAGTATATGGTGTTCTCCTCTATGTGTCTATATGTTTTCATTATTTAGCTCCCACTGATAAGTGAAAACGTGGTATTTGATTTCCTGTTCCTTTGTTAGTTTGCTAAGGATAATGGCCTCCAGCTTCATCCATGTTCTTTCAAAATATGTAAACTTGTTCTTTTTATGGCTGCATAGTATTCTATGGTATATATATACAACATTATCCAGTCTATCATTTATGGGCATTTAGGTTGATTCCATGTCTTTGCTATTGGGAATAGTGCTGCACTATATATAATACAATATAAATCATTCTATTACAAAGACACATGTATTGTGAACATACACATACATGTGTCTTTGTAATAGAATGATTTATATTCCTTTGGGTGTATACCCAGTAATGGAATTGCTGGGCTAAATGGTACTTCTGTCTTTAGGTCTTTGAGGAATTGCCACACTGTATTCCACAGGGCTGAACTAATTTACACTCCAATCAGCAATGTATAAACATTCCTTTTTCTCCACAATCTCACCAGCATCTATTATCTTTTTGACTTTTTTTGTTTTTGAGACAAAACTTTTTGTTCTTGTTGCCCAGGCTGGAGTGCAATGGTGTGATCTGGGCTCACTGCAACCTCTGCCACCTGGGTTTAAGCAATTCTCCTGTCTCAGCCTCCCAAGAAACTGAGATTACAGACATGCACCACCATGGCTGGCTAATTTTGTACTTTTAGTACAGATAGGGTTTCACCATGTTAGTCAGGCTGTTCTCAAACTCCTGACCTCAAGTGATCCACATGCCTTGGCCTCCCAAAGTGTTGGGATTATAGGTGTTGGCCACCACACCCAGCGATTTTGACTTTTTAATAGTAGCCATTCTAACTGATGTGAGATGGTATCTCACTGTGATTTTGATTTGCATTTCTCTAGTGATGTTGAGCTTTTCTTCATATGATTGTTGACCGCGTGTATTTCTTCTTTTAAAAGGTGTTTGTTTTGTGTCCTTTTGTATACTTTTTAAATGGATTTTTCATTTTTTCCTTGTAAATTTGTTGAAGTTTCTTTTATATGCTGGTTGTCAGACCTTTTTCAGATGCATAGTTTGCAAAAATTTTTCTCCTATTCCATAAGTCATCTGTTTACTTCCTTGATAGTTTTTTTTTTTTTTTTTTCTGTGCAGAATCCTTTAAGTTTAATTAAATCCTGTTTGTTGATTTTTGCTTTTGTTGCCATTGCTTTTGGTGTCTTCATCATGAAATTTTTGCTTGTCCCTGTGTCCTTAATGGTATTGTCTATGTTGTCTTCCAGAGTTTTTGTAGTTTTGAGTTTTACATGGAAGTATTTAATGCATCTTGAGTTAATTTTTGTCTGTGGTGTAAGGAAGAGGTCCAATCTTAATTTTCTGCTCATAGCTAGCCAGTTATCCCAGCACAATTTATTGAATAGAGTGTCCTTTCCTCATTGCTTGTTTTTGTCATATGTGTTGAAGATCAGATCGTTGTAGGTGTGTGATCCTATTTCTGGGTACTCTATTATGTTCCATTGGTCTGTGTGTGTGTTTTGATACCAGTACCATGCTGTTCTGATGACTGTGGCCCTGTAGTATAGTTTGAAGTCAGGTAGTGTGATGCCTCGACCTTTTAACTTTTTGCTTGAAATTGCCTTGGCTATTCCAGCTGCTTTTTGATTCCATATGAATGTTAGCATAGTTGGTTTCTTCTAGTCCTATTAAGAATGTCAGTAGTAGTTTATAGGAATAGCATTGAATCTGTAAATTGCTTTGAGCACTATGGTCATTTTCATGCTATTGATTATTCCTATCCATGAGAATAGAATATTTTTTTTTATTTGTGTGGGTCACCTCTGACTTCTTTGAGCAGTGGTTTATATCCCTCCTTGTAGAGATATTTCACCTCCTTATTTATCTGTATTACTAGGTATTTTATTCTTTTTATGGCAACTGTGAATGGGAGTTCATTTGCGATTTGGCTCTCAGCTTAACAATTCTTGGTGTATAGAAATGCTAGTGATTTTTGCAGATTAATTTTGTATACCGAGATTTTGCTGAAGTTATTTATTAGTTTAAGAAGCTTTAGACCAGGCACAGTGGCTCATGCCTGTAATCCCAGCACTTTGGAAGGCTGACATGGGTGGATCACTTGAGGTCAGGAATTCAATACCAGCTTGGGCAACATGGTAAAACCCTGTCTCTACTAGAAATAGAAAAAGTAGCCAGTTGTGATTGTACATGACTGTAATCCCAGCTACTCAGGAGGCTGAGGCACAAGAATTACTTGAACCAAGGAGGCAGAAGTTATAGTCAGAGGAGATCACACCACTGTACTCCAGCTTGGTTGACAAAGTGAGACTGTGTCTCACAAAATAAATAAAAAGAGAAGCTTTTGAGCTGAGATGATAGAGTTAAATTCTACAAGTCAGAAGAGATTGGGGACTGATAGCCAACATTCTTAAAACAATTTCCAGGGCTGGGCATGGTTCACCATTCTTAAAAGAATTTCCAGGGCCACTCATGCCTGTAATACCAGCACTTTGAAAGGCTGAGACGGGCTAATCATAAAGTCAGGGGTTTGAGACCAGCCTGGCCTACATGGTGAAACTCTGTCTCTACTAAAAATAGAAAAATGAGCCAGGTGTGGTGGTAGGCATCTGTAATCCCAGCTACTCAGGAGGCTGAGGCAGGAGAATTGCGTGCAATGGGGAGGCAGAATTTGCAGTGAGCCAGGATTGTACCACTGCACTCCAGCTTGGGTGACAGAGCTAAACTGTCTCAAAAAAAAAAAAAAAAATTTCCAACCTAGAATTTAATATCCAGCTGAACTAAGCTTTTATAAGCAAAGGAGAAATAACATCCTATTCAGATGAGCAAATGCTGAGAGAATTTGTTACCCACCAGACCTGCCTTCAAGATCTCCTGAAGGAAGAACTAAATATGGAAAAGAAAGACTGTTATCAGCCACTACAAAACACACTGAAGTACACAGATCAGTGACACTATGAAGCAACCATATAAACAAGCCTGCAAAATAACCAGCTACCATAATGATAACAGGCTGAAATCCACACATACCAATACTAACCTTAAATATAAATGGGATAAATGCCCCGATTAAAAGACATAGAGTGGCAAGCTGGATAAAGAACCAAGACCCATTGGTATGCTGCCTTCAAGAGGCACATCTCACATGCAGTTACACATATAGCTCAAAATAAAGGGATGGAGGAAAATCTCCCATGGAAATGGAAAACAGAAAAAAAAGCTAGGGGATGTGGTTTTAGTTTCTGACAAAACAGACTTTAAACCAACAAAGATCGAAAAAGACAAGGGCATTACATAATGGTAAAGGGTTCAATTCAACAAGAAGGTCTAATTATCCTAAATATATCTGCATCCAAAATAGGAGCACCTCTATTCATAAAGCAAGTTTCTGGAGACCTTCAAAGAGACTTAGACTCCCACATAATAATAGTGAGAGACTGTAATACCCCACTGACTATAATAAGTTTTAAAATAATCATGTGTTTCCTTAGGCTGTTTACTGCCATTTGGTTAAACCCTATTTCCTACAGTCATGCTTTTTCACATATTCAAATTAGCTTTGTGAGTTACCACCAAATCAAAAGATGACAAATCCTATGACACACTTACACTAATAAGCAAAAAATATTTCGATTTTAATTTTTTTTACTCTTTCCTTACTGGAGTACTTCAATTCCAAGTTAATTGGAATTGGAAATGGTCTTCAATTTTTAGACTAAAAGTAAGTCAAAGTGTTTCTTTGTAAAATATACGTCCCTGTGTCTCTCCAAACCTAGTTTGAGAATATATAAGAAAAATAATTTGAGTATAATTTTTCCAAAGCTCATGTCTATACTGATGTATTGCAAATAGGTATGTTGCTACAATACACCTAGTTTGCCACATAGAAATGGGCATATTTTGCTGATTTCATGTTGGCCTTTAAAAATATCTGAATTCACAAATAAAAGTAGAAGGTGGCTTTTGTTTTCAACTCTTAACTTTAAAATAATAAGCTAGATAAGTGCTGGTGTAATTTTTTGGAAAGAATTTACATTGTTCTCTATGATCTTGAAAGTTTTTACTGAACAAAAACTTTTTATTACATGTTCAGTGAAGTCAATTCTTTAAGCTTTATGGACATGACCCTTTTGTGGTTAGTAATCCTTAGCAAAATTCTGTATTTTTGATTATTTATTTAATTGACATCTGGCTGTTAATTCATTTTAGTTTTTCCCAAGTATCTGTTTTTGACCTGTAAGTTTGGTTGGCATTATTATAGGTGATTGATGTGTTATTTTTCAAATGCATATACTGTATTTCAGATTAGATTAGACAATTCTGTTTTAATAATATTCAATATTTATCCGTTATTTTATAGACAGTTCTGATCCATTTTTATGATTTAAATTTTATTTTATTTTATTTGAGTATATATTAGAAAACCCCACATATCAACAACCTCCCTAACAAGGGGAGATATGTTTTAGACTTTATTCTTTTCAATTAGGCATATTATTTATTTTTGTTACCTTTCACATTATTAAAATTGTATATAGTTGTATATTAATATAGAAACATGTCAATAAGTATATATATGATAAATACATGTATTTTTTGTATATTGAACAATACATAAGCAATTTATATTGAACTACACACATACATGCTTTACCTTGGACTCCCTATGACCTTATCTATGACAATCGCAGTGACATCTTATTTTTGACATATTTTGAGAGATAGTCTTTTGCATGGTTCTGATGATAGAGGTTTGATGATATTAAGAAACACTTTTCACAATAATGTTGCTGTATTCATTATATTTGAGGGAAATAAGATAAAAAAAATCTGTGCTAAAATATCCTTCTATTCATAATTAATCAAGTTTCTTTTCAGCAGTATGATTTTAGTATTGCCTCTTACCCACCCACCATGTGTCAAATTTTAACTTACATTATATAACAAAAATGTTGTTTTGAAATGTGAGCTATTATGTTTCTATAAATGGGTGGTTATCTTATGTAAGTATAGTCGTGTGTGCTATATGAATAGTCTCTTATGTTTCACTGGAGATTTTGAACATTTGACTTCTTGTTAACTAAAACATGAAGCATAGGATATGCTTATGTACATGATATTTATTCAGTGTTTTCATTGCTTTTACATATAACTGAGAGTAGGATTTGGCCACTTTTCATACAGAGAAGCATATTCTCATCTAGATAGTCATCCAGTATAGAAATACATTATTAAAAAAAAAAAAAAAACCTTCCAAGCACAAATTGCTGGAATTTGTTTGGTCAGCAAATCTGTTATGTAGTTTTATGAAGATGAATTCTGCTGAAAATGTCTTGTGCTTTCCTTTTTCAGAAATACCAAAGAAAAACATGGCATTGCCAGAGTTGTATAACCATGTATAGTTATGAATCCTGTTTTTAAATGTAATTAGGAACATTGAAGCAATTTTTTAAAAAGAGCATTTAATGTAAATAGTCTAAAATTACAACATTCCTAATGGCTCGGCTAGATATATTACTTTACTGACTTTATGATATCTTCAAAAAATTAAACTTGGGTTCCAACTGAGTTGACTGCAGAGCAAGAATATTCAAATGGACCCTTATTAAATGTTTGTTGCCTGCATGTATTCCATTATAATTCTTTTTCCTTATTAATCATTAGCTTCAAATGATAATTTTTATCTTTTTTTTTAAATATTTTGCAAGACTCTCTAATATCTTGGTTGCATAAATAGTAAAAATTTATGAAAGAATTTGTTTAGTAAACTTTTTTCCCTGCTGTACGAACCTCTGACTTAATTGAAATTCCTCCAGAAGCAAAAGCCAAAGGAAAGGAATAGTAATGAACATTCACACCCAAAGATTGGGAAGAAACTCGTTCTAAATGAGTTGTCTAGCTATCTCTGTCTTGGGAGCAACTACAGAATGTGCTGCAGGGTCAGGGAAATCAGTTATCAGCCGTGACTGCCTATCTAAAGTACAAGGATTGGTAGGCAGGAAATAGAGATTCTAGTTATTTTACCGATGAAATGGGGTTCATACTATTTTCTCTATCAGCTAACCGTGTTATATGCAAGATAATGCATTTGAAAGTGGTTTGTAAATACTTGCTAAGTAATACAAACTATTGAAAGAAAATAGCAACTATTAAATTTTTCCTATTACTTGATTTGCAATAGGCACATGTAATCTCACTTAATTCTTACCATAACTCTATGATGGATAAATTCTTAATATTACTTTGATACTGATAGGAAGAAACGTAAAAATTGTTAGGTAACTGTCCCAAGCTCACACAATCAGAGATGGTGGAACTCCCAAGGGAATGCAGGTATGTCCATTATACCAGACTGCCTCCATTGTGGAAATATTAGGGATTTTAAAAAGTAACAGTGAACAGGGAAAGTAGAATTAATGTATGTCTAAATTGTATTGTACATTTAGTATTCTGGTTTTTGTTTGTTTTGAGACAGGGTTTCAGTCTGTTGCCCAGGCTGTAATGCGGTGGGACAACCTTGGCTCGTTGCAACCTCCTCTTTTCACCTCGGCCTCTGGAGCAGCTGGGACTGCAGGTGTGCACCATCATGCTTTGCTAGTTTTTGTATTTTTAGTAGAGATGGGGTTTCCTTATGTTGCCCAGGCTTGTCTCAAACTCCTGGGCTCAAGCGATTCACCGGCTTCAGCCTCTCAAAGTGCTGGTATTAGAGATGTGAGCCACCATGCCTGGCCTATTCTGTTCTTAAATAGTTTATTTTTCAGTACACCTGTCAAAAGATTTTTGAACAAATTGGGAGAGTATAAGCATCCTTAGCAATATTTTGAGGATATTCTTGTTATAGTCTCAGATATAGACAAGGGCATAAAAAATAATAAGAATAGAAAGAGAGTGAAGAGAAATTGCTGAAAAAACTTGCTGAACAGAAAGTTTGTTGCCTTAGACAATGGATGTCTTAGAATGTTCAAAGAAAAAATGTTTCCAGGTAACATCTGAGTTAATTAAAAGAAAGACATTCCAACTGGCTGATTCTACAGTGAATAATCTGAAAGTAAAGCACCAGAAACATTCTGTGCGCATTCACACCGTGATCTACTGAACTTAACAAGGCATTATATAATAAGTACAAAAAGACTGCTTTATAGTTCATAAGACTTTACAGTTTTACTTGTCACTTATATAAAGCTTATTTCATTACATTTATTCTCAAGTTTTACCAGGAATCTCATTATTAGAATTGGAATCTGACTAAGGCTTAGGGGAAAGTATCTTATTTCTACTAAGTAATCCCTACACACTAGGCAACTGAACTCACATAATTCATCTTATTTAAGAGTCACAGCAAACCCAAAATATTATTATTCCACTGTTTCTGATGAGGCTTAAAGATCTTTAATAGAATGCAGGATAAAAATACATATGTTTTAGAGCTAGTACTTGAATCTACTAAATCACTTAACTTTCTAAAGGTACAATATTGACTTACTCAGATAAGGTTATTATTGCCTATCTATCTCAGCCTCATCAAAAGCACATTATGAAGCCATTATTCAGTGACTTGAGCCAAAATACAACCTAAGTGGTCCAAAGAGAATGATTGCTTTTAGTTAAATTAGAATTACATCAAGCTTAATTTACTTACTGCAGCCTCTTGTGTATTTATCATTGAGTCTTTGGTATTTACATCTATGTACTTGCTGCTATAGAGCCAGATTGCCTAGCTTTAGAAACACAAGATTCTCCTCTTACTAGTTGTAATGAGAAATAGGGTGGTAATGATGATGATGAAGCAAAAAAAAAGATGAAGATGGTGGTGATAAGAATGATAACAGTGATAAAAGTTTTACAATGTACCAAGCACAAGGAAATTTTTATTTCAAGAAGGACAAAACAAGTCTCAAAATTTTGGGGGAGGGTTGTTGGTGGTGGCAGAGAGAATACCCTGAGACAAGAGAGTGTAAGAGCTCAAGTGTGGTCCAAGTTTACTGAGGCAGTTTTAAAAGAAACAGAAAATGTCTTTCACTCATACTCATCTTCCAGTATGTCTCCCTTACTCCTACCCTGAAAGAAGAGCTTTCCATGAAAAGCAAGTCAAACTGCGAACGCTGTATCACTGTGTGATGTATTGTGTATTCATATAACAGTTGTTTGCAAGTCAATAGGGAGCTAAATCACACAGCATAAAGCAATGGAATGGTGCATGGTTAGGAAACAGAACTCAGGAGGGACAGAAACCAGGAATTCTAATGTGAAGAATGAGTATATTATCTCCTTATTCACAGTGGATACCTTGTCTCTTATCTCTCGGATTTCTCTGTTTTATTATTTTTTCACTCTCTGTAGACAGTTTATTTTAATGTCTCTGTGCATATTAAAATGTAATTCCAGCTCCAAATTTACAGAATTTCATGCACAAATTTAACAGATTTTTCCTGATCAGCCTATATAAACAACTGTCTACTCTACCTTCTTACTTTGCTTTATTTGTTTCATCATTGTATTGCTACCTCATCTGTGCTTTTTCTGTCTTTCTCAGCAGATTAGAAGCTGAGAGCACATTTTCTGCTTTGTTCCTCTGTGTCCACCTAGACCTTGTCGAGGACTAAATATCCAGTACATATATATTGAAAAAATCGTGGATAAATCTCAGATTCTAGATACATATATACAGAAATATCTGACTTATGAACTAGTTAAATAGATAGTATCTGGGGAGTTTTGTGTGTGAGAAATAGATCATATAAGAGCTTCCAGAAAATAGTTTCTGGAGGTAAGCATTGCTAATGGGGGAATAACAGCCTGAATGACTGTCCTCCTTTTCGGACTCAAAGGATCGTTATCATAAACCATAATCAGTCTCTTCTCTGTAAATTAAGATTCTCTCTATTCTTATTCACTCAATTTCCTGGAAGAATAGAAAAAATATTGGAGAAGTGAGGGAATGCTCAGCCATGCGGAATCTTGACCCAATGATACATGATAGATACAAATATTGATAGATATAGATTTATATAGATATCAGTAATATAATTGTGTATATTATACAATTCCATTGGTTGTTTATGATATGCCAAATACTAACAAAATATATGTACTTTACATATATTTTCTTACCCAGTGTAGACACCAATTTATGATGTGAATGTTATTTAAAAAAGTCAATTTTATAAGCGAGAAACAGACATTTGGTAAAAGGGTTTGATGCATTGACTGAGGATTTTCATTTGGGTACTTTTATTTTAAAGCTCATGGTCTTAGCTAGGACTCTATAATACCTTATTACTGTTTCTGGGCAATTTTAGGGTATTGGTTAAGTCACAGTTGATCCACTCAGGTTTTTACAATTTCATGAACCTTAATTTTATACTCCATCTTCCATCCCACATAGAATTACCTCATATCCATTAAGATTCCACCTAAATTTCAATTTTATGTAAGTACTTGTTTTTAACTCATGCTACAGTGCTACTCATGGATCTCACACCTACTTAAAAATAAACAAACCTAGTTTGTTTATTTCTATGTACTTCATAGAAAAATTGCTCTATTCTAAATTGTGCAGAGTAGAGTTTCTTAATTCAGCTATAAAATAATTCATTTAATTTTCCCTTTGTTTTCTTTCTTTTTCCTCTATTTTACTGCTTTACCATGAATTTATGAAACATTGTTATGAGCTTATTGCTGTGAAGTTCTTTTTATAAATTCACCTGATTAAATCCTTTCTAATTTTAAGAGTGGTATAATGATAATATAATCTTTTTTGAAATCCTTCCTTTCTCCATTTTTTTTTAATTTTATTGTTTGTTTTGTAAACACATTGACTCCTAAAATAGTCTTTGTATTCCTTTGGTCATTGTTTTAGAGTGCTTCAGAGATTAAGATACAAGGATTGGGAGTTAGACCCAGCTATGTTTAAATTTTGGGCACTACCAATTGTTAAATGAATAAACTCTTTAATCTCCCAAAATGACAATAACACTACATTGCTTGTGGTTGCTATGTAGAGTAAATAAGATAATATAATTCTTCATGCCTTCTGCTCAAAGCCCACCAGAATTGCATTTTCTAATTCTCTTTGACAAACAGCCCTCGTAATTCAGTCAGATCAGCACAGTTAGTTTTCTCAGATACCCCTGTCCTATCACATTGTGATTTCCTGCCTTCGGTTACCTATTTCTTGTGGATATACAGAAAATAGCCTGCTCTAAGTTCATCATAGAACACCATCAAATAGTTCATCATAGAGGGCCTTGTATGAATATGTGTGTGTGTGTGTGTGTGTGTGTGTGTGTGTGTGTGTGTGTGGTCAGTAGTTTTTAGTTTCAATATTGTTACCAAAGGATTCTAAGAGTATGGAAAAAATGTGACCACGGAGGATATGAAACAATGAAGTACTGCAGAGACTGAGAGATTAAGACTGGGCTGGGGGCCCAGGACACTGATATGAATTCATAATTTTTTGTTGACTTGCTGTGTCATCTTGAGCAAGTTACTTAATCTCTCTGTAATTTAATTTCCTCATATATAAAAATATAATAAAAGTGTCTCATAGGGATTGTTGTGAATATTAAGAGAATACATTTATATAAGGGGCTCCGATAGTATTAACTACTATTATTACAACCCCAGCATATTTCTTTCTCAGTCTTTCGGATGTTCCAACTACATAAGAGTACTGGTGAGGCCCTAAAATCATTTTCTTGGTGACATTGCAGTTTTCGCAGTTTGGGTTTGTTTACAAGTGATAGTCCAATGACAAGTATAAAACACTCAGAGGGACTTTCATCAAGATGGCCAAAATCAATGTGCAAAAATCACAAGCATTCCTATACACCAATAACAGATGGAGAGCCAAAGCATGAGTGAACTCTCATTCACAATAGCTACAAAGAGAATAAAGTACCTAGGAATACAACTTACAAGGGGTGTGAAGGACTTCTTCAATAAGAATTACAGACAACTGCTCAACAAAATAAGAGAGGACACAAACAGATGGAAAAACATTCCATGCTCATGGTTAGGAAGAATCAGTATCGTGAAAATGATCATACTGCCCAAAGTAATTTATAGATTCAGTGTTATCCCCATCAAGCTACCATTGACCACCTTCACAGATCTGGAAAAAACCATGTTAAAATTCATATGGAACCAAAAGAGAGCTCGCATAGCCAAGACCTAATACTAAGAAAAAAAAAAAAAAAAAGAAAAGAAAAAGCTGGAGGGATCACACAATCTGACTTCAAACTATTCTACAAGTCTACAGTAATCAAAAAAGTATGTTACTGGTACCAAAACAGAGATATAGACCAATGGAACAGAACAGAGTCCCCAGAAATAATGCCACATATCTGCAATCATCTGATGTTTGACAAACCTGACAAAACAAGCAATGGGGAGAGGATTCCCTATTCAATAAATGGTGTTGGGAAAACTGCCTACCTAGCCATATGCAGAAAGCTGATACTGCATCCCTTCCTTACACTTTATACAAAAATTGACTCCAGATGGATTAAAGATTTAAACCTAAGACCTAACGCTACAAAAAACCCTAGAAGAAAACCTAGGCAGTACTATTCAAGACATAGGCATGAATAAGGACTTCATGACTAAACCACCAAAAGCAATGGCAACAAAAGCCAAAGTGGACAAATGGGATCTAATGAAACAAAAGAGCTTCTGCACAGCAAAAGAAACTATCATTACAGTGATCTGGCAACCAACAGGACGGGAAAAACGTTTTGCAGTCTACCCATCTGACAAAGAGCTAATATCCAGAATCTACAGATAACTTAAACAAAAAATAAAAAAAATCAAAAAGTGGACAAAGGATATGAACAGACACATTTCCAAAGAAAACATTTATGCAGCCAACAAACATGAAAACAAGCTCATCATCACTGATCATTAGAGAAATACAAATCAAAACCACCTTGAGATACCATCTGACGCCAGTTAGAATGGCGATCATTAAAAAATCGGGACACAACAGATGATAAGATGTGGAGAAATAGGAATACTTTTATAGTAGGAGTGTGAATTCAACCATTGTAGAAGATAGTATGGCGATTCCTCAAGTGTCTAGAACTAGAAATGCCATTTGACCCAGCAATCCCATTACTGTGTATATACCCAAGGGATTATAAATGAATCTCTATAAAGACACGTGTACACATATGTTTATTGTGGCACTATTTACAATAGCAAAACTTGGAACCAACCCAAATGCCCATCAATGATAGACTGTATAAAGAAAATGTGGCACATATACACCGTGAAATACTATGCAGCCATACAAAAGGATTAGTCCATGTCCTTTGTAGGGACACGGATGAAGCTGGAAACCATCATTCTCAGCCAAGTGTCACAAGAACAGAAAACCCAACACTGCATATTCTCACTCATAAGTGAATGTTGAACAATGAAAACACATGGACACAGGGAGGGAAACATCACACACCAGGGCCTGCTTGGGGGTGGGGAATTAGGGATAGCAGGGGGTTGGGGGATTGGGGAGGGATAGTATCAGGAGAAATACCTAATGTAGATGACGAGATGATGGATGCAGCAAACCACCATGGCAGGTGTATCCCTATGTAACAAAGCTGCAGGTTATGCACATGGACCCCAGAACTTAAAGTATAATAAATTAAAAAGTTAGGGGTCAATCTGCTTTGATTTACACTATCACCTACTAACTGAGTGATCTTGGGGAAGTTGTCTCTATAAGCTTGATTTCCTCATGGGTAACATGAGCATACCTGTCTCAGAGGGTTGATGTTCAAATGAGATAACACATTTAAAGTACTTAGCACAGTGCCTAATGAACAGAATTCTATACCTCAGTAATGTTTGTCATTGCTGCTCCTGCTGTTCTTTCTATAATATATTGTTTAAATCACTTTATTGTGAAATAGATATTTAGAAGCCCTTATAAACAAACTATGTGCCTTTTCTGCAGCAAAACAAAAACAAAAACCAAACAATAACAACAACTTGACTTTCTATCACTTATAATGGTTTCCTTCTCTTTCCTATTCTGAAAATTCCACCGGCTAGAAATCCTTTTGTATAGCAAATCTGCATTTTTCAAATAAGATATCTTTCTGAATAGAGAGATTAATTGACCTTCCATACTCATATGAATTAAATGAGCTTTCTTTCCTCTTCAGTCTTGTTGAGATTAACATCAGTGAGTAATGGGATTAATCATTGAGGGAGTAAAGGAGTAAGTTTACTAGATTCTGGCTTACTCTGGTGAAATGTATCAATCAGTCTCCTGTGAGTTTATGACATCATTAAATCTCTGGGAACTTGGAAACATAGAAGGAAAAGGAAACAAACTGATAATGTTTTCTAGGAGGAGTTTATGTCCAGGAAACAAACAAAAAATCCCTTTTACTTTTTACTATTATTACTTTTATTAACCAAGACTAGAAAACCAAGGAGTAATGTAAAGAGAGGGAAGGAATTATTGAAGGAGCAGTTTGTTGAAGAAGGAAATAAAAAGTAGGACTCAGAGCACTACAAGTATGATATAAACCTTTTGTATAAAAAGTGCATTTCCTTTTTTTAAATTGAGTGAAGATGAGTAAAATGGGGGAAACTGAAATAAGTTTGTGATGGGAAGATGAGAATATTTGTGCGTTAGACTGATTTGCTCAATGAAAGTGGAGAAAATATCAGAGGAAGCATAGGAGATAGGGGGAGCAAAGAAAATACATAGAACAGTCAAATTTGGTCGTAATTGCCAAACCTTTTCTGTGAAGGACCAGATGACAAATGTTTTCAGTTTTGTGGCCCATGCAATCTCTGTTGTAACTCCTCAACTCTGCCATTGCAGTGTGTGATGAATTTTACGTCAACATTACTAGGCTACGGGATTTCAAGGCAGCTGGTAAAACATTATTTCTGTGTGTCTTTGTGAGGATGTTTCCAGAAGAGATTATCATTTGGATTGCTGAAATGATTAAAGCAGATGGCCATCCACAGTGTGAGAAAGCCCAAATAGATAAAAATGCGGAAGTGATAACTCAGTGGGGTTTTAATTTGGATATCTCTAATGATTAGTTCTGTAAGTGTTTCCTTTATATACCGTTTGGGTATTTCTGTATCTTCTTCTGAGAGATGCCTATTCAGATCTTTCACACATTTTTCAATGGGGTTATATATTTTCTTAATCATTAGTTGTTTGAAATGCTTATATATTGTGGATATGAATCCCTTTTCTGATGTTGAACTCATAGAAGTAGGCAGTAGAATGATGGTTACCAGGGGTACGGGATGGGGGAATTGAAATGATGTTGGTGAAAGGTTACAAACTTTCAGGATAGAATAAATAAGTTCAAGAAACCTATTGTGCAACTATAGTTAATGAAATGTATTATATGATTAAAAACTGCTAAGATAGTATTTTTCAAGTGTTCTCACTGCACACAAATGATAAGTATGTACAGTAGTGAATAGGTTAATTAGCTCAATTTAGCTATTCCACAATGTATACATACTTCAACACAACATTTTGTACATGACAATATAGACAATTTTTGTAAATTAAAAAAAAGAGAAAGGGCAAATTTACTTTCACTCTTCAAGACATCCAACTTCTCTTAACCTGGACATTAGCTCACCTGGTTCGTGGTGTGCCTCCTTTTTTTTTTTTTTTTTTTGGTAGAGATGGGGTTTTGCCATGTTGCCTAGGCTGGTCTCAAACTCCAAACTCCGGAGCTCAAGCAATTTGCCTACCTCATCCTCCCAAAGTGCTGGGATTACAGGTGTGAGTCATCACACCTGCTCTTAGCTGTCCTTTATAATAAAAAAATTGCAAACTTTTTATCCACCTCTGAAGTAGTATGGTCTGTTTTCTTTCACCAAATTCTCTGTGATAATTATGGAAGAGATAGACATTTAGACATTCTAGGGTCTTTTACCAGCTCTGGGTAATTTATATAAATATTTTGAAGTTAATTATTTTTTGTTTTATGCTTTGGAGGAGCATTCAAGGGACCAATGGCTCACTAATTATTTCATTGTTTTGCTTCCTATTGTTGACTTACTTGCTTTCTTACTATGCCTTACCTATAGCAAAGTTTAATCCATTAATAATATTCAACTTTTAATTTAGAAAAAGCACATACATGTAATCTATTCTCTCTGTCTCCTGCACCCCCTCACCTCTGCACATTTATTTGCAGATGTTTTTTCTTAAAGAAAGTCAAATATTTTAATGAGGGTTTTAAGTAAAGTATACTGCCCAGCCCCTTGTCATGGTGACGATGATGTAATTCACACCAGGCTATTTTGGGTGGTCATAGAATTTTAAAATTGGAACTAGGAAAAACCAAGTTTTTGAATTTCTGCATCAAAACTAGAAATATGCAGAGTTTATGCTTATAGTCTCATGAAGAAATTTTTGGTGAGGGAATTAGCATAGAGAATTTAGGACAAATGTGAGACAAATTTATAGAATTCTAATTGCATTTTATTCTGTTTTTAACAATCACTGAAGTTTCTTTATCTCCTGCTATGTTTCTTTGTGTTGCCTAAACTGGTTCAGATTGTGTTTCTGTGTCTCGTAATCAAAAGACAGTCCTGGACCTTACCCCTTTACACTGAATATATTCGTTTACAGTTAGCCATACAATAGGGATCCATGATTTCTATTGTCCAACTGGGAAAGCCAAGAAAGAAGAAAATGTCAGTGATAATCTCACTATTGTTGGAGAGTAAAACACTATGGAGTTTTACTTCCATGTAAATGCTGTGATAATTATAAAATAAAGGGTGAAAAATCAGAAGTTTATTAAGTGTATTTTCACTTTCTATTCTTTCTGGCCAGCAAATTGATGACTTTGTATTGTTTCTAAAATACTTATAAGTATAAAACCTAATTAAGAGTGTAGCTCCTCTATTGCTATGTTTAATTAAATGTAATGATTTATTGAAATTGTGACACCATATCCCTGCTCTTACTTAATTCCAAATGGCAGAGTAAACTAGATTGCAAGTATTTCTGAACTGCCTAAGGATAGTGGTTAATTTTACTACCTTGACTAACACTTTGAATGCTGCTGCTTTAATCAAGCTTCCCATCTACCTGAATCAGCTATTACAGACTTAAGAATTGAACATTTTATACAAAACACGGTGGCTAAATTTTTATATAACGATTTCGATCGAGAATTAGAGACATATCATATAGCAGCCACTCTCACAGTTGAACAACTTCAAAACCACGATCCATCATAAATAATTGCGGGGATTACATAGAATAATGAACATTTTATATGCTTACAATTGGCTGGTGTTGCACTCCAGCCCCCTTTTAACTTTCCAGCATAAATAGCTGGTAAGGTGGTAACACACAAATGTGTTTTCAGTATCTAAATAGTCAAAGTAAAACCCCAAGCTTAACCTCAGGGATCCCCAACTGATGTGGCTCTAAATATTCAGCAGCATGAAAACTTGAACAGGCATTGAATGAAGCAGGACAGGTTAGGCTTTATTAATGAAGGGTCCAGAATTCTCAACAGCTTAAAATTATACAGATCTATTTTGCACCTGTGGTACAAGAAGAATACCGCATTACACATCAGAATAACAAAATACCACATTGGGGTATAATACCAACCTTTGGAAAGGGTGTAAGGGGACGGAAACTTCAGACTCTACTCTCAGGAGTATTAATTGTTAAAGCTATCGTAGAAAGCAGTCTGGCATTTATTGACATTAAGTGTGTTTTTGCTCTGTGGTTCAGCAATTCGCCAAAGAAAATCTTCCAAAACCTACAAGAATGCATAAATAATTTTGAATCATAGGAAGAGAATAATACTACTCTTTGTATAAATTAAAGCATTTATTCCACGAATAAACTATGCATATACTTGAGTACCTGTATGAAGCTATACACTGTAGTTCTTACAGGAGGGTAGAAAATAGGAGCGATGATGAAAGGACATGAGAAAATTTAACGTAAATATAAAATGTCCTGTGCTGGACTAATGATATTTTAAAAATGCTATGAATTGAGGGAAAAAAAATCGCTAAACTCTTTTACCTGATATTAAATCCAAATTTTAAATAAGATGGGGAAGAAGGTATTAAAATAATATGTACAAACACTTATTTTTGTTTTAATTGTTTTTGGTCCATTGTAGCCAGTCTACAGGAGTTCTTTAGTTCTGGATATATAGCCATCATTGGCCAATATATTTTCTGCCCCTAGAGAACTCATTGATCCATTTAATAATCAGCAATTTTATTTTAACTTTCTAGCAGTCACGAGGATATAAAATGAATAGAATTGTTATTTTTCCTTATCATGCAGGGCTAACGTAACACATGGAAAAAATAGAAAATACAAGAATAATAAATGATCAACAAACTATACTGTGAGATAATAAATAATATCAGATTAGAGTTGGATAAGAGACAAATACAGAAAGTAGAATTTGGGAAATTATGTTTGTAGTTGCACTGCAGATGTGTATACATTCAGGTAAACAGAATTTACTTCCCTTGCTTCTGGCTTAGCTATAGTCCATTTGTAAATAATTTATTATGCTTGCATTTTTAATTTTAATATTAGCTGTGGAAAATAAGTGAATATACAGTTTTAAAAAATGAATATAAACCTACAAAAACAGTAGTTCATGTGTTTCTGACAGTTTTTCTTTACACACATACTTACCTACCATAAACACATATACACACATACTTTTTGCATGCATTATGCAGTTTTATAAAACCTTCTTTTTAATTTAATGTATCATGAATATTCTTACATCATAAACTCATCTCTAAAGCATTGATTTTTGAGTCATAAAGACATTTGTTTCACAACGACTTTTGCTTGATACCTGTGCATTTTAAAACCATTTTATTGAAGTATGACTGACATACAAAAAGCTGCACATTTTTAATGTTTACAACTTGGTAAGTTTGGAGCTAAGTCTGTACCTGTGAAATCATATCCATAACCAATGCCATAAATAAAGCCATAATCTCACAGGGTTTTCTGCTTCCTATTCTTTTTTTAAAAAAACATAATTATAGATGTATGTAGCATCCACGTACACAGCACCAAATCAAGACAAAGAACTTACCATCTCCCTTGAAAGTTACTTCCTGCTGTTTGCGGTTAATACCTCTGACTGCACCCATCTGCTTCCCTGCTTCTCCTAACTCAAGCAACAGCTGATCTGATTTCTATCACTCCAGATTACTTTTGTCTGTTCAGGAACTTTATTCAAATAAAATTATAGAGGATTTATTCTTTCTTGTTTAGCTCCGCCCCCCCCACCCCCCCAGATTACAGTTTTATTAGAGTACAAGTCTGTAAGTCAGAATTAGCCAAAAGAGTAGATGCATAGTGTAAGGTCAAGGAGTGCCCCCAAAACAAAGAACGTCCCAAACCCAAATCCGTGGAGTCAGAGTACATCACTCTCTTAGCACATGAATGTGTAACAATACACATAGAATACTGCCAATCAGGGAGCTCACCTAAGCATCTCTGTCCAGAGTTTTTATTGGGGCTTCATCACATAGGCATGATTGATTGAATTATTGGTCAAAATATTGAACACAATATCCAGCCCTCTTCCTTAGAGGTCAGGCTGATATCACACGGCTCAAAGCCTTAATTCTCTAATCACATGGTTGGTCTTTCTGGCATGACCAGCCCCCATCCTGAATAATCTCATTAGCTTAAGCTATTACAGGGACCAGAGGTTACCACCTTTAGCCTAAACCTTCAGGCCCCATAATGAATAACAAAGACTCTCCTGTCACTCTGGAAATTCTAAGGATTTAGAGGCTTCTTCAAAGAACCAGGGAAAAGAATCAACCAAATTCTTTATTATATAACATATTGCTTTTCGCTTTTGTCTGTTCTGCCTTTTTAAAGAAGACAACTAGCAAGTTGTTAAACTTTTCTCTCTCTCTCTCTGACAGAAACTTCAAGACTGAATTGAAATCATTAATTGGTTTAGAGTCAGGGTAGCAGAATGGTTCATAGTGTGGGTGTGGAGATTAGGCTGCTTAGGTTAATCTTGGTATCACAGCTTACTAGCTCCGTGGTCCTGGACAAGTTACTTAAACTCTCTAAGTCTCAGTTTCCTCTTCAGTAACATGATAGCTTATGATGAAATAAGCTAATGTCTGTATTGTGCTTAGCACGGTGCTGGGCACACAGAAGCAGCCAGGGTTTGCTACTAACCATTGCATTAGGATTTTAGAAAAGATCTTGACTATTTCTAAATGTTTGCTTTCTAAAGGTGACATGCCCTAAATATATTTAGGCCTGTGTGTGTGTGTGTGTGTGTGTGTGTGTGTGTGTGTGTGTGTGTGTGTGTGTGTGTTTAATCAGACCTTTAGTTTTTAGGTGCTGATTCTTTGTTAAAGGAAATCTTTCACAAACCTGAATCTGGAAAGCCAATGAAATCTAAAGCAGAAATTCTCTAGTCTAAGAGGGTCAGGCACATCTAGCCACCTTTTTATCTCTTGGTTATTAAGATCTGTTTGAGGAAGTTAGTTTGAAAACCAGTTTTCAGCTTTTTATTTATTTATTTTTTGAGATGGAGTCTTGCTGTGTCGTCTAGGCTGGAGCACAGTGGCATGATCTGGGCTCACTGCAACCTCCGCCTTCCAGGTTCAAGCAGTTCTCCTGTCTCAGCCTCCCAAGTTGCTGGGACTACGGGTGCCTGTCACCATGACTAGCTAATTTTTGTATTTTTAGTAGAGGGGGTTTCACCATGTTGGCCACGCTGGTTTTGAACTCCTTATTGTTGAGTAATATTTTACTATATATATATACCACAATTTGTAATCTTTTTATTTCCAGTTTTGCATCTACTAAGAATGAAATTGTGAACACTTGGGAGGTCTTTTATGAATATATACATTATATTAATAGTTGTATTTTATTCCATCACAGCAGTATACTTAAAATTTTATTTGTTACTGGGCAGGATGGTTCATGCCTGTAATCCCAGCACTTTGGGAAGTCATAGTGGATGGATCACTTAAGGTCAGGAGTTTGAGATCAGCCTGGACAACATAGTGAAATACCGTCTCTACTAAAAATACAAAAATTAGCTGGGTGGTGTGGCGTGCACCTGTAATCCCAGCTACTGGAGGCTGAGGCATGAGAATCGCTTGAACCCAGGAGGCAGAGGCTACAGTGAACCATGATCGCACCACTGCACTCTCTAGCCTGTGTGACAGAGTGAAACTCTGTCTCAAAAAAAAAAAAAATTAAAATACAATTTTATTTGTCCTATTTTAATATTTTCTATAAAAACCAATTCTGGTACAGATGAACATCTTTTTCTCAAAACGTATGCATACATGCTCAATTTTTTGAAAATAAATTCCTTGAATTTTTACTTTTTGGTCAAGAATTTGTTATATTGACAAACCTTGCTTTTAAATTATTGTACAGATTTACATTTTTGCCTTTATTTTTTCAGAAGTACAAAGTAACTGAATTGCATAATTGCTTTTGTTTCTTTTTACTCTGTTAGAGTCAGCATGTGGAAATGCTACTTGGGAGGTATTATTTAGAGGAAATCTATGCCCGGTGTTGTTTTATTTGTATTAATTTATCACTGTGATGAAATATTTTCAATGTTCATTTATTCTCTTTATGCATACACACACACACACACACACACACACACACACACACACACACACAAAGGTAAATTGCATTCCCATTATGTGCATGTGTACATGTGTGTATGTAAACTTAAAGAATTTAAAAATTAAAAATAATGAAATTCCTTCCTATGCATATCTGTCTTTTATGACTATGCAGCATCCTTGAAATAGCTGCTTCTTACCTTTTGGGACCCCCTCTTCTATACTGTGTGCCGTCTACATGGATTGGCCAGTATCTTAGGTCTAATTTCCCTCGAATTAATGAAACATGCAAGCCCTACTAGTTAGATATGTTCTCTGTAAGCAGATGTTGTATAAAAATTAGAGGCACAAGTAAATAGAAACCTCACCAAAATCAGTTCTGACATGCCAGCAGCATCTCCATTGTCAAGTGTCACTGAGGTTAATGCTGCAAACATGGTGTTTATACTCAGCAGATGCAGTGGGGGTATCTGCAATGGGAACAGTACTGTGGCATCATTTTTGTCTTTGTTGCTACTTAGATCTGAACATTTTCAACTTCACCCACAATTTCTTGGAACTACAAAATATTATTTCAATATACTGTTCTCTAAATAAACTCCATATTATATTTCATTTACTTTAAACTAAAGACATGAATGACATGTCTCTAGAGTCAGACTTTGACACTCTGTACTAGTTCAGCATCACATCCTACCTCCCACCATGTGGACATCTTCAATTTACATCAGCTCTGATATTCTACTGTGGGTCACCAATGCTTCCACCATTCCTCATGTGAAACTCTAACTTAATAATTATCAAACTAAATTTTTCAAGAAGGAAAAAGGCAAAGAGAAGAGAGCGAGAAGAGAAAGAAAAACAGAACAGATGCTACATCTTCAAATTACAAAAGACCTTTGTGGTATGCTAAACAACTCCTTTGCAATAGTTTATTTAATTTGCTTTGGTTTTGTCTCCAAAATCACTGTATCTTAGAGAGTTTAGTGACTTGTGCTTTAGAACTTTCACTTTTTGAGTTTGCAATAAGAATGGATCCAATTATAGAGACCACAGTTAGGGACTAAGTTTTGACCTGCATAGTGAAATTGTCTGCAACCCAGGAATACAAGAATTATAGCTATAATAATAGAACAATTGTTAATGGTACTGAAAAATTAAAAGATAAGTTTAAAGTGACACTACACATATTTTACAGAAGAGATATAAGATTAATTTAGAGTTAGAACAACATAATAACACATCCATGCTAACACAATAAAAATGTTGCTCTTAAATAGACCTACTGGTCATTAAGGACCATATTGTTTAATTTTCATGTATTCATATATTTTGCAGAATTCTTCTTTTTAACAATTTCTAGTTTTATTCCATTTTGAGCAGAGAAGATGCTTGGTATTATCTGAATTTCTTTGAATGTTTCTATACTTGTCTTGTAACCTAACGTATCGTGTCCTTGAAAATTATCCATGTGCTGAAGGAAAGAATGTGTATTTGCAGTTCTTTGATGAAATGTTCTATAAACATCTATTACATTCATTTGGTTTATAGTGCGGATTAAGTCTGAGTATCTTTGTTGATTTTTTTTGTCTGGAAGATCTCTGCAATGGTGAAGGTAGGGTGTTAAAATCTCCATTATTATTGTATTGGGGTCTATCTCTCTCTCGCTTTAGCTCTAATAATGTTTCCTTTATATATCTAGGTTCTAAAGTTTTGGGTGCATATATATTTAAAGTCATTATATCCTCTTGCTGAATTAACATCTTTATTTGTATATAGTGACCTTCTTTGCCTCTTATAGTTTTTCTCTTAAATCCATATTGTCTGATCCTATCGCTTTTTCTACCTCCTCTGAAAGGCCAATAATTCTTAGATACGCCATTTGAGGCTATTTTCTAGATCCTATAGCATGCTTCATTTTTTAAATTATTTTTTTCTTTTGTCTCCTCTGACTGTGTATTTTCAAATAGCCTGTCTTCAAGCTTAACAATTCTTTCTTCTCTTTGATCCATTCTGCTATTAAAGGACTCTGATGCAGTCGACAGTACACCAATTGCATTTTTCAGCTTCAGATTTTCTTAATTTTTTCTAATTATTTCAATGTCTTTATTAAACTTGTTTGAATTCTGAATTCCATCTCTGGGTTATCTTGAATTTCTTTAAGTTTTCTTAGCGCAGCTATTTTTAGTTATCTGAAAGGTCACATGTATCTGTTTCTCCAGGATTGGTCCCTGGTGACTTATTTAGTCCATTCGATGAGGTCATATTTTCCTGAATGATGATGATGCTAGTAGGTGTTCTTCAGTGTCTGGATATTGAAGAGTCAGAAATTTATTGTAGTATTCACTGTCTGCCCTCGTTTGTAGTCATCCTTCATAGGAAGGCTTTCCAGGTATTTGAGAGGACTTTGGTGTTGTGATCTAAACTGTTGCTGCTTTAGTGTGCACCCCAAGCCCAGTAATGCTATGATTCTTGTAGACTCCTAGAGGTACTGCCTTGGTGGGGGATGGTCTTGGACGAGTTCCAGGAGAATTATCTGGATTACCAGGTAGAGACTCTTTGTCTCTTCCCTTACTTTCTCACAAACATGGAGAGAGAGAGAGAGAGAGAGAGAGAGAGAGAGAGAGAGAGAGAGTGTGTGCGTGTGTGTGTGTGTGCACGCGTGCGTGCCATCTAAACATGGGAATGGAGTTATAGAAGCACCCTTGGAGTCACCACCACTGTGACTATGCTAGATCACACCTGAACCCAGCATAGTGCTGGGTCTTGCCCAAGGCCTGCTGTAACCACTCCCTGGATACTGCCTATGTTTGCTCAAGGCCTGTGAGGTAGAGCTGGTGGGAAAACAAGCCAGGCTCATGTCCCAATCCATTCGGGGTAGTGAGGTCCTGCAAACCCTAGTGGGTCTACAATTGGCATTCTGGAGTCAGGAACTAGAGTCAAAATCTTAGACCTTTACTTTGTATTCTCTTGCATTGTGGCTTAGCTGGTACTCAAACCACAAGATGCTCTCTTTTCTACTCTTCCCTCCTCTTTCCAAAAGGAGAGATGCCTCACCCCATAGCCAGCACCACCCCTGGTCCACAAGGAGTACTATCAGACTACCACCCATGTTCCCTTGAGGCCCAAGTTCTTTTAAGTCAGCTTGTGGTGAATGCTGCCTGGTTTGGAACTCGCCCTTCAGGACACTGGGCTTCCTTCTGGCCCAGGGCAGGTCCATAAATGCTATCCATGAGTCTGAACTTTAAGAGAGTTATTGTGAATTCTCTGTCATATATTGCAAAGATCTTCAATTTTTCTAAGACCATTTCTGATGCTTTGTTTCTTTTGGTGTTACCATATTTCCCTGACTTTTCAGAATCTTGGCATCTTTATGTTTATGCCTGTGTATTTAAGGAAACAGCCCCATCTCAACTTTTCCAGATGTTCTTTAGTGGTATTTGACATTTACTACATAATATTGAATTGCTGCTTTGCTGTTGCTTCTCATTCTCGGGAGGAAGTAAAATGAGCACCAGAACTGAAATCTTGCACTGTGGAACTAACTTGCTACCCTGCTGTTGCATGCTTGGAACAGTAATCATCAGAATTTATATGCTACACTGTTACTTACATACAGACTTGCAGTGGTTTCTGGCTCTGGGGAAGACTTAAGCAAACAACCAGGACTTAACTGCCAACCTTTAACTTGTTTCCAGATCAAGGAAATGCTCCCCAAAAGCATCTGGGTTTTTTGAGAAATCCAATCAGGAATTTAGGCCTTTGCACATATGGTGCCCCTGCAGCACTACGGTGTCAGCCAGTCACTTCACCATGGCATCCTCACTCATCAGAATGCAGAGAAGCAGCCAAGATCCACATGCCAACTTCTGTGATCAGTGCCCTTACGCCTTGTCTCCAATTCAACCCAAGTGGTTTATCTCTCCTGATAATTCCATGGGATGAGATCAGGTCAGATGCCCCACAAACATTGACAAACCAGTGGGGATAGTGAATGTCTAGCTTCCAATTTCCTCCTCCTACCCAAGAAGTTGTAGATGTAGAGAAATTCCCTGCAAGTGATGTTATGCTGGCTTGGGGGATAGGGTGTTACTGTCTAAAATGACCAATCCTCTTACCAATCAGCTTTTCTCATTTCTGTGAGGCAATGGGGTTTTCTGCTTCTTTTCAGAGTTCTGGTGTATTCAGGGTGATATTCTTGTTTTTTAATAGTTGCTAGTGTACTTTTGTGGGTGAAGTAATGCTAAGGATTCTTCTGTTTTGTTATCTTGCTGATATTACTGCAATGCAGCTACTTTAGAGGAATATGTATTTGTATAATTTGTTCCTTAATCTCTTTAATTTTCATGATTCTTTATTGCAGTTTGATTGGGGAAGATTAAATGCTAATGTTTGAGTCAATTCCAATCAGAACTTAGGCTACAATCTGTGACTCTGTATTCTAAATTATGAGAAAAATAATCAGCATGATAAGAAACGGAATTACAGAATTAGCAAATATAAATGCAAAGTACTAACTAATGTTTAAGTGCTAGTGTATCCAGGAGCCATTTCTTTTAAGAGATGATGTTAATATTCTATGAAAATGACTTTCAGTTAAAGTATCTATGTGTATAAACCACTTGAATAAAGAAGCAATCATAAATTTTGTGCATTTTCAATGCAAAACCTACCTACAAAATAATGAACTAATATGAATAATAAATTGCTAAAGGTGGATAAACTAATTTTTCAGAGTATTTACAGAATAAAAATGCATTTAAGTGAATTCTGAAAATGTACTGCATTTTCCCCAGACTTTTCTATTCTTTCAGCCATTTTTTTTATTTTAGAGGAGAATCTTGAACTATAAGCCATATCTTTATTGCCCTTCCTCTGTCTCTTTTTTCTGTTCTTTCCATTTATATGTTTAAAAATAAGTAATGAATGTTAATTTAGAGAAAAAGCACAATGAAATAAAGAGAAAAGTATACTACCCACCCAGGCCAATATGTATATCATCTACAATATGAAAGTACTTATATTAACATTAATATCTTGGTGCACATCTGTTCATACATAATTTACATACATATTTTTTGAAAACAAATAATGGAATATTATGTTAAAGTTGCATGTTTTTTCTGTACATACTTGTGTCATTTAACAAGCTATAATTCACATATTTTTTATATCATTCACATTTTAAACAAATACAAAGAGCCTCTACTATATATCAGGAATAGCCTTAGTATTTAAGATACAAAAGACTTAAAAATCTACTTTTTTTTACTGCTTACCAAATAAATTTATAAATTATATATAATTTATAAATTATATGATTTATAAATTATATAAATCATAAAATTTGTAAATTGTTATGTAAATCATAAAATTTATGATTTATAAATTATGTAGATTTATAAATTATAAATTATATATTTAACAGTTTTAAGTGCTATGGAGTTAGAATGAAATGGAATGTAGAAGGTCAGAAGTGTAGGAAAATTCAAATCTCAAATCTGATGGTCAGACCAGACATTGCCAAGAAAGTGACATTTAAGGTAAGCAAGTGAATTAGGCATTTGAATATCTAGGGGAAAGCACAGTATGACCAGAAGGAACAGGCATTGCAAAGTCTTTAAGGTAGCTGTTAGCCCAGAGCATCCATCTGTCTTTCAGTCCTTTATTCTTCAATTTTCCGTTTCTCAAAGACTGAGAGAAATATTCTTACAATTTTTCTACTTGGAATATACAAAGAAGAAATGGATTTTTATTTTTGACTTGTAGGGTTTTTGTTCCACATATTTTCAGAGTATTATTGAACTCTGAATTCTGATTTTTAAATCATGAGTTATGCTTCCTGTTCTTTTTTCCAACTTTTTGAAGATATAATTAACAAAATTGTATATATTTGAGGTGTATAACATGATGTTTTGGCTATTTATATGTTCTTTCAGTGTCTCTAGAAGACTGGTTCCATGATACTACAATAAAACTAAAATTCACTATTCATTTAACATTTTAAATAAAAATGCAAATATCTCTCAAATAATTCCCTATTATGTTCTGATATTTAAAGAATTAACTTTTGAAATTACATTGGAGAACTGAACTGGCATTGTAGATTTGTTTTATGCTCACAGCAAAATGCAGTGAATCATATAATCAGACTTAGGAACTCAACCTTAATTAGGCCCTAAGCTGAACTCTTCCTATAACCCAAAATCATGATCTGAACACTTTTGTATTTTAAAAAAGTAAATTCTTACAGAGAACAAAAATACACATTACTGTTTTTTGTTTGTTTGTTTGTTTGTTACTATTTATGGAATAGTCTATTTTTATTTTAAATTATAAAATTAAAATTTCTGGTGGAATATTTTTTGTATCTAAAATTTTTAATTCCTTCTGTTTTCCAATCACTAAGATGTTTATACTATCAAGTGTATTTCTGAATTTATTACTTGGACAGCAGTCTCTTTTTCAAAGGTACACCATCTAAAATAAATATCTTAAAATGAATGAAAGTTGGGTGGTACATTTATCCTGTTGCAATGGCAAAAGATTTGTTATTATCACTTTTAGTTTCCGATGTTTTGATAAATGTCATGAATCTTTCTCTGAGTGTTGAGCTACACACCTCTTCTTAAAGCATCATCTTACTCTGGAGTCAACTATTTTGACCCTGAAGTCAAAATTTTTTTAGATAAACATCCATTGAAAAAATTTTCACAATCACATGTTCTGGGCATTTCAATTATTTTATCTAATAAATATATCAACTAAAATACATAATTGTAAATTTTAGAGACCTACTCTGGCTGGTAAAAATATATTAATTGTTAATTTAAAGATATTAGAATAAGACTGGGTACAGTAGCTCACGTCTGTAATCCTAGCACTTTGAAGCTGAGGCATGTGGATCATTTGAGCTCAGGATTTGAAGACCAGCCTGGACAACATGGCCAAACCCCATCTCTACAAAAAATACAAAATTATCCCTGCATGGTGGCCTGCACCTGTAATCCATCAACTTGGGATGCTGAGGGCAGAGGATCACTTAAGCCCCTGAGGCAGAGGTTGCAGTGAGCTGAGGTTGTACCACTGCACTCCAGCCTAGGTGACAGAGACAAAATCTCTGAAAAAAACTAATTAGAATGTTCACAGTATACCTAGGAGTAATCACCAAACCAAAATTGTATTTGAGTATTTGAAGCCAGGAAAAAATAATCTAGTTAGTTCACATCAGCTCCTTTACAGTATGATAGATAACATGGCTTCCTGTCATTGATACCACAACAGGCTGTACAGACGAAGAGCTTGTGATCCCATTCTTAGTCACTTCAAAAGTCAGATGTGTGTTCTACTTAGAACCTTGACCAGGGTATAGAGTCTACACAGCTCTATTCTCAGGTTTCTGTCTATTTAAGATTCTGGGGGCTCATTTGATTGGAGTAGTCAAAGCCATGTGCTGGCGCCTACATTTTAGAGGTAAGATTCACGGTATGATGCATTCTTTACACACATAAAGGTTAAGCAAAAGATGTTCACAGCCACAATGTGTAGCTAATATCCACTGTATAATTAAGTGAGCATTAATATCTCAATGTTCTAAATAGAAGACTAAGGCATATTTGATTGCCCTAGTTCTCCTTGTCACAAAAACTAATCCTTTTTGAATATGATTGTTCTTAGATTTCACAGTACTCCATTTATAGACCTTTAAATTGTATTGAATTCAAAAACAGTTCAGCAAATAAGCCACTTTGATAGCTCATAAGAGGTTATACTGATGACATGCTATATTAAAATTATCTATTAAAATTTGAGATTATCTGGTTAAATAAAGCTATTAGGTAAACCATTTAACGTAAAGCCTAGCACATCCTTAATGACCAATACATGAAAATAACAAGCACAATAAAAAAATGTAATTAGGTAGAAAAATTTTCTGGAAAATAATTACCACTTGAACCTCAATATGAATACTCAAGTTCCTTCTTCTATTTTTACTGTTCATTTTTATTCTTACTATTTTATGTACCTGCAGACAGAGCTTGTTCACAGATTTAAAACAAATAGAACTGGGAGTTGGAAGTCCTCTTGGATAATTTAAGGTCCCATATTTTTATCTAATAAATGAGACAGGATTTAGATCCACAAATATCGATTTGCTTTTAAAAGTATAGTTATTCACAGATCTCATGATGCAGTCCAATTTAACATCTCAGGGCAGCATTGTCTTTGCATGACTATGGTCTTCCAACTACGGTAGTATTTGGGAAGTTCCATTCTTCCAGATTATTTTCTGGGTCACAAATCTGGCCCTGGCATGTGCTGCATTTTATTGTTAGACAAAATTTATGTGTATGTAACTTGTCTCCTCTAATACACTATGAACTATTCAAAAGCAATACATATATATTTATTATATATTTATAATTTGAAATATATATTTCTTTTCTATACCTAATTTTTTTTTGCCATAAATGTGACATCAGTAAATATTTGTCTATTGATTAGGATAGTTATTATTTAATACAAAATGTTTTGTGTTAATATACTGTATAAGTATAGAAATAAAATTACTAGCTAAAAATCCCACCAGAAACTGTTCTAACAACCCTACATACTTTTTTAATTCTTACTCCATGTTCTCTTTTTCTCTTTTCTTGTTTGTACCTAATCTAGGTTATTTTTATTTTTACACATTTCAGCATTATTCACAATAGTGAAGATATAGACACAACCTCAGTGTCTACTAACATATAAAGAGATAAAGAAAATGTGATATATTTATACAATGGAATACTATACAGCTTTATGAAAGAAGGGAATTCTGTCGTTTGTGACATTGGTGGAACTGTAGGACATTATACTGAGTGAAATAAGCGAAGCACAGAAAGACAAATACTGCATGATCTCACTTATATGTGGAATCTAGAAAGTCAATCTTTATGTCCTCCTATAAAGCCCTGTGTATTATCATTGCATTTCAAAAACAAATAAGACCTAAAACAGAGCAGTTAGCTATCTTGTCAAGGACCACACAATAAATGCCAGAGCCAGGTTTCAGAATCAGGAAGCCTGGCTTCAGAGTCAGTATTGTTCTAATGACTCTTGCCTTCAAAGTTCAGTTAAGTTAAAATACGTAATTTTTCCTCCAGTATAGTTTATCAGTTGATAAATATCTTCTTTTTCAACAGAAATAGAGTTCATCTAAACTTTTATAAAAAGCAATGAAAGAAGAATGGCCTTTTAAAAAAAAATTATAGGCAAGTATTCATATCTCAGGTTAAGGGTAAATTGTGCTCCAAACCACTCCTTCAGATTGTCAGACTCTTCTGTGTTGGTAAGGGCTGTTCTCTGTAATTTACACGCAATTTGCCTCTACTTTTCTCCCTGTGTAATTGACAGCAAGTTAATAGTATACATAATAGATAAACCCCAGAGTTGGAAAAGGGATAGAGTAACAGGTGCTTGCCTTTATACATGTTCGAATATGAATTAGAGTGCTATTTTAGTGTAAATGTTGACACCGGTCTATATTAAAATGAGGACTACCCCTTTAACCCCACTATTTTAATTATTAATTTTTATCTTTCACTCATCTGACCACTTAGTAGATATGAAATTGTGAATACTGCATTACTTGCAAAAGTGATAAACTGTAAATAGCCCAAATGCTCACCCTCATGTGACCCTTTAAACGCATGCGACAGACAAGGGATGGTATACTTCATGGTTGTATGATTCTGACAGGCTCATAGAGACCTTTGTCAGCAGACATAAGAACCCAATAATACAAAAGGTAGATAGTCATTGAAAGAAAAATGAAAAAAATAATGGGGCTTACCCTACAGAGCACAGGAGCGATAGCTATTTGAGTCCAAGCAATATTACTTTGTGGTGCTATCTACTATCCATTTAAATCAAGTAGACAGTCTCTATATGACAGATTTAAGTGCGTATACAGCATGACAGAGAAATAGAGGAGAATCAGCAGGAAATGTGAGGAAGTTGAATGAGTATACGTATATATATATATATTCTGTGGGATTAAATATACATACATATATATGTATATTCTGTAGGATTAAATATACATACATATTAAATTTTGGAATTAAATTGGAATTCAAAAAAAATTGGAATTCAAATTTCCAATATAATAATGTTAATAATTTCATTAATATGGCAACATATAAATGAACCTGCATTTCATATTTTTAAATAAACGTATTAGCTTTTATTTTTTGACTTTAGTACAATATTAACTGTTATGTGAACATTTTGTGTTATTTAGCAGCTATCAATGATTTTTTTCTACTATTTAGTTAATCTTTGCAGCAAATCATTAGGTAAATTCAATGGAAATTAAGAGAAAATGAATCATATGGAAAATTTTACTTAGGATACAGTATTTAGAGTTTCAATGAAGTGTTACAGTTTAAAAATTGTTTTAGTGGAAAAGAAAAAAGACACGTTTTCCCTTGGCTAAGATAAATTATATTTGAATAAAATTTCTTTTTAAGGTTTTTACTGGTACAATGAAATATATAAATATAAATTAATGTGTACATTTTAATACCAATAAGATGTTCATTTTCATATATATGCATGTGAATATGTGTGTGTGTATATATAATTATTTATGTAGCATAGAACCCATTTCATTTTTTTTATTTCTCACCCCCCAATACCTCGCCCAATAAATTAATTGTTTTAAGGACTAGAAGTAGCTTATTTTTTGTAAGAATCATAATGGAATGTTTTCAAGTCTGCATTTGGACTGCTTATATCTCTAGATTACATTTCTATAAATATTAAAAATGGGTACCACAGACAGGAGGAATTTGAGAGTATTCAGGAGAACTTATTTTTCATCAGAAGAGAGACTTGACTTAGATTTATCATTTTTTCAAGAGGAAAATCTGCATGGTCAGAAGTCATGAATTCATCACCTTTTTTTTAAACTAAATAATGATACCAGGTATAGTATGCACCTAAAGTAAAATAAATAAATAGTTTAAAAAAAGCAATCCAGTAAATAAATAAATAAATAATGATACCACTGGAAAGCAATGTGCTTTTCACTGGACAGAAGTCCGTACACACTTTTGCAGATTTCAGTACCAAATATTAGGGATAGACTCTTGCATCTCACACTAATCCCTGGATCTGATTGTTACCATTTCATTTTATGCACAACAATATCTCTGTGAATAAAACAGCTAGATTACTTGATGCTATTTACTTTCTATTTCTAAACGCTTTATGTACTTTGCATGGTTTAACTTGTCATATGAAACATGAATCTGAGAAAATGAGAAAATTTAGGAACCAATAAATTTCAGAAACCAATACATTTTTATAGTTTTGCTTTCAACTCTGCAGGAAAAAAGAAAAAAAAAAACTTCATTTGCAAAATTTTCCTCTTTTAGAGGAAAGAATCAGGCAAACTTGGATTTGAATTACAGTTCTGATTGTCTTAAAAATATTTTTTCTGGGTCTTTTTCGTTCTACTTTTTTTTGAAACAGACAAGTAACTTTCATTTATATTATAAGGAAGTAGGTGAATAATTGCAAGAATAAATGGATAGATAGTATGAATATTTAAAATAATTTTAGTTTCACAGAGGATACTCAATTATTAATACCAATGAATAATAAGATTTTTTTCTACTTTCAAACCCAAACATACAGCACAGCTTAGTCAACTGTTAAATTTTCTATAATTAAAATTTCTTTCTGAGGCTCCAAAGCATATTGTGCATTTTTTCATCACATTATTGATCTTCTTACATACTATGTACTGTTCTATGTAATAGATACTTGCTTTTGTAACTCAAATCTATCTCCATCCTGATCTCTTGAGGACTGTGACTGTATTTATTCTCCATAGTAACCTCAGAACCTGTCACAGAAATTGGTCCATAATGGCCTTTAATAATAGTCAGCTAAAAAGGTTGTTAATTTAATAAATTGTTTATTTAGTAATATATATAAACCATTACATATAACTGAAAGGCTGTAAGGCTGAGTGCAGTGCATCACTCCTGTACTCCCAGCACTTTGAGAAGCCGAGGTGAGACGATTGCGTGAACCCAAAGTTGAAGGTTAGCCTGGGCAACATAGTGAGACACCTTCTCTGTTTAAAAAAAGAACAGAAAGACTATATAAGGTACTTAAAAAAAAAAAAAAAACAGCTATTCAAATCACCAAAACTAGATGAAAGCCTTAACTTCTGACCCGTTTTCTATACGACTTTGAGAAAGTAACATTCTTTTATCAATCTATGCAATGAACTGATAGATTAAATTGTATCTAAGTACTCTCTTGTTAAAATGTTCTGTAATTCTTAACTTTTAAATATCTTGCTGAAAAATCAACCAGGAATTTACTTGAATAACAATAATTTAAAACTTAGTATTTAAAAGAAGATACATCGATTAATAACAAGTAGAAAATCTCAGTCACTTCTAAGAATAGAGTTATAATTTTCTTTGAATTTTGCCTCTTCTCTGCAAATTAACTCCTTTGGAATAAGCAGAGAATTTTTACTCCAACCTAGCAGTAGGCATGATTTATTATGTGTGGTGGTTCAGACTGCTTCACAGATATTCTCTGGTTAATGTTACCAATCTACAACCACTTAATGACACTTATTAATCACTGAGAATCAAAGAATGATATAAAGAAAGCAAAAAAGAAAACAGACTAGGTCTCTGAAAATGAACTTTGTTATCTAAGTCTAATTATAATAATCCTATTAAAAACTGAGGATCTAAGAATGGCTTAGCAAAGCGATGAAATAAAGAAAAATGGAATATTCTGTGCTTTTACAAGGTTGTGTTAGAACCCTAACTAATGGTGTTTTCTTTGACTCCTTTGTAGATCAGACTGCATGCTTGTTATATTCTCTGACTATGTCTTTTGAGTATGGCATTTTAGGAGCACTTAGGGACTAGTTTTCTTAAAATTATTGATTTGGTAATTTCTCCTATGTAGAACTTGGATCTATTAAACTACAGTTGCAACTAACTAAAAGTAAGTTAAGCTGCCTTAACAGTTCAAAAAGCAGAATTTGGAATCGGATATTTGGTGGTTTCACACAATCTTGCAGCTGAAATACAGTGATGCTTCCCTTGGCAATGGACAGGAACGAGAAAATAGACCCTCACAATGGACTCAGTCACTGTTGTTGATTACTCTCTGCTCTGTATTTAGTTAATATTTCAAATCCAAGCATTCTCTATTCCTTGTTCATTACCAAGCACATTTTCACTGAGTAACTTGAATTTATGTTACATATTTAATCATCAGCAAGAACTGACTTAGAGTCTCCCATGTCTTATTCCAGCATCCTATAAGAAGGTCCAATGGATTGATAAGGATGTTTAACACTAGTCAAATTAATGTGGACAGTGGGCCTGGGCACAATACTGGCTGTGAGGAAGCAGTGCTAAGGACTGGAAAGGATGATGGTTTTCCAAAGTAAATAAATACAATATAATGTTTCAGAGGCTGAGAAGATACCTAAGCATGTCTACTATAGAATTTTTATAATCTTGAGTCTTTATTTCTAGTCTTTCCCCATTATGTTGATTACTCTTTGAAGAGGAGAATGAGCATTCAAAATACATTTTAGATTTTAAGAGATTTTAAAAACCAGTTCAGACTATTTTCCAACCTCATGCAAGGCTTAGAGAGGACCTAGTCCAATCTCCTTGTGTACAGATTTAAAAAGATATATATGAAGACCTGCTTCTATTTAATATAAGTTAGAATAATCAAGCTTTTAGTGAATTATATGTTATTCAATAACACATACAATTTTATATATAACATTCGAAATTAAGGGATATACGAACTTCAAAATATATAGAGAAAATGTTACTACATTTTATTCAAATGTTCATTGATCCATTAAACAAGAAATTAATGATTTATTTAGATATTGATTGAATGATTCAGATCTTTACCAACATGCCATTTTCTTTCAGACCTCTGGTTTCCTATCAAGTAGTTGGACTTGAAAATGTGAATAATTTTTACATCTGTCAGGCATGGATTACAAAGCAATGAGTAACTGAAAAGGTCTTAGGAAACCCGTATTCTGTTACCTGCTTTCCTATTAAGTGCATTAACAACAGCTGAAGCAAAGTCTGGCTCATAAAGCAGCAATACTTTATAGTTGTTCAACTATAAGAAATACTAAATTTCAGTTCTTGGGTAAAAAATGTCCTCTTTCATCAGGCTGAAATTACTTCAAAATTAAAAGTTAAAAATAGAATAATATTGGGGTTGAGTGTAAAACTGTCCCCTGATGCCAAGCCCCATCATAATATATTGTATAAAGTGACTTGTTTTTGAGACCCCAGGTTTCACTCTGTTGCTGAGGCCAGAGTGCAGTGGTGTGATCATGGCTGACTTTAGCCTCACCTCTTGGGTTCCAGCAATCTTCTGACCTCAGCCTCCCAAGTAGGTGAGACTACAGGCTCACACTACCATGCCCTGCTAATTTTGGTATTTTCTGTAGAGATGGAATTTTGCCTCTTTGTTGAGGCTGGTCTAAAACTCATGGGTTCAAGGGATCTTCCCACCTCAACTTCCTAAAGTGCTAGGATTAGAGATTTGAGCTACTGTACAGGCCTAATGTAAAATTTTAATATTTTTTGTTCAAATCACAATTGAGATAGGACCCAGAATGTATGCCTTTAGGCTTTGAAAAAAATGATTCATATACCATGTCTGTAAACACATTTGTTTATATTTAGGTAACTTTAAAATATTTACAATCATGATATTGAAATATATAACATATACTTTGATATAACACAATATTTTTACCAATTTTTAAAATCACTAAATATTCAATTACTTTAATTTTATAGCTATGTATTATTCCATAATATAGAAATAGAATATATTATACAAATTCCCATTTATTGTGTTATATGGTATCTACAGATAAATATTTGAAAATAATGATGTTGTTACCATGCTCATGTATAAATCTACATTAGAATCTTTTATTTTGTATTCATTTAATAGAGTACTCAGATTGATATTCATTAAGTTCCTAAAAAATATAAGAGCATATCATAATTTTCATCAACAGAATGGAAAATCAGTACATGCTTTCTAAAGATATAAATAATTATAGTATATAATGTATACAGAAGAAAGTAAAATCTATAAAATTCATAAATATATTTAAAATTAATGCAGAAAATATAAGTAAAATGGAAAAACTTATTGGTAAAAGTACTTACCTTTACAAGTAGAATAGAAATAAATGTTTTTAAATATTAAAAATAGGCAGTATGGTAAAAACTATCACAACTGAGATTAAAAAATAGTTTGTCAATTGGAAACATAAATAAATAAATAGCAATAAATTGGAAACATATATTAACTTAAAATTTGAATATCTAGCTCCACTAGATATTAAAATACCAGCAGAAAGTAGAAATAAGGCTAGCTAATGATGCCAAATAAATAAGAAGAAAGCAAGTTACTTGATATTAAATATTTTAACTATTCTATTCATTAAAAACTTCACATGATACAAGACTACATTGTCATTTTTTCTCGTTTCATGTGTTTTTTTGTTTCTGCTAATATATTTACATTATTTTTTTGAGATGGAGTCTCGCTCTGTCACCCAGGCTGGAGTGCAGTGGTGTGAACTCGGCTCACTGCAACCTGTGCCTCCTGGATTCAAGCAAGTCTCCTGCATCAGCCTCCAGAGCCGCTGGGACCACAGGCATGCCACCATGCACGGCTAATTTTTTTAAAATTTAAATGGAGATGGAGTTTTACCATGTTGGTCAGGCTGCTCTAGAACTCCTGACCTTCAGGTGATCTGCCTACCTTGGCCTCCCAATGCTGGGATTACACGCATGAGCCCCCATGCCCTGCCTGTTACTTATTTTTAATGGGAATCATTTTTTCATGATTTTTCTCAAATCATAACTGTAGTCACAACCTTACATTGATTCAGAATTAATTTCTACTCCTTCCCCTCACATATATATGTCCATACCTCCATGATGTTGTATCTATTTTCTCTTTGTTGTTTATTCATTCATTTTTGCTTGTTGATTTATGCATTCTTCAATTATTTGGGGGTCATTTATATGTATAGATAATACAGTTACCTGATAAAAATTCATTAAGTTTATATGCAGTAGAAACTGTCTTTTCAACATTAGTCCCCTGGTTCACAGAGTTAGCCACTGCTATCTGATCTTTATATTTCTTTATGTATTTACATACCTATATAAGCATATAGCTCTATTAATAGGTATATATACATGAATTTACTGTTCAATTTTTTTAACCAAAATTTATTTAAAATATAAAAGCTGCAGATAGCACAAAGAACCAAGGAAAACAGCCTAACAAAGCATTTTGAGTTAAAAAATGTTTGTTTGTTTGTTTGTTTGTTTTTTCATTTTTATTTCCAGGCTTCAATTTTGAAGATTTATACATTCAGCCATTACCTTTTCTTAAAGAAGCTTACCGGATTATTTTATTTTTCTCTACTTCATTTGTTTCTGCACAAGTCCAACAATTCACATTGTCAGAGTTTTTATGCATATCTCTATAATCTGTTTAATTCGATTTCTGTATATATATGTGTATAAAAACATATAGATGTTTTCTGTTTATATTTGTGTTAAATAATACGCTATTGATAATCTCGTCTAAAAAATATATTTTACTGCACATCCATGGTTGATGTAAACACAGAAGTTTATGCCATTAATTCATTTAACAGTTACATAGCATTAAATATAGCACTGATATTCATTTACATAGCTTCATTTTCATCATTAACGGCAATGCTGCAATTAACATTGTTTTACATAATTCCTTGTGGAAATGCGTTTTAGAATGTTTGATTGCATATACCATGAAGTAGAAATAAGGACTCACTTGTATTACTATTTGACTAGTTACTGACATACTGCTCTCCAAATGACTTATTAGGCTTTAAGTATCCATCACTACTGTAAAAGATTTATATTTTTCTCTCCCTCACAGAAATTAGGTTAGTGTTTCTCTATATTTTTTTCTCATTAAGGCATGAACATATGTTTACTGTTTAAATGTGTCATTTTCAGTTTATCGGTGATATTGGTGTTCTCTGCATGCTTTTATTGGTTATTCTAAACTCTTCTTTTGGGAACTCTGGTCATATTCTTTGCTCATTGTACTACTGGATTGTTTATCCTTTTAAAATTGGTACATGTCCTTTATATATTTTTAAACTATACTTTGTAGATTGCTCTGGGCAGTATGGCCATTTTAATGGTATTGATTCTTCCAATCCATGCATATCTAATGTTTTCTGTTTCTATGATCTATGATCTTTCAGCAATGTTGTACGGTTATCCTTATAAAAATCTTCTACCTCCTTGAATAGATATAATCTTAAGTATGTTATTTTCCTTGTGCCTACCATAAATGGAATGGCATTCTTGATTTTGTTCTCAACTTGAACATTATTGGTGTATAGAAATGCTACTGATTTTTGTAGACTGATTTTTATTTTGATATTTTAGTGAAATCATTTATCAGTCCAAGAAGGCTTTTGGTGAAGTTTTTAGGGTTTTCTAGCTATTGTATCATATAATCACCAAAGAGAGATCATTTGAATTCTTCTTTGCCTATTTAAATGACTTTTATTATTTTCTTGCCAGATTGCTCTGGCTAGGACTTCCAATATTATGTTGAACAGCAGTGGTGAGAGTGAGCATCCTTGTTGTCTTCCAGTTCTTTAGGGGAATGCTGCTAGCTTTTCTCCTTCAATATGATGTTGGCTGTGAGTTTGTCATAGGTGACTCATTATTTTGAGATACATCCCTTCAATCCCTAGTTTATTCAGGGTTTTTGTTATGATGTTGAATTTTATTGAAAGGTTTTTCTGTGTCTATTGAAATTATCATATGATTTCTGTTTTAAATTCTGTTTATGCAGTGAATCACATTTATTGATTTGCATATTTTGAACCACCCCTGCATCCCATGAATAAAGCCTACTTGATTGTGGTAAATTAACTTATTGATGTACTGCTGAATTAGGTTTGGTAATATTTTGTTGAGGATATTTGCATTTGTGTTAATGAGGAATATTAGCCTGAAGCTTGCTTTGTTGTTTAGTTGCCAGATTTTGTTATCAGAGTGGTAACTGCCTTTGTAGAATGAGTTGGGGAGGGGCTTCTCCTCCTCAATTTTTTGGATTAGTTTCAGTAGGATTGGTACCAGCTCTTTCTTGTACATCTGGTAAAATTCAACTGTGAATCCATCTGGTTCAGAGCTCTTTATAGTTGGTAGATTTTTAATTGTTTATTCAATTTTAGAACTTTATATTGGTCTATTCAGTTTTGATTACTTCCTGATTCAGACTTGGGAGATTGTGTGTTTCCAATAAATTTATCCATTTACTCTAGATTTTATGGTGGTGCACAGTGAGGAAAATAGTATCTGAGGATCATTTGTATGTCTGTGGGATTGTTTTAATGTTGCCTTTCTCACTGTGCTTATTTAGATATTTTCTCTTTATTTCTTAGTCGATCTACCTAGTGAGATCTATAGCTCTTGTTTCTCTTTTCAAAAAAACAAGTTTGGGTTTTATGCATAGTATGCATAGATTTTGGGGTCTCAGTTTTGTTCATTCAGCTCTGATTTTAGTTTTTCCTTCTATGAGCTTGAACTGCACCTCCACCCTTTACCAGATTAAAAAAAATCAATTTAAGAAAAATTAAATACTTTAATATAAGAACTAAAATTATATATATAAGAAAACCTAGGAAATACCTCTCATGCCATCCGCTTTAGCAAATAATTTATAACTAATTCCTCAAAAGCAATTTCAACCAAAGAAAAATGGGCAAGTTGGACCTAATTAAAGGGTTCTGCACAGCAAAAGAAACTATCAACAGAGTAAACAGGCAACCTACAGAATCAGAGAAAATGTTTGCATACTATGCATCCAACAGAGATCTAATAATATCCAGAATCTACAAGAAACTTGCACAAATCAGTAAGCTAAAGATGAATAGCCCCATTAAGAAGTGGGCAAAAAGCATGAACAGATACTTTTCAGAAGACATACATGTGGGCAACAAACATGAAAAACTACTCAAAATCACTGGTCATGAGAGAAATGCAAATGAAAGTCATGATGAAGTACCGCCTCACACCAGTCACTATTATTAAAAAGTTAAAAAAAAAAAAAAAAAAAAAAAAAAAAAAAAACAGATGTTGACCGGGTTTCGGAGAAAAAGGAATGCTTATACATTATTGGTGGGATTGTAAACTATTTCAGTGCCTGTGGCAATCAATTCAGAGATCTCTCAAATTTTAAAAATCCTACCATTTGAGCCAGCAGTTCCATTACTGTGTGTATATCCAAAGGAAAATAAACTGTTCTACCAAAAAGACATACATTCATATGTTCATCAAAACACTATTCATAATAGTGGGGATGTGGAGTCAATGTAGATGTCAATCAGCTGTTGACTGGATAAAGAAAATGTGGTACAAATATACCATGGAATACCATACGGCCATAAGATAAAATGTTCTTTGCATCAATATGGATGCAGCTGGAGGCCAGACCATTATCCTAAGTGAAATTAATTTAGGCATAGAAAGCCCAATACCACATGTTCTCACTTATAAATGGGAACTAAACATTGGGTGTGCATGGACATAAAGATGGGAATGGTAGACACAGGGGTCTACTAGAGGAGGGATGTTGGGATGGGAAAAAGGCTTGAAACACTACCTATTGGATATTGTGTTCTCTCATTGGTGTTGGAATCATTTGTACCCCAAACATCAGTGTCACACAATACACCTATGCAACAAACTTGCATATGTACCCTCTGGACCTAAAATAAAAGTTGAAATAAAAAAATAATAAGTTCACACCTCAGTAGGTAGGAATCAGATACATAGGATGGCTGTAATCAAAAAGTCAGGCCAGGCATGGTGTCTCACACTGTAATCCCAGTACTTTGGGGGCCAAGGTGGGTCGATTGCTTGAGCTCAGGAGTTCAACACCAGCCTAGGCAATATGGCAAAAGCCCCTCTCTACAAAAAAAAAAAAAAAATACAAAGAAAAAGCCAGGAGTGAGGGCAAGTGCCTGTATTCCCAGCTACTCAGAAGGCTGAGGTGGGAGGATTGTTTGAGCCTAGGAAGTGGTGGTTGCAGTGAGCTGAGTTTGCACCTCTGCACTCCAGTCTAGGTGACAGAGCAAGAGTTTGTCTGAAAAAACAAACAGCAAGAACAACAATGATCAGATAATAGCAAGTGTTAGCAAGGATGTGGAAGAGTTGAAACACTCCTACCCTACTGACAGGAATGTGAAATGGTAGAGCCATTTTAGGAAACTGTCAGTCCCTCAAAAATTTCTACCTAGTGTTAGACTATGACCCATCAATTCCGTTCCTAGGTATACAATTAAGAGAAATGACAACACATAACTACCAAAAACTTTTTACAGAAATGTTCTTAATAATAATATTCATAGTAGCTAAAAAGCAGAAATAACCCAAATATTAAGATAAATATATTAAAATGTAGTATATCCATATAATAGAATACTATTAAGCAATAAAAAAGAAGTGAAGTACTAATATATGCTACAGTATGCTAAAGTATGTCTTGAACAGAACCTTAAAAACATTAGGCTAAGTTTAAGAGGCCAGCCACAAAAAATACATATCAAATTTTTCTATTTATTTGAAGTGTCCAGGATAACACAATCTGTAGAGACACATGATCTATTAGTAACTGCCTAGGAATGGAGAATTAGGCAGAAATGAGGAGTTATTAATAGTAGGGATAAGGGTTTTTGGTAAGAATAAATGTTGCAAAATTGATTTCTGAATATACTAAAAACCAATAAATTATATATTTAAATTAGTAAATTATAACTGTATATGCAATTTTAATAAGCTGGATTTTTTTAAGTCAATGAATGAATCTGGGAATTCAGAAGAGTATTGGTGTTAAACTCTCTCACTAAGATGTTTTTCACAGGATTCATCTATGGGAAAACAGCTTGTGTAAAGTAAATCCTGGAAGGTAAAGTTTAACATGGTAGGTTGCAGCAGTTTATGGATGACGTTGAATATCAGGGCAAGTAGTTACAAAGTAATTGTGCTTGGAATGAAGAGCTGTCAAAGGTGTTTTACCTGGAGAATGACAAAATCAGAGCTGTGTATCTGAAATCTGTAAGCAGCAGGAAGGCGTATAAAGAATTAGAGGAAGGAGGCACTAAGAAATTGTGTTCTGGTCGAATATCAAATGAATATGACAGGAAAGATTAAGTGATACTAACTGAGTATTAAGTTGTTTGATACAAAATGTGATCATTTAAACAAAATACTAGGAGGAGAAGCATATTGAAGGAAACAGGTTATAAATTTGGTCTTGATTATACTGGATTAAGTTGTTGGTGGAATATCGAGATTAACCTACAAAGCAAATTAATTGGAAACATGGCCTAGAAGGTTAGGTTATCTGGTATTTTTAGATTACATCCTGTTCTAGAGGATGCTAATTAACTTACAGTGTCACAGTTTTGGTATTCTGGACTTTTCAAAGGCATCTCTTCTTTATGCTGTTGTACTGACCTCTAATACTATCAGGAGATCATGATATGATGATCATGAGAAAAGCTAAATCAGGCCAGCATTAGTTTATATCTTTGTGTGTGTGGGATTACAAGAAAGACATTTTTTTTTTTAGCATGTATAGCCTTGTGCCTGGGTATGGGCTTGGCAAACAACTTGGGCTGGATTTCAGTACTGGCTCTCTTCCTCAGTTGGGCAGCCTTGAGCAGCATTTGTACAACAATACAGAGTGACCAAATTAATCAGCCGTGTATCCAAGTTGTATTTTTAAAGTAGAATAAAACTACTGTGAACACAGAGGATGATACTTAAATCTGACCCATAAAATTAAAAAAAAAACAAAACTCTAATAAAAGTACCATTGGCAGTATGGCTAAAATAGCTACATTAGAATTCCATCGTAAAATATACTATACTTTAAATCACGAGAAGCTCCTTATGAGTGATCTTGGCTTTTATCAAAGGATTACACTTCACATTACCACCTTGAATATCCTATCTCATGCATCACTAACTTGTAGATAATCAGGGCGGGACTCCTGGGGTTTATTGTACTTTGATTTTAAGATTGGTTTAATTGCACATGACTAATGCAAACCACCTTCTCTTTCAAAAACCTATTTTCAATTCAGTGTTTCTTCTAGTCTTAGAATTTTCATATATGACATCAATCTTATGATAACTCTATTTGTTATCTGAGAATTTTAAAAGTACTAAACTATACTCAGACTATACAAGTTAGAGAAGAAACAGGCTCATCTTACTAATATTTACTTAGGAATATTTATTGATTAGTGAACTTTCAGACTTTAAAATTCAGGCAATTTCCATGTAACTGATTGTTCACTGAAAATTTGTAGTTTAAAAATATATATTACATCAGAAAATGTGTTTGCCTACAACTAAAAAAATAAAAAATAAAATTGCACTCTGACTGTAATTTTATTTAGCATTTTATTCAATGATTTTTTTGCAGTATCATAATTGAAGCGTCTTTTAATGGCTTTTTTACATAAATACATGGATCTTTTATTTATTTATTTATTTATTTATTTATTTATTTATTTATTTTGAGACGGAGTTTTGCTCTTGTTACCCAGGCTGGAGTGCAATGGCGCGATCTCGGCTCACCGCAACCTCTGCCTCCTGAGTTCAGGCAATTCTCCTGCCTCAGCCTCCTGAGTAGCTGGGATTACAAGCACGCGCCACCGTGCCCAGCTAATTTTTTGTATTTTTAGTAGAGACAGGGTTTCACCCTGTTGACCAGGATGGTCTCGATCTGTTGACCTCGTGATCCACCCGCCTCGGCCTCCCAAAGTGCTGGGATTACGGGCGTGAGCCACCGCACCCGGCCCTGTTTTTTAAAAATCACCATATTAACAGAGACATGTATGATTTGAAAAGCTAAAAATACTTATTATCTCACCTCCTTTTTATTTTAGCATAGCTTTGTCTTGTAATCTTTTATGTGAATGATAACAAAGTATCCCTATGATTTTTAGACACATGAGGAATCATTTCCCATTTTCCCTATTTTAGACTTTTAGATGTGATTACTTCAGTAACTAGAACAACTGATTCTAAATATGCATATGGGACGGCAATGGTGGAAGATCACAAGATGCAGTAGATTAAGTTAAATGATCAGCAACACACAGAGAAGAGAGGTTTCCAGTGCACACAATTGGCATATATGTATAAAGAATTTCTACAAACTGACAATAAATGAGTAAGAATGCAATAGTTGAATAATATTAGGAGTGAGCAATTTCCAAAAAAAGAAAAACAAATTTCCATTAAAAATATTATAAAAATTATAAAATTATTTTTAAATATGGTAAACTAAAAAATTATATATCACTAGTAAGAAAATACAAATTGAACCAACAACATGATAATGTTACAAGAATTTCATTAGGGATAGTCGAAAAGTTTGTATCAATTATTATCAGAATATGAATGTATTCGTTTGTTTTCATGATGCTATGAAGAAATACCCAAGAGTAGGTAATTTTTAAAAGAAATTTCATTGACTCACTGTTCTGCATGGCTGGGGAGGTCTCAGGAAACTGAGAATCATGACAGAAAGGGAAGCAAACATGTCCTTTACATGGAGGCAGGAGAGAGAAGTGCAGAGCAAAGTGGAAAAAAGTCCCTTATAAAACCATCAGATCTAATGAGAACTCACCATCATGAGCACAGCATGGGGAAACTGCCCCCATAATCTAATAAACTCCTACAAGATTCCTCCCCCAACATGTGGTGATTAAAGTTTGTTTTACAATTCAAGATGAGATTTGGGTGGAGATGCAGAACCAGACCATATCATTTCACCCCTGGCCCCTCCAATGAGAAAGATCTATAGGCCATGGCTAATGTTATAACCACTTTAAAGAGCTATCTAGGACCCTGCACTTCTGTTTCTAATTGTACTTCTGTCTGGAAAAATTCCTACACATTTATACCAGAGATAGGTATTATTATGCTCCCATAGGTATGGTATTGATTAGGAATAAATTGGAAACAACACAAATGTCTAATAAGTGAAAACTTTAATTAAGATATTGCTTTATACAAAATGCAACATGGAAAGTAAAATGAATGATCTCTACCTAAATTTGAAATCTTACACATGAATAGATCTCTAAAATGAAGTGCTGAATGAACAAAGCAAGTGCCATATCATACTCAAGACGTATGAGCTCTTGAGAGTATGTTCCTTGAGGAGAAGATGTTATTGTTCACATCATAATTTCCACATTGTCTACCTCCTCCTCCAGATCTAATGTAATTTTGTACATTTATGGTCTAGTGTATAGTTTTGGGAAAAAAATGAAATGAAGCTCTTTATTCTTAGGAAAAACAAATAGAAAACATAATTTTTCTAACATTGTCTAACTTATAGTCATTTCTTTAAGGACAAAATATTTTATCCATAATTAAAAAGGATAGATGAAGAGTATTTGGCAAATATTTGTACAAAAGTAAATAAACCATAAATGTGACTGTGTTACATAGAATCATAACATCTTTTAAATTTTTCATGTAATGTGAATCTCTAATAATGTTTTATTACCAGTTAGTAATAATACCATGAATAATCCATAAAACCATGCTATTCTATTTACAGACACAAAATTTTGGTTTTTCTGCTGAGGGCAACTATTCCCAAGATCCCATACTCTTAACCATCATCAGAAATTCATTATGGCTTTTCAAGTACAAATATTATTCATAATTTTAAGTATCAGGAGAGTAACCTGAACTCTCATTAAGAGACCATAAACTCATAGCGGGGTGTTGAACAATGAGAACACATGGACACAGGGAGGGGAGCACTACACACTTGGGTCTGTTGGGGGGAAATAGGGGAGGGTCAGTGGGGGGTGGGGAGTTGGGGAGAGATAGCATGGGGAGAAATGCCAGATATAGGTGATGGGGAGGAAGGCAGCAAATCACACTGCCACGTGTGTACCTATGCAACAATCTTGCATGTTCTTCACATGTACCCCAAAACCTAAAATGCAATAAAATAAATTTTAAAAAATAGACCATAAAAACTCACAGCTTTTTATTGTGTAAGCTGGATTCATTGCTATTTTAAACTCACTGGCATTATGTAAGCAGTTTTAGCAATTAAAATGGCTGTGTATCACAATTTCATTTGTAAGACATTTGTGAACTTGAAAACTTTCTCAATAGAGATAATAGAAGCTTTAGTTTGCAGATATTTTACAAAGAGTGATTTAAGCAAGAGAATTACGGAAATTAAATGATACTCTCTAAATTATATTTCTATTTAGAAATAGCTTTATTTTTACTCTAACGGGCTTCCCCCCATTTCTGCTATACCTCCCTATTCCTAAATAAAAATGACTTTTCAAATATAAGTTTAAAGACATCAAGAAATTCCTCATAGTGCCTTATGAGTTTACATATTCATCTGATCCTTTCTTCTCATCCCTCTGGTGCTACCCACTGTATGGATGGGCTCATCTACTATCAGGAATAGCCCTCAGACCAGGTAAGGTACATGTGATGGTTGTCCTCTATCATTTCTCTTCCCAGCATCATGCTAAGCATTTGGGTCAGCATACTTATGGTAGAAAATTTAAAATAGTATCAAAGTTGTTGGCATAATTAAGGAACTGTCTGTCTTCTAGCGTGAAAGTATCTTACAATGTCTGGAAAGGCTTTGTGATTACTCCATGTTTCACTTGGTCAACTTTTAGAACTGTGTCATTGAAAGACTAATTCACTGCACTGATAAGCTCTGTTGTATACACTTGAAACGACATTATCATATGATCTAGTAAAACTATGTCCTAAATAATTTACTTATGCATAGCTAGCTGTATTTTTTAACTCTAGAGTACGTGCACAATTTAATACTGAGTCTGAAATAATAATAGTGGTATTTTTAGTTTTAACATTACCCCTATATTGTAAATGCGGTGTCTCATTTAATACTAACAATAATGTAGTGGAATATGTTCTATAATTAACTCATTCTATGAATAAGAAACCAAGATATAGTAATATTAAGTAATCAAACCAAGATCATATACTAGCTCTGTGACAAGACTGGAATTTAGACCAAGTCTGGAAGACTCCAGAATGTGACCTATTTTTCACTAAGCTATAATACTTTCTTTGCCAAATGTGATATTGACCAAAAAATTAGATTAAAAAGAACAAATAAATTTCCTCCTGAAAACACATTTAGTCCAAAAGGACTTTTGTTTAAATTTTTAATAATACAGAAAATACTACTACTTAATTTCACCTAGGTATTTATGTTCATTGAGAAATCCACTTTCACAGTATTTAAATAATTCACTGATTTCTAAAAGTGTCATTTATTTTATTGTTTTCTGAAGAAAAAGCTTTTTTGAATAGAAAAGTAATATAATCATCTAAAATTATTTTATTATACTAATATATTTGCCTTTGTTCATTGATATCGCCAGTGGCTAGACAATATCTGGTACGTAACAGTCACAAATAAATATTTGATGAATGAATAAATGAATGATTTAATTATTCATGTCAATAGGAACTCTGGCTATTCCTAATAAAATATAATTATCAAAGAAGCTTTCAACTGGCATTCCTATTCTGAACTTATATATTTTCTTGGCTATAAAAGTATGAAACCTTGCATTTTTCTATGATTTGTTTTATCTTTGAGTAGTACGTGCATTAATATGCCCAGTAGATAATTTATTTCTGCTATAGGATATAGAAATATACATTTGTCAAACAATTTAAAATTTTATCCAAATCAGAGAAAGGCTGATGACCAGAATGCTCTGCTTTTCTTGTAGACTGAGGGCAGAGTTTTAATCCATGTTTTGAGTTAGATTCAAGCAACTGCTGGGTATAATCATTTGCACATCTAACTCCAACTTTTATAATGTTATCCTTTAGTTCAACTGGAACTAATGACTTGGGCTTATAAAAGTGCAAGGTCAAGAGATCGAGACCATCCTGGTCAACATGGTGAAACCCCGTCTCTACTAAAAATACAAAAAATTAGCTGGGCATGGTGGTGCGTGCCTGTAATCCCAGCTACTCAGGAGGCTGAGGCAGGAGAATTGCCTGAACCCAGGAGACGGAGGTTGCGGTGAGCCGAGATTGCGCCATTGCACTCCAGCCTGGGTAACAAGAGCGAAACTCCGTCTCGAAAAAAAAAAAAAAAAAAGTGCAAGGTTAACTTTTATTGTTTTATCTAATACTTGAACTTCTACGTTCACTTAATGTTATTTTTTCTATGTTTTCCAATTCGAAGTCCATTTCCTTTTCCATAGAAGAGAAAAGCTAAATATGGTATATTTGGCACTAAAAATAGGTGGGAGATGGGGAAGGAGGAAAAGAATGTGCTAGAGGAATAAAGAAAGAAAGGAAAGAGAACAAGTAAAGAAGGAATGGGATGGAGAGTCTTGCTTATAACCTAGAAGATGCTAGAAAAAAAATGATTTGTTATAAAAAGGTTTTGTTCATTTCCTTATTCCATAATTTGCTATAGGACCCTGATTTTGTTGATACCCTAAAGGTTGAAATAGTGGCAGCTTCACTCATTTTACAAAACCTGCTTTGAAGATTAAAGCAAGTCAAAAAAAAAAAAACTGTAAATTGTGAAGTAGATTACAAATACAAGTATGTAATAGCAAGCACAGTGGGATGGGATATGAGTCATATAAACTGAACTAGAATTACAGATTTGCCATTGCATAGATGATTTTTCCTATCTTGGCCTCTTCCCTATATTTAAAGATGATGAAGGTAGTCAACGTTAAATAATAAAATGCATCGTAAGTGTTCTTATAGAGCCCCGCAAATTTTTAATGAAGCTGAGGTATACTCATTCAATATGTGTGTACTCCGACAGACAATGTTACTACCATATATTACATGTTAAGATAACAAAGAATTTAAAATGTTTATATAGAATGATAATTAGAATTTGGTACTTCAACATTTTTAGATTATATGGTAAATATTTTATATTACTATTAAAACATTGTCCTACAAAAGGGATTGATGAGTTTTTCTTGGGTTGAATAGACTCTAGAAAAATACTATATTCACCACAAATTGTGATGTTGCTATTGTTTCCATATGCCGAAGAGGATTATTTTCTTCTATCAGAATGTTACTAAAAAGTTAAAACATTTTAGCTTATGAGGAAATTAACACATAAGAGGGTTGGAAAATTTAATAAATTGAATATTCTACTGATAACTTTTATACAAGAAGTTAATTATTTTTCTTTTGAAAATCTCTATCATCCCTCCAACTTATTTATTTGAAATGCACTAGGGCATAAGTCAACATGGCTGTATAATAAAGACATACAATGTAATATAAGCACAGTTGTTATGCTCTGTTATTAGATTTATCGTATGTTCCGACAGCAAGAGAGTGGAAAATACAAACTTAATGAAAGCAGCGCAGTACCCCCCAAAAAATCTTTCATAACATTTTGAATAAAGTGCTTACCTACTAGCAGAATTTAAGTTGGAGAAATAAACTAAAGGAATGGCAGAGGAATGATACAATTGTTAAGGAATTTTATTCTTCTGGCACCAATGAGAAATATACAGAATAAAAATAAAAATAGGAGATTCCTCCATGAAGGCGTGGAGGAATTAAAAAATGCAGTGTAGCAGGATTGGGAACTGCAAGCACTTGGGACACTTCTTCATGTAACTTTTATTTGTGGAGTTGGGGGTTCTTCAGAACCAATCATGTACCTTTTTCTTGCATTGTGTGATGGACTGTTGCTGTGTATTACCAGACTCTATGGCTTGGTGGGTCACTTGCCATACAGTTCACAATAGGCAGGTCAAGTTACATGGTAAATGTATGGACAATAGTCAAATGTTCAGTTTCTACCAAGGCCCGGTAGCAAGCCAAGAGCTGTCTCTCGAAAGGTGAATAGTTATTTACAGATGATGGCAGGCTCTTGCTCCAAAATGCTAGAGGCCTTCACTGTGATTCACCTATAGAGTCCCGCCAAAAGTGTCAAGGAGAATCTCTGTCACTAACACTTCCAAACACCTTTGGATCAGCTGGATCATATGGCCCAAGTGGCAGCAGCCTAAGCCAGCTGCAGAGCCTTCTCTTGCTATAGGCCCCACTCAAAAAAACTAGCAGCCTTTTGGGTCATTTGGTAAATGGGCTGAAGAAACACATTCAAATAAGGCATATGGTACTTCAGAACACCAGATAGACCACAGGTGTTCTGCCTTTTTCTTGGTTGTAGAGAAGATACGACAACTTGTTATTTACCCTAGAAGGGATATCTTGACATCTCTGATACTCGTGGATCTTTAGAAATTTCACTGTGATTAAAGGTGCCTGAATTTGTCACTCTCTGACATTCAAATGTCTTACCAGTAAGCATAATATCGTAAATATAGTGGACTGGTGTGATATCTGGTGGGATGGAAAGGCAATCAAGATCCCTATGAACTAAATTATAATATAGAGCTAGAAAATGTCTATACCCTTGTGGAAGGACAGTGAAGGCATTGCTGGCCTTGCTAACTGAAAATGCACTGCTTCTGGTGACCTTATGGACAGGGATAAAGAAAAAGGCATTTTTCAGATCAATTGCCACATGCCAGGTACCAGTCAATGTGTTAAAATGCTCAAATAATGAAAACACACCAGATATAGCAGCTGCAATTGTAATCACTGGTTAAGCTTATGATAATACAGAATTCTCCAAAAGGTTGTCATCTGCATAAGGCAAATAGGAGAGTTGAATGTGTAGGTGGTGGGAATCACTGTCACTACATTAAGTCCTTGATAGTGGCGCTAATCTCTGCAATCCCTCCAATGCAGCATTGTTTTTGATTTACTAGTTTCCTAGGTAGAGGCAGTTCTAATGGCTTCCACCTGGCCTTTCTCATGATAGTGGTTGTCACTCCACAAGTCAGGATACCCATGTGGTATTCTGTCAGCTGCTAAATATGTCTGTTGCAATTATGCATCTGTGGCTGTGGATTGGGTATGGGGACCCACTGTGAAATGGCCTGAGTTAACACTCTGTTGATCACCTGACCACCATATAAGATCCTACTCTAACTAGAAAGCCACAGTAACATTGTGGGTCTCCTGGATTGTTTTCAGAGCCAGCGTCCAGTAGGTTCCAAAAGATCTGATTATTTTCTTTTCCTTTTGCCAAGTTACTACAGTAGAAGGCTATATGCCCCTTTGGGAAAAGTTAGAAGGGAAATTAACAGTGTCAGTCTTCAGTAACACATATTAAGGTTGTTTCTCAGGGAAATCTGTCCTGCCTTTCCCTAGACATGCTCTGGGTCTATAAACTGGTTCAAGTGTGAGAATTGATTGAGGGGCTTTGATTCTCTATTTTTACGGGTTTTTACTTTTGTTCACTTGGCCTGACTTTTCTGCTCATCTAGATAAGTACAAATTTAGCAGACTTACGTGTTTCACTTCTAGGAATACCACAGTTAATAAACCAACAGCATATATCCACATGAATCAGGCTATTCTGGTTGCTGCTTTGACTCAGACATCCATTACTGTAACTACACTCACCTTGCCTCTGGCAGTTGAGTAGTGCTACTTGGCCCTTGCCATCCCCGGGACACACAAATTTCCACTGCATTGAGATTTTCCAATTGAGTAGCTGCAGTTCCCAACATAAAGTCTGGCATACAGAAAAGAGGGTGATTACAGACCTCTTGGCAGATGCTGACTGGGGCTCTCGTCACAGACTGCTTTCTAAAAGTACTGGTGAAAGACATGCCTTCTGGACCTTCTCAGTGTGGTCCGGTAGGTCTTAAATGACAAATCCATTCTAACATTTCAATAACCTTTGAATCAAGCCTTCCTCTGTATGAAACCAAAAGAGGTTCAGCACTTCCAGTTCACTCATGGTAGAGCACCTTTGATCTGTGTGTCAGCAGACTAACTGTACTGCTAGAGCCCTTTCTAACTCCCTGAGCTGCAACAATAAATAATTCCTGTTTAGTGGGCCAATATATCAGTAATTTGGCCTGTTCAATCTTTATGTTCCTTCCACCATTATCCTATACCCTTAATATGCATTCCTACACATATTCACCTGATTTCTACTTGTATAAATTATGAAGAACTTTTGATGAGGGAGTGGAATACACTTCCTCACAGGTAACACTTTGTATCTCACCGATAAGGTCCTTCTGGGACTCTGGTCTAATTATAGGTCTGGAAACAAAGGGACTGGTTGGGGGAGAATCAACATTGATGTACATGGTCACTGGGCCAGTGGAGGTCATTACTGCTTTCTCAAGCAATGCAGAGTTAATTCTCAGAAGAAGGGGAAACACTTATACCAGTGGTGTTGGGGAGGCTGCTATCACTGATGTTGGGAGGCCACTTTTGCTAGGGGTGTAAGAAATTTGATTCTTCTGGCAAGAGTGAAAAATAGGTCAGAATCAAAATATAAACAAAATAGGGAATCACCTTAGGTATTTTAATTTATTTATATCTTTGCAAGAAATAGCCTGTAGGCAGAGAAGTGGAAGGGGTAGCATCCAGAAAAATGTTGGTATGCTACAACAAACACGGAATATTTTATATGTGTGTGTTTCTATTTAATATCCTTTATTTCTATAAACAGTTCTAGGTTTATTATGCCAACATCCTAGTGTTTGGCTGAAAATATGTTTCAGGTTTCCGAGAAATATCTTTTTGTCAGTTTCTCTCATGTTCACATTTTAGCATTATATGTAATGCTAAAATAATATTTAATGAGTGTAATATTTCAAAAGTGACTAATACGCTTTACTAGTTTTAAAGTAACCTTATATCAATTTTCTATTTTATTCCAATGTTGTTTATAAGTAGCTTAGCCCTTATATTTTAGGTTTGTTGCTGTTAGCATCTACCTGATAAACATTTGTTCAAATATTTTACTGTTAACCTGTCACTATCATTTTGTCTTTAATTGTAAATAGTTTCAATAAAGGTCTAAAGCACAGTGACTGTGAGTGCAGGCTTTGGCATTATTAGACCTTGTTTCAATCATGGTCTCAGTACTTCTAACTCTATGGATTTTTATTTTCCTAAATTACTCTAGGCCTAAGTTTTTTTGCTTGCAAAATGAGTACAATTTTACCTACATAATTGAGTTTTAAGAGAAAAGATACATTGTATAAAATATATGATTCAAAATAATAATAAATAGCTCTTATATTTTTGTTTCTGAGGCTGACTTTTGGTTTTAAATTGTGTTTCTACTTTTTAATTTTTTACATTAACCATATAATTCTCTTAATTCTGTGTCTATATTGCTTATTTGAACTTTCTTTACATTTATTTTAAAGTTATATAGTTTATGTTTTTATTAGCCAAGAGTCATAAATATGTCTAAAATATACTTGAACCTATAATGTTAGACTTGTATGTATGGACTGCAGCCTCATCTCCTTCAATCTCATCTGACATCACAACTTCCTTTTGCTGACAGAACATGGAGGATTGATGACATGCCAGTTCTGAGCTTAGGCCTCCAAAGACCTTTGTATTTTGACTTTTTTCCTTTAAGTTCTGCCACCTTATACAAATAAGGTCAGAATAGCCTTATTTTTCTCACCTCTTACTATCAAGTTCTTATATAATGTGTCCTATCTTTCTAACTAGTAAATTTCAACAAACTGCTTGCTCAGTTATTAATAGACCTTTGATAATAATTTACTTGCAACATTTCTTAAGGATATTAACTATTACTATTTAGATATCTCTAACTTAGTCATTTTGTGGTACATTGTCTTTTGATATCAGTGTTTATCGGATCACTCCTTCGAATTGACTTCTAATAATTTTGTTGACCAAAGTCTATTTAGGAGTATTTTGTTTTGTAGTAAGACTATTATGAAAGTAAATCTTCTGGCACTGTGGGTGTATAAGACTATCTTTTGATTACCTTGCATAGGAGTGGCAAATTTGGCATGAAATTTTAGGGTGTTCCCCCCCCCCACAGATTCTATTTGTTTTTAATATTTGGAAGAGTAGAACAATAATCTTTGGAAGAAAACAGTGTTCCCTTCTAGATTATTTTAATTTTTGAGATAGGGTCTCTCTCTGTAACCCAGGCGGGAGTGCAGTGATAAAATCACAGTTCACTGCAACCTCTGCCTTCTGGGCACACGCAATTCTCCTACCTCAGCCTGCAAAGTAGTTGGAAACAAAGGCAGGCACCATTTGCTCAGACTTTTTTTTCTTTTTTTTTTTTTTTTTTTTTTTTTTTGGTGGAGATGGAGTTTTGTCACATTGCCTAGGCTGGTCTGGAACTCCAGAGTTCAAGCAATCTGCCCACCTCAGCCTCCCAAAGTGCCGAGATTACATGCATGAGCCACCATGCCTGGCCTGAGAAATTTATTTTACTTTATTTTTTTATTAGAAAAACATTTTTGTTTCACCTTTTTAAAAATTATATATTATTGCCCTTTAGGTTCTGGGGTACATGTGCAGAACATGCAGGATTGTTGCATAGGCAATGTGGTTGCTGCCTGCATCCCCCCCTCACGTATATCTGCCATTTCTCCCCATGTTATCCTTCCCCAACCTCCCTATCCCCCCCCTGTCCCTCCCCTATTCCCCCCAACAGACACCAGTGTGTGATGCTTCCCTCCCTGTGTCCACGTGTTCTCATTGTTCAACACCTTATTTTTTTATACAGTCTTTGTAATGAAGATATTATTTTTATTAAAAGTTTTCTATAGTCAGTACTTTCTTTTAATTAGACAGTTTCCTAAATTTTATTAAATTTATTAGCTAATTTAATATTGCTTTTGTTCTGTCTCATCTGATATTTTTCCTAGGAATCCTTGAAGATAAAGAGTTAATGTTAGAGTCTCCATGTCTAACTTTTATATCATTTACCTCTGGCTTTAACATTTTGGTTCTGCATCAAGTTTTTTAATTTTTCTTCTACCTCACCAGTTTTATTATGTGTAATATCCTAACTGGTCCTTACATTCTTTATTTTATTTCATAGTATTTAGACATCATATATTCAATGTTTTTCAACTTCATGTCAAATTATCTCTTTTCAGTGAGTGTTTAATTCTGGAAACACAGATAAAATAGACACTAGAATCTTCTAAAAAAAATAAAATTAGAAATGCTCTCCTATTCTTGAGCCTCTTTTGGGAGTATACTACACACAGAAAATACACAACTCATAAATGCAGAGCCCAGTGTATTAACACATAATGAGCATACCTATATAGAAATAGATTATTGTTAGGTGATTTTTTTTTTGTCTACTTCTAGCTCTTTCCACAAAGATGATTGATCTCTAGGATTCCATTGATTGGTTTTGCTTGTTTTTGCTTATTTTTAAAGGAGTCATGTGGTATGTATTACAGTGTGTCTGGCTTCTTTATCTCTTGCTTGATTCACCAGTGCTTGCAAGATTAATCCACATTGATGTAGAGGGCCGCAGCTTGTCCATTTTAATTGCTATATGATATTGTATTTTATGAATATAACACAGTTTACTCTTTTGTTGTTAGACATTTGAATTGTCTGTAGTTTTTGACTATTTCAATAAATGCAATTATAAATATGTACACATTTCTATTAGGTATACTACCTAGGAATGGAACTGTGAAGTGATGGGTCACACACGTTCAGGGTTAGTTGCTAGTGCTAAATGATTTTCCAACACAGCTATGGAAGTTCATGTGACTATTAGGAATATTGGTTACCTAAAGGTGTATAACAATCTAATCAAAAGTTAATGCCCTAAAACAGCAACTATTTTATTATTCTTCATAGAGTGTGTTAAAAATCCAAGTATTTAAGAATGGTGTTAGGAACTTTGTACTGTTTGTTGGGCAATATATATATTTTTTTATTAGAGGCTTCTTTGTCCATTAGGCAGGATTTGGTGAACTGTGGTCAGGAATGATAGACTGATATTCTGAATTCAAAGGCCTAGTAAACTCAATTAAAGGACAGAATTCGCTATATGAAGAAATTATCTAGGAAATCAAAAAGAAAGCTATTTTATAAAGGAATTTATAGTTTAAAATGAATATCTGAAACTCTTACAGTCCTAAAAGAACATTTTAAAGTACTCAGATATTATACATTTTACAGTCAAATTATATTAAGAAAAATGTATATAAGGTTCATGAAGCTTTCTCTGTCAGTGACTCAAAAAAAAAAACTTCCATACATACACTGGAAATAAAAAATGAATAAGATAATCTCAAGAAGTCCTATATTCTAAGAAAGATAGTTCTAATTTGGCACATTCTTGCATCTAAAAGTTGTTTTGATGCACAAAATGCCAGAAAGAAGCGTAAAGTTATTAGGTAAATATTCAAAAGTAGAGGGTTGGTAAAATAAAGAGATTTTTATATCATAAAAAGTAGGTTGAATTTAATTTTGTGGACAATAGAGAGTTCTTTTAAATAAGGCACAGATATGATTTAGTTTTGGAAGTTATTCTAGCATCTGTGGTAAGTGCAAATAGAGGCAAAAAGAATACTTGAAAGACATGCAATTTCTATGTGAGATTATTAAAGTCTCAACAGGGGCAATACTTACAAAGGAGTTGTGAACAATATTAAAGAGGTAGAATCAATTTCACTTGTATAGCAATTGGATGGCAGATAGTGAAAAATAAAGCAATCCTTCGAATTTTGAGGTTGGTGTCTGGATCAGTGATAAATTCACTGAGGTTAGAATAAATAGGAAAATCCAATGATAGCATTATTTCCCAGCCTTAGCATGTCTATAAATTAAGTAAACAAATAAAATAATGAACATAAAAAAACTTTGTTTAAAAGGAATATTGATGAACCTGGAAAATCAGCATAATTTTTTGTGATATAAAACATACATGCACACTTCTCACGCACACCATGCTATTGTTATTACAAAAGTTAAAAGTATATTCCATAGGTGTGAATACAGTAAATGTAATAATTTTTGCTGGAAGAATTTAATAGACAGTATAGGAGTCAGAGGACACTGAGGGTGGGAAAGCTACACTCATTGAAATGGAATGGGAGTCTTACGTGTCATGAAAAAATAAATTATACTTATGTCACCAGAAAATGATAAGTAGATTCAACATTGATGCATCATTAAATGCTAGACCACCAGCTAAATTTGAAGAGAATATTATATGTGAGTGTGTAAAATATATACACATATAAAATATATAAAACCTGTATTAGGGTTTTTCAAAAAAAACAATGAAAAGGATATTCATATAAAGAGATTAATATCAGGAATTGGCTCATGTGATTAGGGAGGCTGAAATATTCCAATATCTGCAGTCAGCAAGCTGCAGACCTAGGATATCCACTGGTACAGTTCCAGTGTTAGTCTGAAGGCCTGAGGATCAGCATGGCATAACTTCCTGTCTAAAAGCTGGCCAGCAAAAGAACCAAGAAGAGTCAGTAATTCAGTTTGGGTCCTAAGGTAGGAAAGAACTGATTCTCCAGCTCAAGCCATCAGGCAAGAGACATGCCCTCTTAACTCCCAGAGGGTCAGCATTTTTTTTCTGTTTAGGCCTTCAGCTGATTGGACAAGAGCCCTGCACATTAGGGAAGGTAATCTGCTTTACTCAGCTTATCAATTCACATGGTAATCCTATCCAAAAACATCCTCTTAGACACATCTAGAGTAATGTTTCGCCAAATATCTGGACATCCCATGGCCCAGTCTAGGCAAGTTGACACATAAAACCAACCATCACACTTAGCATTTATTAATGTGAGATTAATGTTGACTATCAATGTATACATTTATTCTGGTAAATATAAATGTATGATACTGCACAAAAGTATCATTTCAAATTTTTAGAATAATTTTTTTTGCTCAAGAAAATGAAAACGAGAGAATCTAAATCTAGGTTCAGAATAACACTAAGTTAGACAAGTATTACATTTTTGTGCATGTGCATACTACAGGACCTGGTAAGGTGAATTTGGCTTTGCACCTGCTGTTTTTGGAAATGGTTGCATACACAAGGTATTTTTCTTGCCAATTTGCATGTGTTTTGCTGTTGTATGCCAGTAATCTTGCGCCAAGATGTTGTGTTAAGCTATCTTCTATTTTTGCCAGAAAACATAGAAACATAGCGGGGCAACCTTAATGGCTGGAAAGGAATTGAATTAATCACATACATATGACAGCTGGAGGTTCATATCCTCAGAAGTGAAGTTGCAGTTACCAAAAACAAATTAAAAAAACTTTTATCCAATGACCTGCCTTGACTGAGTTTCTAAGTTTTCAAAATCATTTGTAAATAAGTTTTGATAGGTCAGGGAATCCAGAGTTACTCACTTTTACAGAACACTTAAAAGATTTATTTTTTTTCTAAAAAACAGACTAAGTCATTAGCAAAGTGACTTCTCACCAAATATTGAGTAAGGGTTTTTCATCAGATACAACTTGTGTAGTGGTCTTACTCCATATATTAGGAATGAGAGCATAAAGCCATGAGAAAGGAGGGCATTTCTTCCCAAAGCTTGAAGAGTAGCTAGTCTGTCAATCAGTAAAATGTATTTTACTTGCCAAGTTTATATTAGAAAACATAGTGCTATACATGCATACAAAACTGTACCTCTATGTATTATGGTTGATTTTCCCAATACACATAGGCATATTTATGGAAAGTGTCAATTGGAATGATGAAGTATCTGTAGAAGGGGAGAAAGATCATCTTTGCATGAAATATTAGATGTCAGTAATTTGAGAACTAATGATTCAAAACCTTAAGAACAAATGAAGAAAATGCAGGAATGTTCTTAATTCACTTAATATTTAACATATAGCATGTGTTCAGTATGACTTCGTTGTCCCAAAATATGTATGGTGGTCTCAGAAACTGTCCTTAGCCAGAAAGGTAGCTACGAAACAGAAGAAGTATAAAACATAAAGCCTATATTGAGATTATTAGAACAGTAGAGAAGACTTTCAAAAGGCAAAAACTACAAATGAATGCACTCTATTCACAGATACCACTATCTCACACGTTTAGAAATATTTATTGGCACCCAAATAACAACATGGATGCTTTCAGATGCAGGGAATTTAAAAAATACATAGTAATTGTATTTTCATAATTTGACTCAGTGGCACTGAATACTAATTGCAGACCTCATCCAGAATTCCTAGATCATAGATTTCAAATTTAAATAGAAAACTTTTATGAAAATAATTTAATATATTTTAATATTTTAAGAGTATATAAAAGAGTATATCAGAATACATATAAAAACTAATTGTAAATATTTTATATGAAATGTAAATATAGATATATAAAAATTGATTGTAAATTCCTCCTATATTTACATTGCCTATAATGTAATGCTACAAAAATCACATTGTTATGAGAGTATATGTTGCTGAATATTATCTCTGAAAATTAACAGTAAGATAAGGCTAAGTCACTTTTATGTCTGCTTTTGTAAATAAGAGCTCCTCTAGGAAATAGTTTGGTATAGACCGTTTCGATTGTTTGTATACATTTTAAACTCTGTGAGATGCACCCATCACAATTTTTTAATATAATGAGTTTAACCACCACCCTGAACAAAAATAATTATATTTCCATTGCTACAGAAAGTTGTTTTGTGTATTTTTCCAGGCAAATGCTAGACCTCTATGCTTCAAGAAGGAAACACTTTCTAATTTTTTTTTTTTTTTGTACTTTAAGTTCTGGGGTACATGTGCAGATCTTGCAGGACTTTTGCATAGGTATATCTACGGTGTACACATGCCATGGTGGTTTGCTGTCTCCATTTCCCACCAGCGTCACCTACATCAGTCATTTCTCCCAGTGTTATTCCTCCCCAACGTCCCCTGCCCCCTAACCATACATTAGTTTTTCTTTACTGGAACATCAAGTAAACAGAATCGTGCTTAATATACCTCTTTGTGTTTAGCCTCTTTCTTTCACTCAATATGGCTCTGAGTTTCAGTCATATTGCTGCATTTATCAGTAGTTTGTTTCTTTCTGCTGGTAAGAAATATACCACTGAATGAATATGCCACATTTTGTTTGCCTATGGCTCTTTGATAAACAGATGTTCTAAAATTTGTGGCTTTAATAAATAAGGTTGCTATTACCATTCTTCTACATTTTTTTTTCCTGTGGGCATATTTTTTAAATGATTAATGATGCTGAGGTTTTTTAAAATATTTTTTCTGTGTTGCTTTTTCAATACCAGTGACTATTTGAAACTTTTACATATTTTCTTTTGCCATCTTTTTGGCTTCAAAGAAATAATGTAACATTATGACAAGAGTAGTGTATTTTAAAATCAGAGATAATTAAGTTTAATTAAATACAATTATTTATCTTATTTTATGGTTAGTAGTTTTTGAATCCTATGTAGGTAGTCTTAGCCTAATCAAAATGTATTAGAATATCAGATATGTTTCATGACAGAAGTCATGGGCTGTAGTTTTTATGTTTATGTAAATAATTCATCTACAATTCATTTTACTATATGGAACAAAATAACAGTTAGATTTCACTTTTTCCCATATTAACTTTCAGATATTCCAGCACTATCTGTAATAACAACAACAAAGACTTTATATTTCTCATTGAATTAACCTGACACCTGGTGAGTCACCAAAAACATACTGCTTTGCTTGTTATGGTTTTACCTTTATAAAGGAAGTGTGAGTCTCCAATTTTGTTTTCTTTTAAAAACTGTTTGTCTAATCCAGATACCATATATTTTACATTAATTTAAAAATAATATAGTAGGTTTCTTTTAAAAAGTATAATAAAGTTTTCTTTGGGAAAGTATCATTCTAAAAATCAACTTGGGGAGACTAAAGATCTTTACAAAATTGAATACTTCAATCTATAAAGACAGTATATCTCTCCATTTTTTAGATCTTTTTCAACTTTACAATATTTTGTAGTTTCCAACATAGAATTGCTATATATATATGTTATTATATTTATTCTTCATATGAACCACTGAAGTTATTTTAAAATCACATTTTATTTCATTTTTATAGTGCTAATTTCTCACATATAGATATAACAATGAGTTTTGCTTGTTAATTTTTCATTTTGCTATCTTGCTAAATTCACTTAATTCTAGTAGAAATTTTATACATTCCATGTAATTTTCTACATTCATAATCACAATGTTCATGAATGACAGCAGTCTTACCTCTTCCTTTCACATATTAATTATTTAATATTGGATTTTTTCCTCATTGCTTTGCTAATTATTTTGTAATATGTACATGTGACAAGAGAAATAGCCCTGTCTTATTTTTGAGCTTGGGTGGAAAGAATTCAGTTTTTTTAAACTACTAAGTACAGTGTAGTTAGACTATTTTTGTAGATGTATTTTGTTCAATTGAGGACATTTCAATTTCTTTCTGGTTTTTGAAGTTTTCTTTATCACCTTTTTTTCCTGCATCTCTCAACATATCTTTCTTTAATTATATCTTGTTTGGATGTGTGTTATTTATGTATTTCTGAATTCTATTTGCTTATATTATGTTCAAAATTTTTACAGACATGTTAGTGAAAGCTAATAGCCTGTAATTTCCTGTTAAGGTTTTGGTATCAGGGTTTCACTAGCTTCGTGAATTAGGAAGTGTTTTTATCATTCTTTGTTTTTGGAAAGAGTTCCAAAATAAGAGAAATGAAAAATTACAATGGGGAAATAAGCAGAAGACTTCAACTTGGATTCCACAGAAAAAGTAAAATGATCAATAATTGAAGATATTTTAGATTGATTAGTGAGAAAATATATTTTGTGCTATCAAAATGGGTAAAAATTAAAATGTGTAAAATTATCAACTGTTGAATGTATAGTATAGAAAATTTATTAATGATGTATACAGATATTGGTACAACAATTTTTGTTTTAATAGTGGCATTATTTAGTAAATTTGAGAATGAATCTAATTGATTAATGCAATTTGATGGCCCAACAAAATATGACAGTGTCTAAGCCTACTCTTTTTCTTCTGGTGCCTTCCTGGCAAGCACTATTGAGTTATACCAGGTAGTATTTGCCACTATAACAAACTATACATGGATACTAGGATACAGGCTAAAAAAACCATGCCCAATAACTCTTTCTTTCTTGAGAAAAATAGTGGGTCTCTGCCATTTGCAGAGAACTGAGCTGCATTGTGTATCTTCATTAAACTTTTCTCTATTGATGTGCTATAGCTAGATTTATTATACTTTTGGGACTTAGGTAATGGGGCCATCATGAATTTATGTTAAAAGTGGCCTTTTCTTGTTTTGTTTCACATGAAAATGATCTGCAGCACAAGTCACCATCCAGCAATCCCTAGAAATTTTAGACAGTCCCCAATCCCTTTTACAGAAATATCAATAACAAATCTCACAGCAAATCTTTATGAGTTGAAACAGTGCAGATTGCAGATAAGGTACAGAGTTCATTTTTGGATCAGTGGGGTGGCAAAAAAAAAAATGTAAGAGTTCATTTTTCTCCAGAAAAGATGTCGATTTACTGTAATGCTATATGAAAACTAACTACCCATAGTCCATAAGCAATTGATCCTCATTAACTGCAAAGTATTGACCAAACCTTGATCACACCAGGGAATGAGTTGATGCTTTCCCAACGGTAAACACTGATGTGGTGAATCTTTCCATAGGCGATTGATTGATCCTCATTAACTGCAAAGTATCGACCAAACCTTGATCATACCAGGGAATGAATTAATGTTTTCCCAACTGTAAACACTGACGTGGTGAATCTTTCCATAAGCGATTGATCCTCATTAACTGCAAAGTATTGGCCAAACCTTGACCATGTCAGGGAATGTGGATGTTTTCCCAACATTAAACACTGATGTGATGAATCTTGCCACTAGATTGCTGTTTTATCCAGTCACAACATCAGGGCTTAGACTCAAGCTTCCTAATCACACCAGGGTTGCTACTTTAAATATCCTGAACTACATGGATACAGATAGAGGGAAGGGCCTATCAAGTTACACTGCTATTGTTTCTTTTTTGATCACAGGAAAAGCAGAGGAAAGTAGATATTTACATTAACAACATAGCATAAAGCATCTCTGCCCAAAAGTCGGTCCTTTTCTGGAATCTGCTATCTGGCCTTGTTAGCTCTGTGTGAACTAATGTAGGTTAAATTGACAGGAAGGAGCCTGTACACTGGCTCTTGACCCAGTCTTCAAAGATTGTTCCCAACACAGTCTGTGCCAGTTCTCTAGGTTCTACTTGACTTCTTGTATAAGTTTTTACAATGTTCATACTGTTTAAGATTATATAGCAGTTAAAATGGATGTATCAGAGCTATATACATAAGCATACATGGATCATACAACATATAACTATGGGAAAAAATCCAACCCACAAATTATTGCCTACAGTGTTATATGACCATGGTTTGCATGTGTATCCCCTCCCAATGTCATGTTGAAATATCATTACCATTGTAACAATATTAAGACATAGAACCTTTAAGAGGTGATTAGGCCGTGAGGGCTCTGTGCTCAAAAATGGATTGATGTCATTATCTCTGGGGTATGTTTCTTAGGCAAAAGCAATTTGGGGTTTGCCTTCTTCTCTCTCACCTTCCTTGCCTTTCTGTCTTCCATGATGTGAGGACACAGCACCAAGGCACCATCTTAAAAGCAGAGAGCAGCCCTCCTCAGACACTGAATCTGCTGGTGCACTGATCGTAGACTTCTCAGCTGCCTCAAGAAATGTGAGAAATAAATTTCTATTACTTAGAAATTATGTAAATTTTGAAAATTATGAATGTCTCAGACATTTTTTTTTTTTTTTTGGGGGGGACGGAGTTTTGCTCTTGTTACCCAGGCTGGAGTGCAATGGCGCGATCTCGGCTCACCGCAACCTCCGCCTCCTGGGTTCAGGCAATTCTCCTGCCTCAGCCTCCTGAGTAGCTGGGATTACAGGCACACACCACCATGCCCAGCTAATTTTTTGCATTTTTAGTAGAGACAGGGTTTCACCGTGCTGACCAGGATGGTCTCGATCTCTTGACCTCATGATCCACCCGCCTCGGCCTCCCAAAGTGCTGGGATTACAGGCTTGAGCCACCGCGCCAGGCCAGACATTCTTTTATAGCACCAAAAATGGACTAAGACATACACCTTTATAGGAATTTCACAAGAAATGTGGTATTTGATCTCATCTAAAGAAACAGCAGTAATTTTTTTAAATTAATTATATAAAAGTGATATAATGTTCATGCTGTCACACTAACACCTGAGAATTAAGATAAAATGTAAAGCTGTAGATAAAGATCTCAGGTAAAAACATTTCTACATAAAATAACAAATACATTAAACAAAGTCAGGCATTAGAGAAATGATTGGCCATGATCACTCAAGCTTAAAGAAAAAATATTTAAGTTCAAAGGGTGTACAAATTTATTTTCTTCTACATGAATATAAGCATTTATAAAGAAACTCAAGTTAAAGAGGAATCTTATCGATGTATTTCACTGTGAGTCTAAATAGGGGTTAGAGCTTGGAGAAAATTGTAGAAAGATAAGCATATACCCTGCTTTCCTATAACTTCTCAATAAAGCCAAATTATTTCTTGCAGGGTTAGTGGATAATTGAAACTCATTTTTGTTGTGGGTTACAGTGTTTTTTGAGACGGAGTTTCACTCATGTTACCCAGGCTGGAGTGCAATGGCACGATCTCGGCTCACCGCAACCTCCACCTCCTGGGTTCAGGCAATTCTCCCGCCTCAGCCTCCTGAGTAGCTGGGATTACAGGCACGAGCCACCATGCCCAGCTAATATTTTGTATTTTTAGTAGAGACCGGGTTTCACCATGTTGACCAGGACGGTCTCGATCTCTTGACCTCGTGATCCACCCACCTCGGCCTCCCAAAGTGCTGGGATTACAGGCGTGAGCCACCACGCCCGGCCGTTACAGTGGTTTTAAGATTAGGGTCCAAAGATCCTCAGACAAAATTCACTGTAATGCAATGACACACTTGTATTTACAACATATATTTGATGTTATGTTTAAGTTGTTTATTGTAATGTAATTTCAAAACCCATCTTTACAGATAAGGTCTATAGGCTTTAAATAATAGAGAAAACAGTTTTGTGAAGAGAGCAAAAAAATCTCTCTTACAAAGTGTTGTTTCATGTTGTCAAACTGAAAATTGTAGTAAAAGGGGATTTTTTTATTGACCCTGTATTAAAAAAGACCAAATATATTTTTGTCCAGAAGTTTAAGAATAGTTTACTATTAGAAAATCTATACTTTACCATATAGGTCAATGGTGACTCAGCACAATCTCTCTGTAGAGGTACAAATAACAACAGCAACAAATTTTAAAACACCAAAGTTTCCAATAATACAATAATTAATTAGAGTGATTCATACGGTGAAATGCTATGTAGCTGCTCATTTACATTATATGTCTGAAAAATAAGGGGAAATATATAAAATATAATACCAAGGGAAAAAAGCATTAAGAGATTAAAGAAAAGAGTATAAAACATAAAACCAGGATATATAGCATAATACAAAATATATAAAAACATTTTATGTTTATATGAAGCTTTTAGTATTTGAAGGATTTCTAAAGTTGCCATTTCTGGATAAAGATAGAAATTTTATATTTAAATCAAATATCAGTAAATTTATATTTTAAATTCAGTATGATTAACTTAAAATCCTAAGGATTTTTAATGTTTACAATTCTGGATATAAATATATATATATATATATATATATATATATATATCTCAAATATATATATTTATAAATATATAAGATATATATAAAAATCAAGTATATCTAATATATTAAATATATATAAATCAAGTATCTAAACAAATATATATAAATCACATATATTTATATATACAGAAGATAAAGATACATATAAACCAAATATATATCTTTATCCAGAAATGGCAACATTAAAAATCCTTAAGCTATTAAATGTTTTGAATATCAAAGATTTAAGTATCAAATAGATAACTTTATCCAGATATGGCAACTTTAAAATTCCTTAGGATTCTTAAAGAAACTTAAATCCTTAAGAATATGTAAATTTTATACTCTTCTACATTGTGTTAGTTTGTATATTTTGTTAATGTTTTAAAATATGGAAATTTACTGTCCTTATTACTAGACTGTTATATAACACCTATATATAAATTTGAAAGATGTGTATTTCTATAAAAATGGTAGGCCACAGTATAGTCAGTTGAAAATAAAAGATGAAGAAACACCTTCAAGAGGTGCTCAGAGTATGACATGGTATTCCTGCTGTACTGATCTGACTGCAGTTTTCCTTTCAGTCAACATCTCTACAGGGATGCACCTAGTGATGAAGAATTTTGCTCTAGGTAGAGCATTCTGCTTTCCTGCTTTCTAGATGCAGTGCATACTCTAATCAAACCTTTGGTACAAGGTCACTGTGAATGGCAAAGCACACATTTCTACTCAGCTTTTTTCTATTCACGGAGAAAAATACATATTTGCACCTCAGGAAAGTATTATTTTTTTGAAATGCTGTAACCCTTGTCTTGGTGCTGGTATTGAGAAGTTCCTGTTTTGGATGTTATAAACTACCACATCAATTGAAGCTGATGTCTTTCAAATTAACATATTTCATAAATGATTACACGAACAATCTATTTGATTCATTTTGGGACAGTTAGTGATTTTGGGTTTTTTTTTTTTTAAATAATTAAGAGATGATAAACTGGATAAACACCGAATTATTTTTTATTCAGCTACTTAACATCTTTAACCCCATGATTAAAATGAACAGTGAAAGACAATTGTCCCATTTTTCCTTCTTTATACATAAAACCTCTTTATGTTATGAAAAAGAAATCTCAAAAACTCTCATTTCTTTCCCAAAAATGAATCAAGAGAACTCATTTTCTTATATGAGTAAACAAAGAGGAGAAATAAAGGAAATCACTTAGTCAATAACCTAGTGAGTCTGTGGCTTCAGCCCTGAAGAGTGATAAAATGTTCCATGTGCACAGGTGATAATAAAGCCTTTCTTGTTCACCTTACCTAAACAACACTGCACTTTGGACAACATCAATCAAAGAGGCTAAATCCATTTGGCAAATTTTAGGTACCATATGTCCTGAAAATATTAGGATTTGTATATGATACATATGTGTTTAAACAGGTACTGAGTATTTACTATGTGACAGATACTATATTAAGTGCTTTGAATAAGACATTCCATTTAATTTTCCAAATGACCCTACTATATTGTCATCTCCATTTTATAGAAGGGAAAAAGTAAGATCTGGATAATCTAGTACATTACAGAAAATGCACAAAGAACTTATGGCAGAGCTAGAAATCAACTGTAAGTTCATGTGAGTCCAAAATCCTTATTCTTAACCAACAACCTACATTATTAAAGCAACGAACACAACAAGAACAACAACAAAGAAATCTTTATGCCAATATCCTTAATAAATATACATGCAAAAATCCTCAACAAAATACTAATAAACCAAATCCAGGAGCACATCACAAAGATCCACCACGTTGAAGTAGGCTTTATTCCTCAGATGCAAGGTTAGTTCAACATACACAAATCAATAAATGTGATTCATTGCACAAACAGAACTAAGGAAAAAAATTACTAAAAATATTAATAAAAATAGACATTACTCATAGTCTTAAGATCAAATTTTATAATCCAATTTATCGGTAAAGTATCTGTGCCCAATATTTTGAGTAGTATTTAAAATATCGTTGATGAATTATATGATGGTCTCAGTATAAATTATGTCTCAAAACCATATATGTTAAAAGTTCTTCAACTTCCTTATTTTACAAAACTGCTTTTACTGTACTAGGCCTTTCCAACTTTTACACATTTTTAGAATAATCAGTTTTTACAAACTTGCTGCTGAGATTTGATTGAGACCTTGTGTAATTATAAAAATCCTTTTGGAGAAAACAGACATATTGAATACCAAATGGTAAAATGATAAAATTTATGAACATAGTATGCCTCTTCACTTAGGTTTTTTTAAATTTTGCTCATTAATTCTTGCTATTTTTTGTTGTAATCTTGTACTTTTTTGTTAAAGTTTTTTCCTAAATATTTTGTTTTCAATAAAATTGTAAAATGTGATTTTTATTTTTAATTGTGTTTGCTAATATATAATTAGATTATTTGAACAGTACATTTTTACAGATAAAGGTTAATGATCAATTGCAAATGCTAAATTTGTGACAATGTAGTGTATTTGTACAGGAATAGTTGCCAAACTAATTCAGTGATGACCTAATTGAGTTATTGATACTGAGATCTAAGATAATCTGAAAACAATTGTATTAGTCCATCCTCACACTGCTATGCAGAATTGCCTGAGACTGGGTAATTTACAAAGACAAAACAGTTTAATTGACTCACAGTTCTGCATGACTAGAAGAGGCCTCAGGAAATTTATAATCATGATGGAAGGTGAAGCAGGGATGCCTTATATGGTGGCAGGCAAGAGATAGTGTGTGTAGGAGGAACTGTCAAACACTTAGAAAACCATCAGATCTTGTGAGTACTCACTGTAATGAAAACAGCATGAGAGAAACACTCCCATGATCCAATCATCTCCCACGAGGTCCCACCCTTGACAAGTGGGAATTATGGGGATCACGATTTGAGATGAGACTTGGCTGGGGAAAGGAGCCACGCCAAATCAACAATATTCTGAAAAATTAGAAATACTTACAGTCATACTTATTTCTATTTATTAGAACATAAACTGTGTGTATGGCACAGCGCTCATGCCTATCATCCCAGCACTTTGGGAAGCTGAGGTGGGCAGATCACAAGGTCAGGAGTTCAAGACCAGCCTGGCCAACATGGTGAAACCCCGTCTCCTCTAAAAATACAAAAAAATTAGCTGGGCATGGTTGTGGGAGCCTGGAATTCCAGCTAATCGGGAGGCTGAGGCAGGAAAATCACTTAAACCCAGGAGGCAGAGGTCACAGTGAGCTGAGATGTTCCATGGCACTCCAGCCTGCATGATAGAGCAAGACTCCATCTCAGAAAACAAAAACGAAACATAAACTGTGTATGCTACTACTATTTTGAATATATTTAATTTGATGGCACTCCAGCCTGGGTGACAGAGCAAGACTCTATCTCAGGAAAAAAAAAAAAAATATATAAAGTCTATGCTGCTGCTATTCTGAATATATTTAATTTATATTTGGTTGAATTTTTGAATTGAGAACCACAGACAAAGAGGACCAGCTCGCGCTCTCTCTCTCTCTCTCTCTCTCTCTCTGTGTGTGTGTGTGTGTGTGTGTGTGTGTGTGTGTGACAACACATATGTCAAATTTATTAAATTGTACATTTTAATATACCAGTTTTACCTCAACAAAATATTTTTGAAAATTAAAACCTATTACAAACAAAAACCATGAACTGTATAAAAATATTTCTATTTACTTTCCTATTACCTATTTTTTGGCTACCTGTTAAAATTTGTCAACAAAATTCACAGATTAAAACATTTTAATTTAGTGAAATAATTCTTTCTGAATTATTTAAATTAAGGATAGCATTTTCCACATTATGTGGCAACATCAAAAAGCTTTATGACTCTTGCCTGAGAATTTTTACTGAAATTGCATAAACTCAAATTCAAGGGATGAGAAACATTAAAGGTTACCATCTCTTTAAATAATGCAAATATTAAGATATTTGTTTACTTATTCGAAGCCTAATCTCTTTTATTCATTTTAAAGTTTTTGTATAGACCTTTTAGATATATAAAGCATTGGCCAGAGCTCTACTTACAGACTATGAACTTCCATTAATCACCATGTCTTTAGTTAAAATAATAGCCACATTCACAGGTGAGACGAGTGAAAAGGAGTGTGGTTCTGATAACCACAATAAACAGAGACCCTAACAGGATTAAACCAGCCACGTACACTTCTTGCCTGCTAAGTAGAATATTATGATTTTTCCGAAGTACAGGGGGGGAAAAAACATGATTAGAACCTTGGCAGGTCTCTGAAATGGGAAAGCAAACATTTGTGTTTACCTGAGATAAATATGCTTAAATGACATGTACTTGGAACCAGGATACGGAAGAGTCAAACTAGTAGAAGCTTTCACATTTTAATTTTAAAATTTGCAGGTTTTTAATGGAACCTGCAAAACATTAGCAAACTGTATGTAAAACTATTACGGAACAGATGGTTTTTTAAAAAACAGATTGGCAGGTGACAGCTATGTACTTAGTATATCTTTGGTGTAGGCAGAATAGAATAATGATTAGAGTCCAAAGAGTGTCCAAAATGTAAATCTGCCATTTGGATTCTGAATGATTTATTTTGTCTTAGTGGCTTTGAGATGCTTGTTTGGCTTAGATAGAAACTTTGAGGCTCTAGTTGGAGGTTGTTTTTGTTTGAAAGAACCTGAAGGGTGGCAGAGCTTAGATGATTTCAGATTCCAATTATTTGCAAGATTTTTTTTCTTGCTAGATGTTGGCTGAAATTTTGCTGAATTACATGCTGTGATTATCAATGATTTCTTACAAGCAGGAGTCCTGCTTGGAGATGATTCAGAAATTGGCAGAGGTACCACAGAATCAAGATGGATGGCTTTAAAAGCTGCAGGGACATGAGATGAAATATATAGTGTCCAGATATCTTAGCCTGGTCCACTGTACGAGACTGGAGTGGTGTCTGAAGAAAAGTGGGTATAAATTGCATGTCACTAATTTTATTATTTTCCAAATGATTAGGCTTTTGAGCAAGTATGGTCATGTTCAAGTTTGCTTCAGAAATAGGCGCTTAGCCACATCCATTGTAAATGTGGGCTTGATGAAAAAGGCTGGTCTTCGAAACCATAATTGCTTTCATGTTGCAAGTTATATGTAAAACTTTCATCCAAATGTGCAAAGTTCTGATACATGTTTTGGATTGCACCTTCACTGAGGAACTCCATATGTGGTGGCTACATTCATTCTCTCTTGGTGTGGTCTGTGGGTCTGGGACAGCTGCTGGAAGATTGTAGCACTTGAAGAGGAATTTTTCTTCAGATGTTCGGGTATATTTATCAGTATGTGCGCATTTTTTCTCTTCAGATTTTTGGTCGTGGTTATATGGAATTGCAACCTGAAGTTCTAATACCTGGACCTTTTCATCTTTTGTCTTTCTCTTTAAGTTGTTTTCTTTCATTTAATAAATCTTAATTCCTGTATACTTCACCATCTTTTGGTTCTGGGCTTGATGAGAATGATAGTCGAATATCATGCCATGATCCAATTCCTTCATGCTGATGCAGATGTTTCAGTTTGAGTAACTGAGTTTTTACAAAGATCCAATCCTGAGCCATGTGTTATAGGGTCATCTAATCCTGCATCACTGTTTTCTGGTATATCTACAAACATTTTCTGAACCTGGAAAAGGGGTGTCTCTCCATAGCTTTCAAAATGACCCAAAGAAGACTATTTATAGGGAAAGCCTCTGGTCAAATCACTTTTACCATGGTAATCATAGTGGTTAGGATGACTGTGGTGGTAGTTTTCCTGTCTACTCAATTTCTAGGGTAGCCTTTTCCAAAATCCTTCCTGAGGCTGTTGAACACTTCTGTCTGGTCAGTCAAAGCAGTTCATATTTTTATGCTCCACATTTTCAAGATGTGCATCATAAGACCATCATCCTCAAAGTCATATGATTCAAGATTATTCAAAATATGCTATTTATTTCATAGGACTCACAACTCCCAATTGAATGGACATTTCCAGTGGGTTCCAAGCCCTCTTCATTCTACATGTGTGTTCCATCACAACTATCAAATGGAGAGTTCAAATGAAGAACCAGCTCTGTAATCTGTGTCTAGTAAAATTATTCCTAGAAGTATGTTTTGTAAATTCATTCACATTAGAGACATTTATATCTATCAGTTTCAATTTTCAGTTTAAACAAATTCTCATTTTCCTCGGGAGAATCGGAACTATCTTGTGGTGGTAACTTTTCATGTTTTCCTTCTTTGAGAGAAATTTCCTCTAGAGTTTTTCTAGTTCTGTTGAAATCTTTTACACTTACTAAATATTCTCTGAAGTCTTCACTTAAATCATTCTTATTAGAAGATGACAAAGAAGACAAGGAAATGCTATCCACACCATTGCTCAGGTAACTATTTTAGCATCATGATTCATGGTCTGGACATTTTCTGTTTTATAACTTTGATTTTCAGTTAAATCTTGGTCCTTATTAGTAGCTTTATCCTTAGTCAAAACTCTAGCATCACTTCTACACATATGTAGGTAGGTGAATTCTTATTTTCATTGATTGTGATCAAAATCCCAGAAACTTGAGGGCAGCTAGATTTCAGTAGGGGAAGAGGAACCATCCAATAATCTGAGGTGGAAATTGTACCTAGGTCATGTGTAAAGCCAACTTCTTTCTACCAGTAGCATATGATCTAATAAATCCTTATCCCAAATGTTTATTTCCATTACATACTTCTTACTGCTGGTAGTTTGTTAGCATACTTGAGTGCAGAGGTACTCTAATGGATAGCTGTTAGTACTTAGAAGATTTTGTAGATCTATAGCTCTATTGAAGGAAAGCGATCTGGTTATAGTTGAAGGTGCAAGAAATGACTCTGAATGGAATGTGAACAACTGTGTGACTTTACCATTTTTTTCACTAGCAATATGCATAATACTGTTGAGGATTGAGCTAAGCTTTCTCTGGAACTACTTCTAGCAGCATAAGAGTTTGCTGTAGGTCTTTGCTTACTGTTGAAACTCAGTGGGTTTCCATAAAATCCATTCAGTGGTGATTTTGGAGCACTGACTGAAGAATAGGACGTCCTTCCTAATAATGTGCCTTTGACAAATGTACCCAAATTAAATGGTCCGTAAAAGTCATTTGGTTTAACTTCTCTGCAGATGACACATAACTAACTTTGCTAACTTTGATGTGAATAAAGAAACACTTTTCAAACCTACCTTTATCCTGTTTCTATCAAACATTACTTGAATTAGGAACATGTTTTTCAGGATCAATTAATCAATCATGAATTTTGAGTCTTGTTAGGCTTTTCAGTACCTTGTGCACTAAGTTGCTATTTATTTGCTTTTCTCCAATTAAATGAATGAAATGATGGACAATCAGCCATTGTTTTTTATGTGACTTTGACATTACTGTTCTTAGAAGTTCCAAATATATTGACAGGTGTCCCATTTGACATTGGCTGCACTGTACTTCTTAGAGATTTTGTCCAATATGTTGGTAACTTGGAATCCAAAAATGTCTCGATCAGTGGTTTTCCTTCAATGAGCTATAAGGTGCATTTGTTCTTAGATTTTTACCTAATCAATAGGACTGAAACACCAACGTTTCAATCTAAGATCACAAAGAAGCTGTGCAACAGTAATTTTTACACCCCTAAGGTATAGTCTAGAAACAGCAACCCTAATTGGACTGGTAGCCTACCAAGATGAACTTGCATTTATTGAAATGGAAACTGAAAGTTAGTCAAGAAGGACTACCTCAAAGGAGTCATTCCTCCTTTCACTTAAGAAAGGTGCATTTGAATACACACATACACACACACATGCATGTGCCACATGAACACACAGATATACACATATATCTGCATGTAGATATATAAAAGATAAGGAGATTTAAATCTACAGCAACTGTGTGATCCAGCAGTTTTATCTCGGGATGTATCCTAGAGTGTGTCTTTATTTTAGCCAGTGTGAGGTCATGCTGCCTCCTTGGCTGCAGCCCAGCTGCGGGTTGCCTAGCAACCTGCCATTGTTGCCTATCATGCTCAGGAGAACATTTGTTCTGGAATTACCATAATGTGATCCAAAAGAAATGCCAGGAGAACACGAATCGCATTCTGTGTTTTTGGTCTGATGCATGTCTTAAGCCTTTCATCAGATTGATGTCTTTTACAAAGCAAGATTAAGATTAAGGAATCTTAAGTGTGACTGAATTCAAATTTAGGCACTTTATACCCTATAAACTAGTATATTAGTTTTCTAGGACTGCTGTAACAAGGTACCACAAGAGGAGAACCTTCAAATAAATTTATCATCTCACAGTTCTGGAGGCTGAAATGACAAAAGCAAAGAGTTAGCAAGGTTTGTTTCTCCTGGGCAAGGAGGAGGGATCTTTTCCATGCTACTCTCCTAGTTTCTGGAAGTTGTTGGCAATTTTTGGCATTCCTTAGCTGATAGACATATCACACCAACTTCTGTCTCTATCATCACAATAAGGCAGTGTTCTCCTCCTGTGTCTATCTGCTTCCAAATGTTCCTCTTCTTGTAAGGACGGAACACATTAGATTAGGGCTTACCCCGATCTCTTATTACCTAATGACTTCATTTTAACCTTATTTCATTGGCAAATAACCTATTTCCAAAAATCACCTTCACAGGGATGAAGGGTGAGGTATTAGACATAGCTTTTTGGAGACACTATTCAACCCATAACACCTTGCTATTTACTTACCCTCATTATACGTCAGGTTTCATGTGAACAGAATTGGGATAATGATAAAACCTATTCCATAGAGTTGTAAGGAGCAAATGACCATATTAGTGTAATCGTCTAGATTTATTCTCACACATATTAACCTGTAATGAACATCAATTTATTTTTCTTCCACTTTCAACTCCAACCCTTTGGTCTAGTTTTTCTCTCCTTTCAGATTCCTTAGGAACATAATCCTCGGATATCCTGTTCCAGTGTTTTGTTACATAAACTTTCAATGTATTCTTTAAGACCAACTCAAATTTGTTTGAAGCTTATTTAACCTCTTTATAGAGGTAGAATTGCTTTCAATGAGTATGAGACACATTAATGTTACCATGATGTATCATATTCAACTTGATAAATATTGTCTGGCTAATTGTTTAAATTTGTATAAATAGAATATTATGTATTAGATTTTAAAATAATTCAAACAAGGTTGGGTATGTATGATAATATTGACTGAAAGGATATGTGTATCATCTTAACCAAGAAGCGTCTCTTCCATTGTGATTTGATTCTGATCAGACTACTTAGTAAACACATTTCTAATTTTCATTTAGCGGTTCTTGGGAATTTAATAATTTGTTGCAAGTATATTGTTAATAGTTTTAGTTTTGCAGTGTGTTCGATTTAGAGCATATTATGTAAGAATCAGCTGCTTGGTTTATAAGTTTTAATTTTGAAATAATTTTAAATCTTTTAAAATGTTATAAAAAGTACTTAAAGAATAATTTAAAAAATGAAATTAAAACTTCAGCACAAATTGTAGTAAATGAAATTGGAAAAGCAGTGTTAAACCTATTTTAATTAGTAAAATTAATTAAATCAGACTTTGTGCTCAAAAAACTGTTATAATAAGAATAGAATGCTCACATATAGCTTTCACCCAGCTTTCTCTGACATGAACCTCTTCATGACAACTGCAATTGTTACAACTAAGAAATTAATGTTGGCACAATACTATCAAGTAATTGTGCAATTTGTTTGGATACCACCAGCTTTTCTTTTACAATACTGTCTATCTGTCCTAGGATCCAATTCAAAATTCCTCAAAGGGTTTGCTCATGTCACTTCATTGTCCTCCCAATGACAGTTTCTCAGTCTTTCCTTGTTTTTCATGACTTTGCTATTTCTTAATAATACTAGTATTTTTTGTTGTTATTAAATATCTTTGAATTTGGGTTTATCTGATGTTTTCTCATTAAGTTGAGATCATGCACTTTTGACAAAAATACTTTGGAATTGATGTACCCAACATAGTGTATCATGTCAGGAATTATGATTTTCATGTTTTATTAATGGTGACATAAATATTATTTAGGATGGTGTCTACCAGCATTCTCTACCGTAAAGGTACCATGTTTCCCTTTAGAATTAATAAACATTTTGTGCGAGATACTTTGAGACTTTGTAAATATTCTGTCTGTTCATCCGTGAATTTTGCCTGCAGTGATTATTGTTGTGATTTTCTAAGAAAGGTTTTCTTTTCCTTCATTACTTCTGTGTTTATTAATTGTACATACTTTTCAAGGAAGAGCTATCCCTTGTCCTTCATTGATTTACTTACTCAGTTATTAATTTATATTCATGTGGGCATATTTCAGAGTCTGAGTTAGTATGTGTAAACACACAGGTCATAAGGGTACTGATTTTAGTTTATATTGTTACTAGAAACAAATATCAAAACAAATATGTGAAGTAGAAATAATGTCAATCTTTTAAGAAACATCTTTAATGAGCTAGATGTGATAAAATAAGCCTCAAATAATTCATTTAACTGTATTAGTTACAATAAAGTTACATTTAAAAGGATACCTTTATTATAATGTATATTTTTTTAATCCAAGAAGTTTAATGCTGAGCTCTTTGGAAAATGAGTAATAGGGACTAAAGGAATAAAAAAGATACCTTACTAAATCTAGCCGAATGTGGAAGAGAGAGTGATGTATCAAGCTTTTACACTCCTCCATAGAATCTACTTCACCCAGTAAGTAGATTCCAAACAGTGGGGTCAAAAGAAATATTGGAGAATATATGGCCCACTAGAAACTGCTTACTGTGGAGCCCTTGCTCTGAATATGTTAATTGAAATGTCGGAAATCAGATCCTTCTAGAGGCCCTCAGCTAATTATTGATTTACCTCTGTTTCCACTAGTACTAATTTGATCTTTGAAATGGAGAGTATCACAATAATTGAAAGAATTACAATGTTCAGGACTTTCATCTATGTATCTAAAATAATGAAATATTAAGAAAACATTAAATTATTTGATATCTTCCAAGTTAGAATGAAAGTCAAATTATATAATAATAAAATAAAGGTAATACTTTATATTTGCCAAAGCAATCTCAGATTTTCTAATGATCGGTGCCATGAAGGTTACATGATAATCTTGCACTAACGTACTATTATGATACTTAGAAAATCTTTTATGGTTATTCTAAAATTATTTTCAGAGTAAAAATTGCAGAAAGTAAAAAACTGGTTTCTATTGTCTGAACAATCATGACAAATTCTGGGAATTGCAACTCTAAATTGTATGATAAAGTTTTTCATCATTATTATATGTTACTATATCGACACAATTTTGAGATGTTCCACAATCTTCTAGTCCAACACTTTTTGTTTTTAATACATTAAAAAAATTTTAGGATATTTTTGGATTTACAAAAAAATGCAGAGATACCTCAGAGAGTTCCCATATACCCCTACCCAGTTTCCTCTATCATTATCATATTACATTGCTATGGTTCACTGTCACAACTAAAAAACCAATATTAATATAATGTATTATTAATTAAATCACAGTTTATTCAGGTTTGATAACTTTTTATCCAGTATCTTTTTTCTATTCCACGATCTCATCCAGGCTCCCACATTATATGTAGTTATTATATCTCTTTAGTGTTCTTCATTTCGTGACAGTTTCTTATCCTTTACTTGCTTTTGATGACCTTGACAGTTTTGAGGGGTATAGTTTAGACCAGTTTGGAGAATGGTCCTCAGTTTGAGTGTCTTATTTTTGTAATGGTTAAACTAGGTTGTAAGTTCTTCAGAGGATGACACAGAGGTAAAGCATCATTCTTAAAACGTTATATCAAGGGTAAATGTTATCAATGTGACTATCAACATGAAGATATTAACCTTGATAATCTGGTTGAGATAGTGTTTTTACTTGTACTTTGATTGGGATTTTATTAATTATATGCATAGATATGGAAATAACTGATAACTTTGTAATCTTGGGTCTTCCAATCAATGAAAATATCAGGTCCTTTCATTTATTTGGCCCTTTAATTTTTCTCAGTTCTGTTTTGGAGTTTTCATTGTAGAGATATTGAACATTAGATTTATTCATAGAAATTTTATTTTTATGCTATTTTAAATAATATGTAAGAATTTCCTAATTGTTTGTAGCAAGTGCATAGAATAAAACCATTTTTGTATATTCACTTTGTATTCAATGACCTTGCTAAATTGACTTGTTATTAAATATATATTATTACCTGATATACTATTGAGATATTGACATTGAGAATATTTTCATTCCTATTTTTGTTTATTGAATGCAAGAATACAACATAAGATTTAATCTCTTAGCAGAAATTTAAGTATATGATACAGTAGTGTTAAATATAGGGACTATTTTCTACATTAGATTTCTGGATTTATTCATTTCACATAATTGAAATTTTACACTTGTTGATCAACACCTACTACTCAGCTTTTTTCCCTTCTACTCAGCTTCTGGTACCTGCTATTCCACTCTGCTTCTATGGGTTTGACTGTGTTAGATTCCACATATAAGTAGAATCATGTAGTAATTGTCCTTCTTACCTTGACTTCCTTTAGTTAGTATACTGTCATTCAGATTCATCCAGATTGCCACCAATGATAGTATTTCTGTCTTTGTAAAATGGAATAATATGCCATTTATGTAAATAGCTCATTTTATTTTCCCATTCATCCATCAGTGGACATTTAGGTTGCTTCGATGTTTTTGGCTGTTGTATGTAATACTGCAGTGAACGTGGGAGCAGATATCTCTTCAATGTATGTATCTTCAAGATGAAATTAAATCATATATACATATATATATATATATATTTAAAAGTAGAATATCTAGATCATATGGTAGCTCTATTTTTAATTTTTTGAAGACTCACCATACTGTTTCCATAGTGGTGGGACCAATTTACACTTCCACAAACAGTGTACGGGGATTTCCTTTATATTCTCAGCAACATTTTATTTTTTTTTTTACAATAGTTACCTTAACACAGATGTGGGTTGATGTCTCTCTGTGGTTTTGATTTCCACTTTCCTGATGATTAGTGATGTAGAAAACCTTTTGACATACCCATTGGTCATTCTTATGCTTTTCTTAGAGAAGTATCTATTTAAATCCTTCACCTAGTTTTTAATTGTGTTGTTTTTTGCTATTGAGTTATAGGAATCCCTTTTGTATTTGAGATAGTAACTCCTGTTTTGGCTTGCAAACATTTTCTCTTTTCTCATAGGTTGTCTCTTCACTCTGTTGATTATTTTGCTGTGCAAAAGGATTTTGGTTTCGTGTAATTACACATGCATTTTTGCTATAGTTGCCTGTGCTTTTGTTAACATGTTCAAAAAGCTGTTGCAAAGGCAAGTGTAGAGTAGCATTTTCCCCACGTTTTCTTCTAGGAATTTTACAGTTTTGTGTCTTAGATTTAAGTTTTTAACCCATATTTGAGTTGATATTTTGTGTATGGTCTAAGTGTCCAATTTCACCCTTTTGCCTGTAGGCATTCAGTTTTCTCACCACTGTTTGTTGATGTAACTATTCTTTCCCCATTGTGCGTTCTTGGTTTCCTCGTGGAAGGTAAGTTGACTATATAGGCAAGAATTTATTTCTGAGCTCTCTGTTCTGTTTCATTGCTCTATATGTCTGTCAATTTAAATACAAATATGTACTTTTTCATAAGTACTTTGTAATTACCAGTGCAAATATCTGTTCACATTTTTTTTCCTGTGGGGGTAATTTTATAAAAGAATACTCTGTACACACACACACACACACACACACACACACACACACACACACACTGTTTCTTCTTTAGTCAGTGGTATTATTTTGATGCCTCTAAGTACTGCAGTGGTATTCTCTCTTTTACTCCAAATATTGTCAACTTTTACTTTTTCTCTTTTCTCTTGATGAGTCTTGATGTCAGCTTATCAAGTTTAATATCTTTTTTCCAATATCTAAATCCTGACATTTCAAATTTTTGTTGCCTTCTACTGTGCCATTGATTTCTTATGTCTTATTTCTCCTACTTACTTTGCATGTTTTGGTCATCTTATCTAGTTTCTTGCAATTGAAACATAAATCATCACTGTTATTAAACATGTCTCTTTTCTTATAGAAGCCTTTAAATCTAATTTTCTCTCATAGTTCTGCTTTAGCTGAATTTTACCATTTTTAATATGTTAAATTTTGTCATTTAATTTAAAATATTTTCTTATTTCCCTTTACAGTTATTTTTTATCTTATGGGTTATATATTGGAGATTTTTTTAGCTGTCTTAATGCTATTGACACCTAACTTATCTCCATTTTAGTCATGCATCTGGCTACATGATTTCAAAATTTGGAAATAAATTGAAACTTATGATTTGGTCAATATTGGTTAATATTACTTATCACGTGAAAATGATAAGTGTCTTAAAGTGGTTGGTTTGAGTTCTATAAATACTCAGGCAAAGTTGATTTATAGAACTGTTGACATCTTTTATATCCTGCTTCATTCTTACTGCACTACCTTTAAAATACAGGAAATGAATATGATTTTTACTCTTTTTTCATAGACTGTATGTAATTGTTGTAACTGGCAGGTTTATTTTTGTCTGAAACTTGTCTGCATGTCTGAGAACTAAAAGTTTGTGTAAGGAGCTAAGCTCAGAAATTTGTTTTTTCTCTAATTTTATATAACTAATCCAAAGTCTTATCTATTCAGGGATTCATGACATATACAAGATTAGACAAAAATGTTTTGAAGTCTGAATTTACAAATATCTTTTCTCCTTTGTAAAGAATTTATTCTGGCTGCAGTTTCATGTTTAGAGATTGGTATCAATCAAGAAACTAAATCAAGTATGACTGTTTAAGAACAAGTGTTGTTGGAGGTCTGAGGCTACATTGATATGACTGCTCAAACACATTTTCCTGCCCTGGAAAACATTTGTATTGTAGCCACATATGTGGCCAATACAAAATTAGTTTTGTGTAGTTTGGGTTTCGTGTGTTTATTTCTGTTTCCTCTCATAGCCCAAAGTATTTTTCTCTTAAGATCGAAAATAGAAAGGCAATATAGTTTTGAAGCGTGTTGCCATACATATGCACATTCTATATGTCTAGTCTTGTTTATATACAATCCTCACAACAACCTCACTGTGTGGATAAACAATCCTTCAGTTGCAATTGAGAAACAAAAGCTCACAAATGTTAAGTAACTTACCTCAATTCCCATAGCTAACTGTAGAAATCATTTATTTGGCCATCACCAGAGTTTTTTGGATGATAAACAGTGAAAAGAAAATTTGAAAAGTAAGTTACTCTTGTTGATGTCTTGGCTAATTGAATAAAAAGCCACAAATATTTTTGCACTTAAGGGAAATTGAAAATGCCTAAAAGAAAGAGAAAAGCTTCTAATTCTTTCTGAATAATTTAGGTTGACATTATTCTAGACACAGTTCAAGTCACAGCTTCAAAATCTTTAATTATTATGTGGGAGTGCACACACATGCAGATTTGTGTATGTGGTTGGTTGAGTTTGGACTGATATTTCAAAGGAACATATTCTTTGAACCTTCAACAACAGCAAATATTTTGGAAGACTATTTCAGTTTTTTATGTGGCTAATGCTCTGTGATCATAATAAGGATCATATGCCAGCGTCAACTAAAATTAACTACAACTTTTCAGACCAGAAATCAGAAAAGAAGCAAAACATGGGAAATCCCTTTCTTTGTTAAAAGAAAGATCATGCTTTGTTGCCTTTCCCCATCAACCCCTTGGCAAGAGAGCTGGCTAGCTTAAATTTTATTAGTACCATTAATAACCGTGGCATGTCAGATAGGCTCTCAGCTATAGGCTAATCTCTTGGGTGACTGGATACCTATACATTTAGAACGCTGTGGATGCTACTTTAAGTATTTAGAAGTTGGTTGGCTCATGTAACTCTCTTACCCTTGTACAAAGCTTCCACATATTTAGAAGGATATTTGTTCCTAAGTGTATCTTAATGTCAAATTTGTTCATCAATGCTTGAATCGCTCTAATCAAGAATTTGTTCAGTAAAAATTTCAATCCTAAAAAAGTAGATTATTTTCTATTGTTAGGTGCCATTAAGAATCAGGAATAAAATGTTATTGTCAAGCAGCTAAGCACTAATTTTAACCTCATCTGATATTATCTGCTGTCACATATTAATAGAAAATATTAAAATTCCGTATTCTAATTCCATGCATCTATAGAATTGATCAAATTGTTTTTTGAATATGCCAAATGTTTTATCTTCCATGTTCCAAAGACAGATGTGAACAATGTCTCATGTATATAAGTATAGTTATAATCTTAGTAATCTTTTCAAATGCTGCAGTAATTCTGGGGAAATTAAAGGTATGAATAAAAATAGGAACTGCTAACTTAAGTAGCTATTGAAAGGTTGCAATTGATCCATTAGCAATTATTTAGTAAATAAGTAAAATTAAAACTCAGTTGTTTTTTTTTTTGAAATTACAAATTGAACTGTCACCTCAAGTTATATTGATTTTTTTAATATGTGTGATAGTTTTAGACCATGATACAGGTCATGCAGCTTTGCCTATTCCAGTTGTGAGACTTAAGAGGTACACCAGATGTTGTGGAAATATAAGGACCCATCCCCACTGTGCCTTTTTCTGAATTTCTAATCCACAGTGGTTTTCAGCATAATAACATGGTTTTCTTTTATAATATTAAGACTTAGAGCCTTTAAAACTGGATTCAGCAACACGTAACTGGAATATCATGCCTTTTCATTTTGCCATTCTCTATTTCTACTTCTAGTGATTTATTTCCGGACATAAAGAAAATGTGGTACTGATACACAATGGAATACTATTCAGCCATAAAAAAAGAATGAGATCCTGTCATTAGCAACAACGTGACTTTGGTTTTAAATAAATGTCTATAGTCTGCTATTACTAGAGTCTAGAGGTCTCCATGTGTTTAGACTTAGTCTTTAGGGATATACTGCCCATAATGCAACGTGGAGGTGAATTTTCTGCAACCAAATGCAGATCAAGGCAAATTTCTTCTTAAATTATTTCAAGGACTCCTTGGTGGCCAAGACCTCTATTATGCAAAATGGTGGTTAGAGTTAATAATACAGTGTATTCTTGAAAAATGCTGTGAGAGTGGACGTAAGGAGTTCTCGTGATAAAAATGATAACTGTGGGCCGGGCGCGGTGGCTCACGCCTGTAATCCCAGCACTTTGGGAGGCCGAGGCGGGTGGATCACGAGGTCAAGAGATCGAGACCATCCTGGTCAACACGGTTAAACCCCGTCTCTGCTAAAAATACAAAAAATCAGCTGGGCATGGTGGCGCGTGCCTGTAATCCCAGTTACTCAGGAGGCTGAGGCAGGATAATTGCCTGAACCCAGGAGGCGGAGGTTGTGGTGAGCCGAGATCGCGCCATTGCACCCCAGCCTGGGTAACAAGAGTGAAACTCCGTCTCAAAAAAAAAAAAAAAAAAAAGATGATAACTGTGAGGTCACACATATGTTGATTGGCTAGATTTGGTCATTTCACAAAGTATATCTGCTTCAAAACATCTTTTACATGGTAAATACATACAATTCTGTCAATTTAAAAAATTAAAATGAGTTAATATTAGAAATTTATAAAAATGAAAATGTTAAAAATAGAGACCATCCTCTATAGAGAATTGCCAGCAGTGGGGTTATAAGATAATGTACTATTATATGCAGATTTTCTGGAGATTTTCTTTCTTGGAAGGGATGAAAGGTGAAGTTCCAGTTTCCTTCAAAAATAGACCCCAGAGCAAAGCCTTGCTTAATATAGAAAGTAGCCTGAAGAGCCTGGCTTCCTTGGTTCAAGCCTGAGTATGTTGGCCCCAGATGGAATTTCCCTAGAAGGCAAATAAATCAGACAGACCGACTAATCACTGAATCTGACAACTTTACTATGGTATCTCTCATGAACTTCAGTATATGTATCCCTGCAAGCATTACTCTGGCCCTCAGAGTCTATTTGATGATGTGTGAAGCTGCATTTTCCCCCTTACCTTCACCTGGACAGGAGGGATAGACTCAGGAATTCCACCTAGAAACTCTTTTTCAGCCTGAATATCTTCCTTGTACTGACTTTCTGTGTCTGCTGGAAAACTCTGCCTAAGTCCCTCTTTATTTGTGGAAATCACACTGAATTCTTATATGTGCCCAGGAGCTTCAGAGTCCCTGCAGTCCATCCTATCAGCTCTATCCTCACCTGGACCCTGGGTTAGCCCACTGGCTGGTACTACTTTAACTATCTTTTTTCATATATGTGTGTGTGTGTGTGTGTATTTTATTGCATTTTAGGTTCTGGGGTACATGTAAAGAACATGCACGATTCTTGCATAGGTACATACATGGCAATGTGGTTTGCTGCCTCCATCCCCATAAGCTATATCTGGCGATTCTCCCCATATTATCCCTCCCCTAGTCCCCCCCCACAGGCCTCAGTGTGTGATGCTTCCCTCCCTGTGTCCATGTGTTCTCATGGTTCAACACCCGCCTATGAGTGAGAATATGTACTATTTGATTTTCTGTTCTTGTGTCAGTTTGCTGAGAATGATGGTTTCCAGGTTCATCCATTTCCCTACAAAGGACACGAACTCATCATTTTTTGTGGCTGCATAGTATTCCATGGTGAATATGTGCCACATTTTCCCTGTCCAGTCTATCATTGATGGGCATTTGGGTTGATTCCAAGTCTCTGCTATTGTAAACAGTGCTGCAATGAACAAACCTGTGCGTGTGTCCTTATAATAAAATGATTTATAAACCTTTGGATAAATAGACATTAATGGGATTGCTGGGTCAAATGGAATTTCTATGTCTAGGTCCTTGAGGAATCGCCACACTGTCTTCCACAATGGTTGAACTAATTTACACTCCCACCAGCAGTGTAAAAGTGTTCCTATTTCTCCACATCCTCTCCAGCATCTGTTGTTTCCAGATTTTTTAATGATCACCATTCTAACTGGTGTGAGATGGTATCTCAATGTAGTTTTGATTTGCATTTCTCTAATGACCAGTGATGATTAGCATTTTCTCATATGTTTGTTGCCTCATATGTGTCTTCTTTTGAAAAGTGTCTCTTCATATCCTTTGCCTACTTTTGAATGGAGTTGTTTTTTTCTTGTAAATCTGTTTTAGTTCTTTGTAGATTTTGGAAATAAGTCCTTTGTCAGATGGGTAGATTGCAAAAATTTTTTCCCATTCTATGGTTGCTAGTTCACTCTAATGATTGTTTCTTTTGCTGTGTAGAAGCTCTGGAGTTTAATTAGATCCCATTTATTTATTTTGGCTTTTGTTGCCAATGTGTTTGGTGTTTTAGTCATGAAGTCCTTGCCTATGTCCTGTATGGTTTTCCCTAGGTTTTCTTCTAGGGTTTTTATTGTGTTAGGTCTGATGTTTAAGTCTTTAATCCATGTGGAGTTAATTTTAGTGTAAGGTGTCAGGAAGGGGTCCAGTTTCTGCTTTCTGCACATGATTAGACAGTTTTCTCAACACTATTTATTAAACAGGGACTCCTTTCCCCATTGCTTGTTTTCGTCAGGTTTGTCAAAGATCAGATAGTTGTAGATGTGTGGTGTCATTTCTGAGGCCTCTGTTCTGTTCCATTGATCTATATATCTGTTTTGGTACCAGTACCATGCTCTTTTGATTACTGTAGCCTTGTAGTATAGTTTAAAGTCAGGTAGTGTGATGCCTCCAGCTTTGTTCTTTTTGCTTAGAATTGACGTGGCTATGCAGGCTCACTTTTGGTCCCATATGAAGTTTAAGGTGTTTTTTTCCAGTTCTGTGAATAGGGTCATTGGTAGCTTGATGAGAATAGCATTGAATCTATAAATTACTGTGGGCAGTATGGCCATTTTCATGATATTGATTCTTCCTAATCATGAGCATGGAATGTTTCTCCATCTGTTTGTGTCCTCTCTTATTTCCTTGAGCAGTGGTTTGTAGTTCTTGAAGAGATCCTTTACATCCTTTGTTAGTTGCATTCCTAGTTATTTTATTCTCTTTGTAGCAATTGTGAATGGCAGTTTGTTCTTGATTTGGCTCTCTTTAAGTCTGTTATTGGTGTATAGGAATGCTTGTGATTTTTGCACATTGATTTTGTATCCTGAGACTTTGCTGAAGTTGCTTGTCAGTTAAGGAGATTTTGGGCAGATACGGTAGCGTCTTCTAAATATACAATCATGTCATCTGAAAATAGAGACAATTTCACTTCTTCCTTTCCTAATTGAATATCCTTTATTTCTTTTTCTTGCCTGATTGCTCTGGCTAGAACTTCCAATACTATATAGAATAGGAGTGGTGAGAGAGGGTATCCTTGTCTAGTGCCAGATTTCAAAGGGAATGCTTCCAGTTTTTGCCCATTCAGCATGGTATTGGCTGTGGGTTTGTCATAAATAGCTTTTATTATTTTGAGATACAGTCTGTCGATACCTTGTTTATTGAGAGTTTTTAGCATAAAGGGCTGTTGAATTTTGTCAAAGGCATTCTCTGCATCTATTGAGATAATTGTGGTTTTTGTCTTTGGTTCTGTTTATGTGGTGAATTTCGTTTATAGATTTGCATATGTTGAACCAGCCTTGCATCCCCAGGATGAAGCCTACTTGATCATGGTGGATAAGCTTTTTGATGTGCTGGTGCAATCGGTTTGCCAGTATTTTACTGAAGATTTTTGCGTCTATGTTCATCATGGATATTGGTCTGAAGTTCTCTTTTCTTGTTGAGCCTCTGATGGGTTTTGGTATTAGGATGATGTTGGTCTCATGAAATGATTTGGGGAGGATTCCCTCTTTTTGGATTGTTTGGAATAGTTTCAGAAGGAGTGGTACCAGCTCGTCTTTGTATGTCTGGTAGAATTTGGCTGTGAACCCATCTGCATCTGGGCTTTCTTCAGTTGGTAAGCTATTGCTGCCTCAACTTCAGCCCTTGTTACTGGTCTATTCAGGGTTTCGACTTCTTCCTGGTTTAGGCTTGGGAAGGTGTAAGTGTCCAGGAATAAATGCCCAGATAAGAAGCAAGGAAAGATCTAAAATCGACACCCTATCGTCAAAATTGAAAGAGGTAGTGGAGCAAAATTAAAAAAAAAAAAAACAACTCAAAAGCTAGCAGAAGACAAGAAATAACTAAGATCAGAGCAGAACTGAAAGAGATAGAGACACAAAAACCCTTCAAAAAATCAATAAATCCAGAAGCTTGTTTTTTTAAAAGATCAACAAAATAGACCACTAGCCAGATTAATAAAAAAGACAAGACAGAACAGTCAAATAGATGCAATAAAAAGTGATAAAAGAGATATCACCACAGATTTCATAGAAATACAAACCACCATCAGAGATTACTACAAACAACTCTGTGCACATAAACCAGTAAACCTTGAAGAAATGGACTAATTTAACTATTTTTAGTGGGTCTTTTTGTCCCTTCTCCCTTTTCTTCCCCCATAGGCTGAAAACATTAAAATCATTTTCTTATCTTTTCAATAGGAGTTACCTGAGCTCTTCCTATTGGCACTCAGCACTAAGACGCTGTCAGAACCACGCTGACTTTGTATTTGTGATGAGCTTTAGAGATCCTAGAAGCCAAGCTGTCTGGGGACAATGCTGATGGACAGACAGACCTGGGACTGCGACTGAGGTTCTCTGTCCAGGTGAGTATTTTGTTTCATCAGAAAACTGCTCTTTAAAGCATGGCAGTCCTATATCTTAGACAGTCAGCCTGCTAGTGGTATGAGTAAATCCCTGTTGACTGAAGCCATAAACCATGCAGATCTCCATCTGCTTTACTGGGATTTCTCAAGTCATTCGTTCATACACGTCTTCCCATTGCTATTGGAGAGTGAAAATCAAGAGGCTCTTTGGAGTTGATTCTTTGTTCCCTAATCTCTTTGGCTCTAAAATTAATAAATGGATGACTAATCTTTTTTTTCCTAGAGAAGAAACTGATATGTCCTTGGAGACATGTCTGTCCTGGAACTTGGTAAACTCACATCCTTTGAGGATAGGTCAGGATATCTCTTAGTTCTCTGAGTTTTATGTATATGCAGAATTCCCAGGAATTTTTGCTAACTTGTTTTCTTATACCTGGAACCTCCTTTGTTCATAACTCGCTTTTCTATATAATAGTTTTGCTTTTACATGCAATAATTTGGGCCAGATTTTATCTACATCATCACTACTGACATTTTGCATCAGATAAGTTTTTGCCTCCTTCCCTCTAGTCATCCCTGGTAAACACAGACTAAATGCCACAGCACTCCCTGTCACCCTATTGTGACAACCAACAGAACCCCAAGACATTCTCAGACATTCCCCATGGGGCAAAATTGCATTGTTTCAGAACCACTGACTCAGATACAGACATCTGATACCTAATTTGCTTTCAAAGTTTCTATTTTCAAACACACACACAAAATATTTAATAAAGATCATAAGTTATATAAAAATCCTGTAAGAGTGACAGTGAGAAATGCACCATACACTCCTTGGCAAACAGTGGGAAGGTCACCTCTTTTCCATTGTTTTCTTCTCAAGTTCTTTTTGTGCCGCTCTCTGCCTCACAGAAATGTCATCTGTTCCCTGCTTCTCCTATGTAAAATTTCATCATGCTGGTCCCTTTCTTCTCTCTCTCTCTCTCTCTCCCCAAGTTCCCATCTTCCCTCCAACAGTTTAAACTCTTCTTGTTTTATATCACATAGAGCATTTAGGCTTTCCGTACTTCTTACTTCAGACTAACACATAACCCATCTGGAGGAATGGAGGTGTCCTACTTTTAACCTAGTTTTCTACTTGTTAGGAAAAGCATTTTGAGTTATGTACCATAAAACAACAAACCTTTGTTTTTAATCATACCACAGGTTATTCTCTTCATTAAGATTTTCTGATTTTTAAATCTATTTTCTAGTTTTTCACTGAAATTGCTACTGATTGACCTTTCCATATTTTTAAAAGGAAATAATACAGTCACTTTTATTGATTATATATGTTTGTATGTGCATTTGTGTGTGTATTTGTGTGTATTTTCTCATAATAGAAAGACATAACAGTTATAATTCTAACAGTATTTTTTATTAAGAGTATAAAATGCTGAAGTTAAGCATTGAGTCATTTCCTTACTATATTTTCACACATTGTACTGCTGATTCAAATGAATTAGCCTTGGCTCATGACACACATCTTTCTCCCACCCAGATGGTGATGCTTTACCAGAACAGACAGCTCTTTCATTTGCCTGGTTTTCTGTTTTGTTGTGTTTACTGTATCAACAGCTTCTCCATTGTCTCCATTCTTCACAGAACATACACTTTAAGCCACACCTTTCATTCTGTTCTTTCAAGACTTCAGTAGAATTCTCTGTTTTAAAAAAAAATTCTTCACAGAGTCTAGCATCTCTCATGCTTTGATATGACATTTCAGAACACCAGTGATTAAAAGATAATATTTAAAGTGTAAGGAAAACAAACACACTTATTTTATAAATCAGGGATACTCAAATCAATAGTGAGTAAGTCATAATAATGTAAATCCAGAAAGTAAATTCAATCTAAATTAAAATCTAATTATTTTTAATGATTGTTGGATAAAAATGGAACTGGCTAGACAGCCAAGTTTGTATTACCCACCATATGAGATCGAGTTAAATGTCTAAAATTAATAAATCACTAAATAGGAATACAAGTAGTATTCTAAACATAAAGGTCAATAATAAATGGAACAGCAAACAGATACCTAAAGTTCAAGCTCAGACATATAGCTCATTTTTACACTTAATAAACAGATGAGGAAATAGCCTCCCGTAAGATTTGAGAGAAACTGTGGAAAAAAAGCTTTAAGATGTACACAGAGAGCAGATAGTGAACTATTAAGAAGCAGTATGCAAGATCAATATATTTAAATTATTTAAATAATGGACAACATTTGAAGGGTATGAAAAAATATCAAAATGACAATATTTTAAATAATGCAATCACTAAAATATAAAATTCAGTGATGCATTCTATGATAGATAAGCTACATTTATGAGAAAGTAGTACATTTTGAGAGGAGTATGAGATAGTAAGAATTCAATTATAAAATTAAATTTAAAAAAAAATGCAGCTCAGAGAGACAGAATCAGAAACTATGAGAGAAGTTGAGATAAATTGATTACCAAAAGAGAAGCACTAACACTGTTTAATTAAATATGTAACCAGAGAATAGAATGGGGGTGGAAGAAATAATCTGAGACTGTTTTCAGAAGTGCTTAGAAACTATCCCCTGTTTTAAGGAGCCCAAAGAATTGTTAAAAATCTTTTTTTTTTTTAAATATAAATCTTGCTTTGTTGCCCAGGCTGGAGTGCAGTGGCACAATCTTGGCTCACCAAAACCTCTGCCTCCCAGGTATAAATGATTCTCCTGCTTCAGCCTCCCAGGTAGCTGGGATTACAGGCATGTGCCACCATGCCCAGCTAACTTTTGTACTTTTAGTTGAGACAGGGTTTTACCATGCTGACTAGGCTAGTCTGAAACTCCTGATCTCCAGTGATCCACCCGCCTTGGTCTTCCAAAGTGCTGGGATTACAGGTGTGAGCCACTGTGCCAAGCCTTAAAATTTTATTTCCAGTGACATCATCATGAACCAAAGTATAAAAAAGGAAAAGAGAAAACTTTAAAGCAACGGCAACATTGAAAACTAAAACACCTTCTGCCTTCTTCAAAAACCTAACCGTATATAATTTTTCAATTACAGTTGTGTAATAACAACAGAAAACCTATCCTTCAAGAGTGAAAGATGTATTCTGGGAAGTCAGCAGTGTTGATAGGTTTTATTTTTCCACTTAACTCTTAATGAGTTTCCAGCAGTCTAGGGCTGCATAAAAGCCCAGCTCTTATAAGTGATATCATACAACCAGTCCCTTCTGAGCTCCACAGCTTTCTCTGATATCCTGCAGGCCAGGGTCACAGGACACAGCACTCCAGACCACACTGACTACTTTTGTTGAGTTTCTACCTCACTTGTGATGAGTAATCTACTTCTGGGTAGCATCTGACAGGTCTCAAAAAGAGTAGTATTAATCTATTGGAAACTGTGTGGGAGCAGGAAGCTACCGCAAGAAGAAATGTTATCATAATTCTAGAGCTTATTTCTCCCAGGAAAAAATGTTTGATTAACCTTGAAAGAGAAAAATGGGAGGCAGCTGTAATCATAAATCCAATAAGTTCTTACCAATCCGGATTTTCCCCCCCACCCAAAAGAATTATGCATATCATTATCATGTTGTTCAATATTATAAAACTACTGGTTAATCTGGCCTACTGGAATACTTAACTACAAACAAAAGCCTCTAGGTGTTTTTTGTTCTATAAGAGTAAAATATTTTATCTATATTTTGAATGTCTGCAAAGAAATCTCTTTTAGGAGCAATTGTAAGGGTCTGATTGGAAGGATCAGATATTTGAAGGGAATAAGAAGGCTTTGACTTCTTGATTGTATTTGTAGCTTTCTAGACCCAGCATGATGTTCAACACCATGATATTGAAACAATCACTGTTTTTACTGAGGAGTGACGAGAAGTGTGTGTTGCCTTTTGTTTGCTGTTTCATTTTTTTTCTACTAATAGTTACATGAAGGTTTTTTTTTTCTTGTTAATTAAATACAAGACAAAGTTGAGAAGCACATTCCCAGGATAAATTGTATTAATCCTCCTGTCTCTCTTATTCCCTAATTAATTTTTGGTTTGGTTAGAAGACCGGAAGATCTTAAGACCACTGTCATTTTCATGAGTTGGGTTTATAAATGTCACGGTGAAAAAAATATTAACATCTCAAAGATACCTATTTCTAAAATTGATGTTATGGTTTAACATACTCACCTAGTGGAATCTTTTCTGTCATCATTTAATCACTAATGATTCTGAAAGTATTTTATATCTACATAATCTTAGACCTTCTCTTAATGATTGTATTAACTTACAAACTCAAGACTCTATCATGGAGAAACGCTGACTGAATATTGATGTGTGTAGCAAAGTATTTACTTTGTTTAAATAACCAGCTCTGTGATAGTTCTCTATGTTTCTAGCAGTCTGTGTTTCTTCAGAGGAAGATTTTTCTCATTGATAATGGAGGTGGGCAGGGAAGTGCTGGGTAGAGAAGGGCAGGGTTCTTGGCAAGGGCTCCACCCTCGGGCCTGGGTGAGCAGACCTAAGTGAAGGCAGGCACTCTTGCTTTCACACCCAAATGTTGCATTTTTGAAAACCAGTCAGACCTGCCATGACCCCCATCCTGTGCCTATATAAACCCCGAGACCCTAGTGGGCGCGCACACAATGGCTGGATGTCAGGAGGAACACACAGGCAGAAGAGCACACCAACAGACACCTGAAGGGGATTGATGATGGAACAATGTGGAGCCAAGGGCAGTGAAAGGAGAGCCAGCCCACTGAGAGGCCCAGCTCCAGGGGAAGACTACTTTCCCACTCCATCCCCCTTTGGCATCCCATCCATCTCCTGAGAGCCTCTTCCACCACTCAGTAAAACCCTGCACTCATTCTCCAAGCCCACGTGTGATCTGAGTTTTCTCAGTTACTAGAGCATGAACTTGGAGATAAAGCCTTCTGTCCTTGCAAAAAGACAGAGGGTCCAAGTGAGCTGATTAGCACAAGCTGCCTGCAGACAACTAAGCTGAAAGAGGACACTGTGACATACACCCACTGGGCCTTCAAGAGCTGTAACATGCAGCCCTAGATGCTGCCATGAGATTAGAGCTGATGCTCCCAAGGACTTGCCCACCTGTCTGCTCCTCTTAAAGGTTTGAGCTGTGGGGCATCAAAACAGACAGCCACAGCCCAATCGTACACCCTGCAATATGGGGATAGGGAACTTTCTTGTTTCAATGTTTCTTTTATTTTTATTTTTGTTTTTAGGGTGATAAGATTTCTTTTTTTTTTTTTCCTTTTCTCCTAAAATTAATACAGGTGAGGCAGTGGGTAAGGAGTCTTATTTTTAAATAGCCTGTTAGGTATACTTGGGTGGGTGGGAGGGTTATAAGTATATTTCATAAATCTTGCAAGCCCAGTCATCAAAAATGCTTTAATTTTTAATTGTAGAGCAATGTCCCAGTGGAGTTTTATTTTACTTTTGTATTTAAGAAAAGCAAGCACAGAATTGGGAGTATTAACATGGGCATATGGCCTTATGTTAAAATAGTCAAGTTAAGTCTCTTAATTTGTATTTGTATAAGACAGACAAGATATGAGGGAATATGCACTATCAGATTAACTCTTCCTGGACACAGAAACCATGCTACAAGCCAGTCTGTCCTGTTGACTGCCATCTTTCTTTTTCTTGTGTGTTAGTTTCCCTGATACTTGTTTCCTTAGTGCTGACTGCCTTTGATACTTGTAAATAGGCATTGCTGTGGTAGTGTGAATCCCATTAATTCAGTGAATGGGTGGAATGAAGCTTTTCCCACAAACCTTTAAGCAAAAGTTGGTTTTTGTTTATTTTTCGCTTCCAGCTTTCACTTGAATCTGAAATGTTAATATCGCAGGCCACTTGTGACATATGACAGGCAAGGAGCAGGTGAACAATCAATGGAAAAGTGTAAAAAAAAAAAAAAAAATACTCCTGCGTTAGCAACAGACTTCTGAAGGTGTCACTGTGGTTCACAGAGAAAGCTGAGGAAGGTAGTGAACAGATGCTGTATCTGCTACTACAGCCTTGAAACAAAGTTGGTGTCTCTTGGACTTTAAAATTGTTCCTGTGCTGCTTATTTTATTTCTGCTTAATCAAGTAAACAAGCAACATTTTTTCATAGAGAAGAAAACAGAAATATTTTCTACTTAAAGGGAATTAGGTTAAATCACACAATCAGAAAAGGACTATGAATTTCCAAAATACAACTATAGGAAAAAGTACTAGCATGCACAAGCCATGCACATACCCACGTGCGAAGAAGCAGAGGACGACCACCAACTCCTGAGGGACCTAAGAACAACGGGAGCACAGAAATCAATAGGTGTTCACTTAAAACAGTGACAGGCACTGATCTCATCACAGTGAAAGATGGGGGAAAAAGTATCAATTAAATTAAGGAAGATAATACTACAAAAGATATATAGATTTTATGGCTATAAGAATAATGGATATTATCTCAATGGAAAATGTAACAAAGTGTTAAAAAGAGGTAATCTAGGAAAATTCTCATGAAAGACAAGAAAAGTCAAACTTACAGATCAAATGATGTAGATAGGAATATTGCCCAGGAATAATTGCCGTCGAGTCAATTTTGAAGTGGCTTCATTACTGAACATGAATCATAAAGAAATTTACAAGCATCCAGCAGAATGAGAAACTTGCGTTAACAAAGGTACTATTAGAAATACATTCATGAATAGTTAATTCTGGAAACTAATAAAGCCAGATTTAAAAATATAGGAGCAACATATATCTGAATATTAATCAAATTTTCCCCAAGCTTGAAGATTGTGAGATAGCATTTGGAAACATTATAACTCGTGTATTTCCATTTTGAGAAAAGTGGGGTGTAAAACTCAGCTAACAAATTGTGTTGTCAAAGTAAATAAATCAGAAGTAGAACAGATGTGGAAAAAAACACAAAATATTAAGGAAGTTTCAACATTGTGAAGATGTTCATTTTTGCAAAATACATCTGTAAATTTAACGTATTCTCAATCAGACTACCAACAGACATTAGTGTGTTCATGTGTGTCTTGAGACACATGAAATAGAAAATGCTATTTTTTCTGTTTTTTTAGTAGTTGTGTTATAACAGCCAAATACTTGTACCAACACAAATATTCATCAATTGATAAATCACTAAATAAGTGTGGTATATCCATACATGGAACATTATTCAGATATAAAAAGGAAAGAATACTAATACATGCTACCATATGAATAAACATTGAAAACATTAAGTGAATGAAGGCAGACATAGAAGCCCATATACTGCATGATTCCATTTTATAGGAAATGTTCCAAATAGGCAAATCTGTGAAGAATACGTCTACTATTGGTTACCAGGGATTAGGGGTGAAAAATGACTGCTAATAGATTCAGAGATTCTTTGAGAAGGTGTTGAACATGTTTGGGAGTTAGATCGGTCATGGTTTCACAAGTTTCTTAATTTACTATAAACCAGTGAATTGTCCACCTAAAATGGTGATTTCTATGGTATAATAGTTACATCTCAATTTTAAAGTTGTGTAAGACTTGGAAAGTCCTAGATTGATTTAATATAACAGATAAATGAGAAGAAAGGGGATAGAAGGAGAATAAAATTGGCTGGCCATTCTTGATTTTACATTTAATTTTGTGTTTTTAAAAAACATGTTGCAATATGGAACAAATGTTTTAATAATTCATGCCTAGTGAACCTATCAAAAAGCAGGCAATGGAAAATATTCTGAAGTTTTTAAACTATTTTGATATTTGTGATATTTGCAAATTTTTATAAATTTTATATTATGTCTTGTATATAAAGCAAGACTTAGAAGATCCTTGAATGCTCTTTTCGTATTTTTTTGAGACAGAGTCTTGCTCTGTTTCCCAGGCTGGAGTGCACAGGTGTAATCTCGGCTTACTTACTTGCTCTGCTTCCCAGGTTCAAGTGATCCTTCTGCCTCAGCCTCCCAAGTAGGTGTGACTACAGGTACATCTGGTTTTTGTATTTTTTAGTAGGCACAGGGTTTTACCATGTTGTCCACGCTGGTCTCCAACTTCTGGGGTCAAATGATTCACTCCCCTCGGGCTCCCAAAGTGCAGGGATTAAAAACACAAATCACTGTGCCTGGCCTTGAATGATATTTTCATATGATATCTGTCAATACCTAATTGTTTGTTTAGTAGGAAATACTTGATGAATATTCTGATGGGAATGATGCAAATAATTTTCATTTTTTACTGTTTCATATTCCCTTATTGATAATGTTAATTGTTATTTTTGAATTAAAGAAAGTGATATTTGTTCTGTAAAGCAAATGTAGAAACACAAAAATACAGGGAAAAACATAAAAATATACCACCAAAATAGCAGAAACCCATCTTACCCCCTACTACAGAATAAGCATATACTTATATGTTATCAGTTTAGAACTGCTTATTGTTTATTAACTGGAATTTTTTAACACATCTGTTTCATGAAGCAGTAAGTATTCTCTTCTAATCTGGCTTACGTAAAGACTGTATGGAGTTTAGTCCAATGGATGATACATCAATTATGTAAACTAATTATAACAAAATCATATCCTTTGCACAACATGAATCAGGGAGGCCATTATTCTAAGTGAACTAACAGAAACAAAAAAACAAATACATATTCTCACTGTTAAACATTTGGTATACATGGACATAAAGATGGGAACAATAGACACCGGAGAATAAAAGAGAAAGAAGTAAAAGAAAGAGATAAGGACTGAAAAACAGTCTAGTGGGTGCCGTCCTCTCTTCCTGGGTGATGGGTTCAATCATACTCAAAACCCCAGCATCATGCAATATGCCTTTGTAACAAACCTGTACATGTACTCCTAATGAAAAAATGAAATTTGAATTTTTTAAAAAATGAAATAGTATTTGCTAGGGCTGCCATAACAAAACCATAGCCTGGTGAGTTAAAACAACAGAATTTACTTTCTCATAGTTCTGGATGCTAGAGGTCTGAGGGCAGGGTTTTGGCAGGTTTGGTGTCTCCTGGTGTCTGTGTTTGACAAAGGATATGATTTTGTTATTTTCTGTGGCTGCATAGTATTCTATTGTGTGGGCATGTGTATTTGAGATGTGTGTGTGTGTATATATATATATATATATATATCTCATATTTTCCTTATTCCACTGTTGATGGGCACCTGGGTTGGTGCTATGTCTTTGCTATTGTGAATAGTGCTGTGATGAACATATGCATGTGTCTTTTTGGTAGAATGCTTTCTTTTCCTTGGAGTATGTATACAGTAACGGGTTCCTGGGTCCAACGGTAGTTCTCTTTTAAGTTCTTTGAGACATCTCCAAACTGCTCTTCACAGTGGCTGATGTACATTCCCACCAATAGTAGATAAGTGTTCATTTTCTTCGTAGCCCTGCCAACATCTTCTATTTTTGACTTTTTAAAAAAAGCCATTCTAAACAGTATGAGATGATATCCATTGTGGTTTTGAGTTGTGTTTCTTTGATTATTTGTGATAATGAGAGTTTTTTATATGTTTTTTGGCCACTTGTATGTCTTCTTTTGAGAAGTGTCAGTTCGTGTCCTTTGCCCCCTTTTTAATGGGATTTTTCACTTTTTGCTTGTTGACTTTTAAGATCTGGATATTAGGCCTTTGTCAGATGCATAGTTTGTGAATATTTTCTCTGATTCTGTAGGCTTTCTATTTACTCACTTTATAGTTTCTCTAACTGTGCAGAAGCTCTTTAGTTGAGTTAGGTCCCACTTGTCATTTTCTTGTTTTAGTTGAAATTGCTTTTGTGGACGTAGCCATAAATTATTTGCTAAAGCCAATGTTAAGGAGGATATTTTCTAGGTTTTCTACTAGGATTTTTATAGTTCGAGGTCTGACATAAGTCTTTAATTCATTTGAGTTAATATTTGTGTATGATGATAGGCGGGAGTTGAGTTTTATTCTTCTGCATATGGATAGCCAGTTATCCCAACACTATCTATTGTATAGAAAGTTCTTTCCTTATTGTATATTGTTGACTTTGTCAAAGATCAGATGGTTGTAGATGTGCAGCTTTATTTCTAGGTTCTGTAGGCTGCTCCATTGGTCTATATTTCTGTTCTTGTACCAGTACCATGCTGGTTTGGTTACTATAGCCTTGTAGTATAATTGGAAGTTAGTAAAGTGATGCTTCTGACTTTATTCTTTTGGCTTACAGTTGCTTACACAGTTTGGGCTAGTTTTTGGTCCTATATAAATTTTAGAATGATTTTTCTCTAACTCTGTGAAAAGCACATAATTAGTTTGATGGAGATTACACTGAAAATGTACATTTATTTGGTTAGTGTGGTCATTTTAATAATATTGATTCCAACAGTCCATGAGCATGGAATGGTTTTCTCTTTGTGTCAGCTCTAATTTCTTTCAGAAGAGTTTTGTAGTTCTCCTTGTTTTTTTTTTTTTGTTGTTGTTGTTGTTGTTGTTGCTATTGTAAATGGAATTGTGTTTTGATTTGGCTCTCAGCTTGAGAATCATTGGTGTATAGAAATGCTGCTGATATTTCTACATTGATTTTTGTATCCTGAAACTTTCCTGAACCAATATATCAGTTAAAGAAGCCTTTTGGTTACCTTCAGGGTTTTCTTTTTTTTTTTTTTCCCCATTTATTTATTTTATTGCATTTTAGGTTTTGGGGTACATGTGAAGAACATGCAAAATTGTTGCATAGGAACACATGTGGCAGTGTGATTTGCTGCCTTCCTCCCCCTCACCTACATCTGGCATTTCTCCCCTTGCTATCTCTCCCCAGCTTCCCACCCCCCACCGTCCGTCCCCTATTTTCCCCCAACTGACCCCAGTGTGTAGTGCTCCCCTCCCTATGTCCATGTGTTCTCATTGTTCAATACCCGCCTATGAGTGAGAACATGCGGTGTTTGATCTTCTGCTCTTCTGTCACTTTGCTGGGACACGGATGAACCTGGAAACCACCTTCAGGGTTTTCTAAGTGTAGAATCATCTTCAGCAAAGAGAAAGTTTATTTTCTTGTTTGTTTTTCTCCTGTTTGGATGCCTTTTCTTCCTTTCCCTTCCCTGATTGCTCTAAGACTTCTAGTACTAAACTCTGTAGGAGTGGTGCTGGTATTTTGTTTTGTTCCAGTTCTCAGGAGGAATGCTTTCAGCTTTTGCTTATTCAGTATGGTTTTGGTTGTGGGTTTGTCATAGATGACTCATTATTTTGAGGCATATTCCTTTATTGGCTAGTTTGTTGAGGGTTTTTATTGTGAAGGATGTTGGATTTTATTGTAAGCTTTTTCTGTATCTGTTGAGATGATCATATGGTTTTTCTCTTTAATTCTACTTATGTAGTGAATCACATAAATTATTGACTTGTATATGTTGAACCTACCTTGGATCCTAGAAATAATGCCTACTTGATTGTGGTGAATTAACTTTTCGATATGTTTCTGTATTTGAATGGCTAGTGTTTTGTTGAGGGTTTTCAAAAATCCATACAGAAGATCAATGAAACGTAATTGGTTCTTTGTAAGGACAAACAAAATTGATAGACTCCTAGCAAGATTAACAAAGAAAAGATCCTAATAAGCACCATAAAAATGACAAAGATGACATTACAACCAATCTCGAAGAATTAAAAATGATCCTCAGAAATGACTATAAACGTCTCTCTGCACACAAAATGACAATCTAGGGAAAATGAATAAATTCCTGGAAATATAAAACATCCCAAGGTTGAACCAGTAAGATATTAAAATCCTGAACAGATTAATAATGAATTCTGAAATTGCATCAGTAATAAAATTCTACCAAGCAAAAAAAAAAAATCTAAAACAGATGGATCCATAGCCCAGTTCTAACAGATGTACAAAGTAGAGCTGGAATCAATCCTACTGAAACTATTCTCAGTATTGAGAAGGAGGGACACCTCCCTAACTCATTCTATGAAGCCAACATCCTGATACCAAAACCTGACAGAGACAGAACAAAAATGTATCTCTGATGAATGTATATGCAAAAGTCCTATATTTTAATTTGTAATTAATATAAATACATACATACAAATAATTTTTGTTAATTGCTTTTTTATGGATGCTCATTTTTCTTATACATTTTCTTAGATATTTATATATCATGAAGTCTATGCTGTCTGGTACATATGTTACATTATAAAAAATTAGAGGTTGTTTAGAAGTGTAGACAATTGTATTATTAAAGATGATCATTGAAACGTTTTTCTTCATGGTTTAGCATATGTTTTATGATACACACACAACTTTTAAAATTGCGTCTTTTTAAATTATTTCAAGATTTTCTTTTTATCTTAAGAAATTATTCCATCTCACACTTTTTTGGCATTTATATTGAAATAAACATATAAGAACTTTTTCAATTAAAGGATAAATTATTTCAAAAGAATTTTGGAAATATTTCATAATTTCCCCACTAATTAAAAAGTAGAAATGTATAGTTTATTACATTTTTACCTATACTCAGAACTGTTTCTCTCCTTTTATTGTGTTCTAAAATTTTTATATTTTTAAAATAAATGATAGCATATTATCCCCTTGTTATAATATCTTCAAATTTCTCTTGGTTGTTCTACACCTTTTTTCCCTTTCAAAAGAAGAACAAAATTGTTTTAAGTTCTAAAATCTATTGCTTTGAATTTCTAATGAAAAAGCATCTATTGAGATAATCACATCATTTTTATACTTCATTCTCTTAATGTGATATAACACATTTCTTGATTTACATAGGTTGAGCCATCCACGCATCCCAGGGATAAATACCACTTGATCATGATGTATGATCTTTTTAATATCCGTGGAGTTTGGTTTTCAAGTATTTTGTTGAAGATTTTTGCATCTATATTCAGCAACAATACTGGCCTGTATTTCTCTAGTGGCCTTGTCTGGCTTTGCATAATGCTGGCCTCATGAAATAAACTTGGAAGTGTTCCGTGTTCCTTCCTCCTCAATTATTTGGAAGATTATAAGAAGGATTACCATTAATTCTTCCTTAAATGTTAGGCAGAATTCATCAGTGAAGACATTAGGTCCAGGGTTTTTTGGGGCTTTATCCTCCTTCCTTCTTTCCCTCCCTCTTTGTTTCTTTTTTCTTTGGTGGCTCACTGACTCAATCTCCTTAATTGTTAGACTACTCAGATTTTCTATTCATGGTTCAATATTGGTAGGTTGTAAGTTTCCAAAAGTTTATCTATTTCTTCTAAGTTACCTGATTTCTTGGCATATAAATTTTTATCATAGTCACTTATGATCCTTTGCATTTCTGTGGTATCAGTTTAATGTCTCCTCTTTCATTTACAATTTTCTTTGACTCTTCTTTTTCTTGTCTAGTTAAAAAATTGTCAGGATTATATTTCCAAAAACAATTCTTAGTTCCATTTATCTTTTCTGTTGTTTTGTAGTCTCTATTTCATTTACCTGTGATCTGATCTTTATTTTTTCTTCTGCTGACTTTGTGCTTATTTTTCTTTTTCTAGTTTTTCGAGTTGTAAAGTTTAGTTACTTATTTGAGGTTTTTGGTTTTTTTTTTTTTCCCATAATATGGGCATTGGTTTTCACTATACACTTTCTTAGTCCTGTTTTTTTCTTTTTTATGTATCACATAAGTTTTAGCATGTTGTGTTTTCATTTTTGTTTGCCTCAAGATATTTTTTTGAGTTTCATCTTGATTGTTGTTGTTCAGGAGTATACTGTTTAATTTACACAAATTTGTGAATTTTTCAGTTTTCTTCAAGTTACTGATTTCTAGTTAATTCATATTGTGGTTAAAAAAAACTGATACGATTTCAATCTTAAATTTATTAAGACTTGTTTTGTCATCTATTATATAGTCTATCCTGGAGAACATTCTGTGTACCCTTGCAAGAACATGTATGAGGCTACTGATGGATGGAATGTTTTATAAGTGTCTGTTGGGTTCTTGCGGTGTATAGTATTGTTCAAGTTAACTGTTTCTTTACTGATTTTTTTTTTTTGATCGGATGAAATCTCCCTTATTGAAAATGGTTTATTGTAGACCCCTATTATTATTATAGTGCTGTCTATTTCTTCCTTCAGTTTCGTCAGTATTTGCTTCACTTATTCAGGTGCCTGCCCAGAGATTCTGGACAGACTGTCTGGAAACATCTGTAAGCAGACTTGCTGCTGAAGTTTTTGAGCAGTCTGGACTGGTGCCTGAGTACACAAGGATGGATGTGTAACCAGCCTGGAGCCTGGGGCTGTCTGGCAATGGGATGGGCTTGGAACCTAGGTCTATGAGAACTAGAAGAAAGCCAGAGTCACTGGTACTGGTCTAGTGCAAGTGTCAGCCTAGTTAGTGCTAGTGCAGAGCTGGAAGTTGGGTCTGCAGGTTCTAGCCTGGAGTCGGGGCTGTAGACATCACCATGATGGAGAAGTAGGCTGAAAGTGTGTGTTGACTGGAGCCTGTCTCTAACCTGAGGCCCCAGGACAGCTTGGCAGTTAAGTAGACCTGGAATCTGGGACATCAGGGCTAAGCCTTGTCACTATTTATTCTTACCATTGGAAATAAAATAAAGATTTTTAACTATACATCAGTATTATTTATAGGTAAGTATTTTATATTTCACATTTTCCTAATAAAAATCCAATATTAAATGATTTTTTATTCATTATATGGGTAACAAAGAAAACAGTTATTTATCAATCCCCAAGTACATTGACTGTCTACCATAATGGATTCAATATTTTGGCCATAAATTTGCCATTTTATTCAATAGTTAATTCTAAAAAAAATTAGAAATGTACACTTTTCCCTGGTGATACTCTTTTATCACTTACATTTCTATAGGTTTGTCAGTAAAACTTTACAATTTTTACCACTATTGAAAGAACCTCTCAATTTGTTTAGTAACCATACATGTTGACTGTGGTCTTACTTACCTTTGCATAATAGATCACTCCATTAAATCACACATCTCTACTTGATCATTACTATCACATAGATTAATTTTAAATTCTGCATTTATACCTTATAATTTCTTTAGAAAACAATGAGCAAAATAGATTGCTATTTCATATTTGTCTATTTTGTATAATTATTCCTTCATCAATGAGCCAGAGGTTTACAAATAAGCAGAAGATAAACATATTTCATACATATTCTATTATCATGTAGACTCAAAAGATACCTTCTGCCTCATTTTCCTCTAAAAATTCCTCATGGATATGTAGGAGCCTTGTGTAGAGAATTAGCTAGCTTTTCCCTCTGGACATTTAATAGGATGGTTATATTCTTTGCCAGCATAAGTGTCAGCATCACTCATCTCCAAGGTTGAAGACTTCCCAAATCACAGGCATCTTGCCAGGTAGTATCATTCATTCCCAAAGGATGTCTGGAAGAAGTTTCAGGAGCAGACTGCAAGGAAATACTCCAATTCTCTGACTGCTCAGAGCTCTACATTGGCATTGTTTTCTTTATTCACAGATGGAGCAACTGAGATTTGGCAAAAAGAATCATTGTATTTTTCAAAAGAAAGTTTCTCTAGCTGTTAGACTATGACTCCATAAATAAATTAAGCTTATTCTAGTCCCTAAAAAAATTCAAGCTACCAAGTTGAAGTAAAATAGCACTTTGCTAATTAGAAGGTTGCTAATTCTTAAAAAAAATAACTGGCTATATTGTAATCTTGATTTTTCTCTTTATTTCTCCTTTGAATTTTTATAATCTTTCATGGGTACCAGTATTATTAACTACTAAGCAGCTGCAATCATTAATTAATTCAGAAAAAGCAATATTAAAATATTAATGGTGATTGTGGGATTTTTCATCATCCTGTTTTGAAATTTAATCTGAATATTAGGGGAGATGATTCTGCAGTCTGACATTGATATTCTTGGTTTTGATATATGTATTTATTAACATGATAAGGGCATATTCATATAATCCTCTGTAATATGGACTTTTACAATTAAGAATAGATTCTCAAATTTATCAGATTCTTTTTGACACTAATTGTAATTTTTTTCTCACTTAAAGTGTTTATATAACTCATAATTTATAATTTCAAATTATATTTATATTTGAAAATATACCTATCATATATATAAATATAAATTCAAATTATATATATTTATATATATATAAATTATATAGGTATTATATATAAATATACATATTTATATATATACCTACATATAAATATACCTGTATATAGGTATATATATATAAATATATCTATTTATAAAGATAACTATATATCAGTATATATATAAATATACCTATATGTAGGTATATAAATATATATATTCTAGGTAGTTCTAAGATAGTTTAATATCTTCACATATGTAGCTTTAGAAATGTGCTTTTATAACATTCTAATTTTTGAGCTATTTTTAAAAAGTTTTGTTTCAGATCATTTTAATTACATAAAATATGTTCTAAAATATTTATGTTTTCTATGCCCTTAAATGTTATAAATGATACTGTAATTATCTGCTTATGAAGTTTTGAACATATTTGCTTGCAATCCCATCTGCCACTGAATCCTTTTTCATATTACTTGTGTAGATCTTGGAAAACTTTCTTAATTTCTTCCAATGTAATTTTATTTTTGTTCATGGTTTTATATCCACCATGTCTTCCAGACAAAATATTGATAAAAATAATTTTTTAGTCTCATTCTAATTTTTCATTATATTAGTTTTGCAAATTTTCCCCTAAAAGTCTTTTACATTGATCTCTACCTCAGATATTTTTCTCAATTATAATTGAAGCTATGTGTATTTGTGCTTTATCCTTCATTATTTTTATGCTTCAATAACTTAGCTAAGAACTAATTGTTTTATTACTTTTGTTTCCTCTGCCACACCTCTCTCAAATAATGTTCTAGAATTTATTTAACAATGATCATTTTTGTATTTTAAAATTTTATTTCCTATTTTGGCAACTCTTGATTAAGATGTTGCCTCTTTCCTGTCTCAAGAGTTTTTGTTTCAGTTGTAGAGAATTGGTGTCATTTCTTTCTTAAATGTTTGGTAGAATTCACCAGTGAAACCATCTGGGCTTGATGCTTTCTTTAGAAATTTGATAACTACTGATTCAATTCTTAACAGCTATAGGCCTATTCAGATAATTTATCTTTTCTTTTGTAACCTTTGGTAGATTTTTTTTCCAAAGAATTGTCCTATTTTATCTCGAGTATCAAATTTGTGAACAAAGAGTTCTTCATAATATTTACTGTCTTTTTAATGTCCATGGGATCAGTAGAAATAAAATCTTTTTGTGTGTCTGTCTGGTGTGAATAACTTTTGTCTTCACTATTCTTTTCTACATTAGCATGGCTAGAGTTTGTCATTTTTGCTGATTTTTTTTTAATGGATCACATTTGATTTTATCAACTTTTTCTATTGATTTCCTGATTTAATTTTATTGATTTCTGCTCTAATTTTTTATTATTTACTTTACTCTGCTGTTTAAGTTTAGGTGCTTTTCTTCCACCAGTTTCTTATTGTAGAAGCATAGATTAATGATTTTTAGATCCTTCCACTTTTCTAATATATACATTTGATGCTATAAATTTCCTTCTAAACACTACTTTTGCTGCATCCTACAAATTTTGATGGTATATTTTCATTTTCATTAGTTCACAATATTTAGTTTCCCTTTCTAGGTATTCTTTGACCCATATGTTTTCTAGTATTGTGCTGTTTAATCTATAAATTCTTTGAGACTTCTCAGCTATTTTTCTGTTACTCATTTCTATTTTAATTCCATTGTGGCCAAAAAGCATACTTTATAAAATTTTTTTTTTTTTAAATTTTGTTAAGTTGTATTTTATGATACAGAGTACAATCTATTTTTTCTGAATATCCCATATAAGCTTGCAAAGAATGTGCATTTTGGTGATGGATTAATTTTCTTCCAATGTCCAAGAGAACCAGTGGTTTGATGGTGTCATTCAATTCAGCTATATGCAAACTGACTTATTCCTTCCCAGATCTGTGAATCATGGATAGTAGGTATTAAAGCCTTCAGCTATTGTAATGGGCTTTTCATTTTTTTTTCTATTTCTATTAGTTTTTGTATCATGTACTTTAACCTTCTGATTTTTAGATAGATAACATTAAGAATTTTTATATCCTCTTGGAAAATTGACATCTTTATTATCATGTAATGTATGTCTTTATCCCTGATAATTCCCCATGTTCTCAAGTCTGTTTTGTATGAAATTAATATAGCTACTTCAGCTTTCTTTTGATTACTGTTAATATGTTTCCCAACCATTCTCCTTAATCTATGTCTTTATATTAAAACTGTATTTCTTGGCCAGGTGCTGTGGCTTTTGCGTGTAATCGCAGCACTTTGGGAAGCTGAGGCTGGCAGATGACTTGAGGTCAGGAGCTTGAGACCAGCCTGGCCAACATGGTGAAACCCTATCTCTACTAAAAATACAAAAATTAGCTGGGCATGGTGGTGCACGCCTGTAATCACAGCTACTTGGGAGGCTGAGGTAGTAGAATCGCTTGAACCCAGGAGGTGGAGGTTGAAATGAGCTGAGATAGTGCCACTGTACTCCAGCCTGGGCAACAGAGTGAGACTCCATCTTAGAAAAGAAAGTAAACAATTATATTTCTTGTAGACACTGACAAACTCTGTTTTTAGACACCAATTGAAGTGATCATTGAAACGTTTAAAGTACTTATTGATATAATTAATATCTCATGTTTTTTAACTGCTTTCTGTTCATTGCACTTTTGTGTGTGTCTTTTTCATCTTTGTCATTTTGTCTGCCTTCTCTTAATTGTGTGTTTTAGCTATAACGTCTGCTATTAGACTGGTTTTCTTAATGTGATAGTATGTGTCAGAGAAGGGGAAGCATTATATACTACTTTGAAATGTAAGTATTAGCTTAGGGCCTCTAATTTGAGTTTTGATTTTGACTGACTTGATGAAGTTGAATACATCTTTGTAGATAATTTTGTTTGTACTAATTTTATCCTCTTTATCATTTCCTAAATCATTCAAAAATCTGATAGTTTTAATCGAATGATATAATATACATCTGCCCTACTCAAGGAAGAGAAGGAAAAAGACAAGGAAGAAATAAATTTTCATGCCTTCAAATATCAAATATTAGAAATGGGCAACCATAATTTTTGAAAATATTTTCTTCTTCCTTGACCTAAATTAGGAAAAGACAAAATCAGTTAAAAAATAATCTTTTCTATTAGCTTCATTTAGATTCTTTGATGGTTAATATTAAGTGCTACCTTGATTGGATTGAAGGATGCAAAGTATTGTTTCTGGGTGTATCTGGGTGTTTCTTGGTATTGCTGGAAGAGATTAAGATTTGAATAGGTGGACTGGGAGAGAATGACCCACCCTCAGAAATGCTCACCCACATTCCTTAGGAAGACCCACCCACAATGTGGGTGGGCACCATACAATCTACTGCTAGTGTGGCTAGAAAAATCAAGCAGAGGAAGGTGAAAAAAAGCTAACTTGTTGAGTCTTTCAGCCTTCATCTTTTTCCTGTGCTGGATACTTCCTGCCCTTGAACATGAGCCTGCTAGGTCTTTGGTCTTTGGACTCTTGGACTTATACCAGTGGTTTGCCAGGGGCTCTCAGGCCATTGGTCACAGATTGAAGGCTGCACTGTTGGCTTCCCTACTTTGGAGGTTTGAGGACTTGCACTGAGCCACTACTGGCTTCCTTGCTCCTCAGCTAGCAGATGGCCTGTGGTGGGACTTCACCTTGTGATCGTGTGAGTCAGTTCTCCTTATTAATTCCCTTTCATACATACATATATACTGTTAGTTCTGTTCCTGTAGAGAACCATGACTAATGCAGATTTCATTTCATTTACAGCTTGTTCATGATTATTTTCTCTTGATTCTATAAATAACCTAGGATAATGAATTATTCTCTCGACAGAAAAGTTACTGTTTATAAAGTAATGCTTCATGATCATTCAAAAATATGTTCAAAATTTCTTTATCAAGTTTTAATTTTCTTTTAAGTTCTTTGTCTTATGTCTACATTACTCCTTCTTAAAGAAGAAATAGGATCTACTATTTGGCCAATTGTAAAGAGTTGTAAAGAGTTGTATAGGTATAGACTCAGTATATTTGAAGTATAGGGAAAGTTGGAAACAATTACCTTTACTCAGACTAAAAAGCATTCCTTTACCACATTGGTGTGAAACTCTCTCTCTTAGGCATTAAATAAGCATATCTCATCTACTTCCAAGATGAGATCAGTAGTTGACAAGAACAAAAAATAGTGTTAAAAAGTCATGAGAAAAATCTACAGTACCACTAACAGTGTAGAAAGACAGGTTTAACTGTTACTACAGAGCAATATTTCTCTCTCTCCATGCACAAGAATGAACCAAAGAATGCTTGCTTTGATGAAAAGAAAGAAAGCATTTTAAACATGATAAATGAAATTGGCAGGGACTCTTTCTTTTTATCCATCAGAATTTAGGGCTTTGGTGACTTAGCAGCCTTTGGACATGCTTTCAAAGTGTTGCTGATCCTTGCCTATCAAGGCAGACTGGAGAAGATATAGTATTTCAAGGCAGAAGCAGGTTCAAAAATAGAGTGTACTCCTGATGCTGCATCTCTTGAGTATGTATAGATGATAGCTAACTAGAACCCCTGGAAAGGGGGGGGGACAATTTCATTTCAATGACTAACTTGATTTTTCTGGATTATCATTCATAAAAATTACCAATTAATCTATTTTTAAATTTGGTATTGTTTTGGAGATGGAGTCTCACTCTGTCACTTAGGCTGGAGTGCAATAGCATGAACTAAGCTTAATGCAATCTCTATCTCCCAGGTTCAAGCAATTCTCCTGCCTCAGCCTCCCAAGTAGCTGGGACTACAGGTGTGCATCATCACATCCTGCTAATTTTTGTATTTGTTCTCAAACTCCTGACCTCAAGTGATCAGTCTGCCACAGCCTCCCAAAGTGCTGGGATTACAGGCATGAGCCACGTCACCTGGCCTATTTTTAAATGAGATATTTTCTTATAAGAAACATTTAAAGTGAAAACTTAAGTACAATCCATAGAATAAAACATTAACCATAATGCACAGAACTTATTCTTAGTAATTTTTTTTTAATGTTCTAGGAGCCCATATGCTGTAATCTCATGTTTTAACAGAAAGTGTTGTCTTCAGGAATGCTGCCCAGTTGACAGCTTGGTTATATTTGAAAATCACATTAATTTTTTCTATAATTCTAAACTCAAGAGAATTAAAATCTTATGAAAATTTTCTAAATGCTTTAAGAAAACAAAACTAGACATATATATTTCAGAAATATGATCATTAAAAATGGAAGAAATATTTAGTTAAAAAACATTCATGTAATATATAAAATTTATCTTCAATCACTAATACTAATCTTTGCATACAATTATACACTAAAAATATTTGAAAATATATAAGGAATTCCAGGTCTCTATGAAAATCTCTCAGTTAAAAAAATCATGTCCTTCTTTTTATATGGCTCTTATTTCCATTTTGTTTTGAGTATATATGCAATCACATTTTTCTAATACGTTCACATGTATTATTTAGGATTCTAAGAGATCCAGAGACATACTCAAAAACAATTTCAGGAGGGTTTGATAAAGTCTGTCCACAAAGATATAATCAACCAAAAACCACATTGTATAGTACTGTACCCAAAAGGTAGTGTTGGCAGGATTTCATTAAGACACTGGGTCTTCGAGAGACGAGACTAAGGATATTATTGATTTGGCAAGTCAACACACATTATTATATTGTAAATAACAAAAATGGATGTAAGGAAAGGGTCATCTGACAGCTGAAATGTGTCTCTGAAGGGATGCTGCCAGACTGAAGCAGACCTATACGGAGGGGCGGAGTGGAGACTAAGATAATCAATGATTTGAATTAGCTCCTCTTCCTCCCTGGTATCTGATGCCAAGACTTCTTTTGGCCCAAAGCATCATGAAACCAATGGACAAGTAAACCCTGATGCAGTACATAAATTTCAGCCTCTCAGGGCACAGAGCAGGGAGTATTAACATGAAAAGTGGATCTATAGAGGCAAACAGGAGATAGTCAGCATATATAGATACCTTTGTGTCATTTTGTGTATTTCTATCTGGAATCTTCCAACTTTTTAACCAAAAAGACCAAAGTGTTATGATTTTTACTTATGAATTACGGGTCAAGCACTGTGTTAAGCATTTTACAAATAAAATCAGTAACATTATTTACACTTCAGATATGGAAATAAGGCAGAGAAAATACATATCTTGCTTGGGGCCATAAAGCTAGTTAGGGTATAAAAAGTCCAATCTTTACTTAATTCTGAAGGACCTGCGTTTAAAACCTGCATGTTAAACCTCTAGTGCCTGCAGCATCCCTGCTCCTTCCTTTTGTTTCAGCCAAATTTGATCACTGTTTTCTAGACCACTCCTGACAGTTCCAGTCTTTGCGTATGTGCATATTTTTCATATTACATATTGTACATATACATATTTTTTGCATGGAATGCTGTTCTTCTTTATATCCAAACATTTTAAAATTCTACCTTTTTTTTTAAATTTATCAACCAGAATTTCCCAACACAAAGACAATCTCTCTCTTCCTAGCCCAACAATATCTTTACTTATATATATATATATCATGTCACAAAGTTTGGTCACTTTATAAAAGTAAATGTTTATACCTTTTTCTTATTCCCAGTGCAAAGTGTGCTTCTGGAGTGTAAGCCCCAGACATGACCTTATGAGCAGGAATGATTCTGATGTGCTGGGTATCTGCTTTTGTAGGATTGCAAGGGGTAGGTAAAAATAGCTTGCTCTTCATGATAAATAACTATATTTCAGGCAGCAGTAAAGAATGAATGCTGTTGTCTCAACTTTATAAATGAATACATTGAGACTCAGAGTGTTTAACCTTCTCAAGTTCATGTTGTTGGCACGTGACGGGGCAGCATTACAATCCAGCTAACTGGTTTAGATATCATGCTTAACCACCATGCTATACCACATCTTAGAACAGAATACGAAGTGAAAAAAAAAAACCAGAGCGTAACGGTGTTGGAGAAAAGCCAAGCTACCTAATATCTATAGGAAGTTGCACTGTCTGATGTGGCGGCTTCAGAAACATTTCCCTATCATAAAACCTCGAGGGTCCATTCATGAATGTGTGCTATGAAAGGTCTTTCAATGTTAAGGATATGCTTGATCCACTGCAACCAACTTTTTCTGTGATCGCTTGCAACAAAAGGCAACAAGTGAGTAAGCCCTAAAGTAACCTAATTTGCATAGACAATATTTCAACTTGGACAGCAGTAATTGATGGTAAGGAAAAATTATGTTCTACCTTAAAAAAATAAATATTTGCTCTTTCCAGCAGTTTGTTTCAGGGCATAGTATTTATGAAAATGCCCCTCAGTAAATAGTAACACTGTTACTCTGTTTCTTTGTTTCGTTTGTATTCCGTTCTAAGATGTGGTATAGTGTGGTGGTTAAGTATGAATCTAAATCAGTTAGCTGGGTTGTAAGCTGCCCTGTCATGTGCCATAGTATTAATTAAAATGCTCCGATGAGGTAGAGGAGGCAAAGTTCTTCAATGGTTATGAAATTAATTAATTAGGACGCTCCACAGGGGCTTACTCCTTCTATCTATACCTTTGGTCAACAATATTTATCAGTTGCTGTATGCCCTGCACTGGCCTGGATGATGACAAGTCAAACATTTTAGGAACTGAATTTGCTATGGGTAGAGTATAAGGTTTATGTGTGTCATAAAAGGAGATGAATTTGAACAGATGGGAAAGGCGATCATGAATTGTGAAAAATCCACCAGAGTGATGAGACCTATTCTGTAGACAAGGGTCGGGGAAATCTTTTCATTATAAGTTATAAGCTAATGTGAACAGATTTACATTTTAGAAATGTCACTCTGGCTGGGCTGAATCAAAGGGGTCCATAGTTGCAAACAGGATAATTTGAAAATGTATGAAATGATACAAATATGAGATAACAGTAATGTGTGAGTGGTGCTGGCCAAAAGAGATGTGTATGTGATTGAAATGTTGGAGTGAGCTGGGTGAAATAACATAAAATGAAACTGTACTGCTTAGAAAAATGACCATTCAGGTAGTATTTATTCAGTTACTCTGCTAATTAGAACATTGTATCTTGCTACTTGTGTTATCAAAAATATCATCTCTGACTGCTTAATGACATAAAGACACTGGGTTATTTATTTCATCTATAGGCTGAAAAAATAGGATGTCTAATATTTTATTTGACATAATTGTGTGTACTCTGTTGAAATATAATCTCTGAACCTAAGGGTCATCCAAGCCCCAGTGAAAAATTGTTTAATCCCTCTGTATTCTGTGCCCCAAAACCACCTTGTGAATATACTGCTACTATAGTTATCATACTGTACAATTATTTACTCTTCTATTTTACCCTGCAGAAGACTGACTCTTCTAGGATTTTGTTTTCTAACCTTTGACTAAGATTCAGTGGGGACACATCCTTATCTTAATCTGGATTTAAAAATCACAAAACTCTGGTTGGAATATTTGCTCGATGATTAACTTTCCCTTGTCTCAGTTCACTTCTTAATGAAGATAACGCTGCCTCCCACTCTATTATGGATGAAGTAAACTAATTATGTAAAGAACTAAGCAAACTGTCTAATTAGCTAATTAAGTCATGTAATTAATTAATAGGATATGATAATTACTATTAGCCTTTTTACATAGAATATGAACATACAGCAGATCTATTAAGAACATGTTAATAGGGGAATAATATTAGCTAAAATATTAGTACTTACTATATGCCAGATACAAATCTAGGCCCTTTATATGCACTGACTTATTCAATCCTTATAGAAAAGCCTAGATGTCACTATTATTTTTTTTCCATGTCTCTATGTGTTTGTGTGTCACTACAGCTCAAGGGGGCTGAAATTACTCCTAATTTTATACCAGTTTTACACTGAGAAAAGTGAGACCAAGAGAGTTTGTAATTTGCCAAAGGTCTATATTACCCATTAATTGGCAGAGCAAGATTTAGAATAATGCTATTTATTGCTTCTGCAGATGGATGCATGGAATGAATGAATCTCTTTTCCTTTTTTTCCATAGCTCTTAAAAATCTTTCAAAAAATGAAACAAACACATTATTGATATAATTCATGAACAAATGCAGTCAAGAAAGGGTCTGTTTTCCTCAGTAAAGTGTTCATTTACCAAGCACTCTGCCTGATAGATGGTAAGAGTAAGGCTAATGAACTATTGAATCAATGAGTACCTGTTTATAACTGACACATACAATGAATTCCCTTTTAATAGTTTCGAATGATTATTATAAATAATAACAGTAACAATAAAAGCAAACCATCTATCAAAAGGATGGGATTAAGTGTCACGAATGGAGACTAACATGGAATATAGGAAGGTGGTGAAAATGCAGTAACAGCAAGGTGGAAATAAAACCATCTCCCCTGCCCCTTTGATTACTTACCTTATTTCCAGATCTGCCACTTGGATCCAAGTGCAGTGAAATGTTCATGTTCTTGAATTTTCAGGGCAAGCACTCGGCATCACTAGCCTCCTCTGGAGGAAAATACTAGTGAAAAATGTTAAGACTTTACACAGCTGTGTCTTTTTAGCAATAGTAAGCAGATGAATTCTTGCTAAACACAAAAATCTCAATTTTTTCTTACACGTACTTGTATTTTCCAATAGTGGGATGCAATTTGAGAAATTTTAAATTATTTCTGAGCCAGGAAAATAAGAGTGTTGAATTTTACCTATTCTTCTTTCCTTTGTATGAATTTAATTGAGATTATTAACAGAATAGACGCCTGAGCACACATTCAGACTGTGAGCATTCGGTGGCATTGTCAGGTCTACATTTCCAACTGTTAGAAATCAGTATTCTAGACAGCAACACTCTAAACTTCTGTAAGAGACATAAATGGAAAATATTTAGTTTACGCCAGTTAGACATAAAGGAGATCACATCAAGCACTGATTATACTGCTGTTTCCAGAATCCAGACAGGCTTTTTTTTTTTTTTTTTTCTGATGTTTTCATTCAGAAAGGTTAAAACAGTATTAATACTTTTTAGTTCAGAGTGAAGAACCAATATTTATCTTGGATCTGGGCAAACAGCTCAATTTTTATTGTCAATAAATATTCATTGTCCAATTTCCTCCAAGCAAAATTGGAAGAAGTATTTATTTCCATTTATTTTTGACAGTTTTTCCTGCTTTTGAACACAGTGGAAAAGATGTGTTTCACTTATCCTTTGCTCCTATCATTTACTACAGCAGACAGAAATACTCGGGTTCTAATTCATAATCAATCTCACCTGAATAGTTATTTAGTCTGAAAGATGCTCTGTGGTCAGAATTGTAAACATGACTGATTTCTGACTTGAAATTAAACTCCAAGTGATCAAGCATTTTCAGATTCATAAATAGGAGAACTTGGCCTTATTTCAAAGCTGCTTTTATCTTGGCTTATTATCAAAAAGATAAATAAGTTAGTATCAGATATATAAAAGATATAGGAGGGTGGACATAGCTACTGACTGACTCTTTTTTTCTCGTGGAGGTAGGCCACAAATCTGATGATTGTTTAGCCCTTGTAATGTTAGCATCTATACATATTAAAGAGGCTTAGAAAGGTAGGCTTGCTGCCTTTTACAACCTTAGGCTATGAGAGATCCTGTATCAGTCATCAAGTCTAATCAATGCTCTTAAGTCTGTATCTAGTAGCATCAAAGGAATATGTATGTATTCTATTTCTTTCTGAACCATTACACCTAAAGCAAACTTTTACCAGTGATCTACAGCTTACCCGTTTAATATACTGTCTACTATATTCACCAACTTTAGGTAAGACATTCTGCAATCAGGACAGTCAGTGAGTTTTTCTTTAAAAAATTTTTAAAGGGAAGTGTGATTTCACAATGAGACGTGTAGGAAAGTACAAGGGATGTCAATCAGAAGGCAGCTCGGCTGCTTGCTTATTGTGTATTTTGGGCAAGCTGATGAGACCGTCAGAGTATTGGGTTTTTCTACAACAGGAATAGCTATGAAGCCCACTTCCATATTCTTTAGCACAGCGTTTTCAAGGTTTATCTGCATAATAGCATGTACCTATACTACATTTCATTTTATGAGTGACTAATGTCCCATTGTATATAACACATTTTATTTACCCACTGCGTCAGTTTGGAGACTTAATATGGTTTTAATGCTTTCTCCCTCCAAATCCCATGTTGAAATGTAATTCCCAGCTGGGCACGGTGGCTCATGCCTGATGCCTCATGCCTCAAATCCAAGCACTTTGAGAGGCCAAGGTGGGGGGATCACTTGAGGTAAGGAGTTCGAGACCAGCCTGGCCAACATGGTAAGACACTGTCTCTACTGAAAATAAAAAAATTAGCCAGGCATGGTAGCAGGCACCTATAATCCCAGCTACTTGGGCGGCTGAGGCAGGAGAACTGTTGAGCCCAGGAGGTGTAGGCTACAGTGAGCTGAGATCATGCCACTCTACTCCAGCCCAGGCAACAGAGTGACACTCTGTCTCAAAAAAAGAAATGTAATCGTTAATGCTGGGGTTGAGGTCCGGTGGGAAATGTTTGAGTCATGGAGGTGGTGCCCTCCTCATAGTACTGAGTGAGTTCTTGCTCTGAGTTCACCAGAGAGCTGATTGTTTAAAGGAGCCTGGCTACTCTGCATATCTCTCTTGTTGCTATTCACTCGGGATGGGTGGCAAAATATTACAGAAAATATTTAGGGAAAGTTTTAGATTATAGTCTAAAACCTTTTGGAAGGCCCAAAGGTTTTATTGAGGCAGGTTGAAGGCAGCCACCTCATTAACATTAGCACAGGAAAAAGAGACTGATCAAAGGCCTTACTCCACACCCATTTGTCTTCACTTTGTTTACTCATGTTAATTTTGTGCTGGCTGACCCTCTCCCTGAAAGATCAAAGGGGAACTACCTGTTAATAGCATTTACTCTGGGCCCCCAACCTAAAGCTTTTACCAGTTGTAAAACCATTCTCTTAACTATGTTAATTATCCAGAGTGTGTTAACTTAAAACCTAACTTGTAAAATCTTAAGGGAATAAATGTGTAATGGACAAAGGGTCTTGGTCAATTGGTTGCATTTCACTCTCTAAAAGCAGCCAAGGCCATCCCCCCATTCCTATCCCACTTAAAACACTGCAGCGGTGTAATAGTGCATTCATTCATCCATCCTTAAGTCAGGGTCTACAGGTCAGATTTCTGCAGGTGGTATCCAGCTTCTCAATGTAATATGCCTAGTCCCACTTCGCCTTCTGCCATGAGTCAAAGCTCCCTGAGGCCTCATTAGAAGCCTAGCAGATAACAGTGTTGTGTTTGTACTGCTTGCAGAACCATGAGCCAGTCAAAAGCCTTTTATTTATAAATTACCCAGCCTCAAGTGTTTTCTTATAAAGGATTAATATAGTGATAATTGTTTTGCTATAAATTATTATGAATACTTCTAATATGAACATTGATATACAAGATTTTGTGTGGATATGTAGTTTTTTGTCGTTGATAATCTCCTTGGGGTTGGGAAGTTAAATTTTAATTCATTTTACTTTTTATTAATATTATTTTAAATTGACAATAGGTAGCTGTATACATTTATGGGGAACAATGTGATGTTCTGATATGCACATATACAATGTGGATATAGGTTTTTATTTATTTCTCTTGGGTATTCATCTAGAATTGAATTGCTCCAGGTTTAGGCTTTTGAGGAAGTCCAGACTATTTTTCAAAATATCTTCACTATTTCACACCCATGCCAGCAGTATATGTAGGAAGTGTTCAGTTTCTCCACATCTTTACAAATTCTTGAAATCATCTTTCTCTTTTAGTATAGTCATGATAGTGGGTGTACAGTGATGTCTCATTCTTATATCCTTTTCACCACTAGATAATGATGTTGAGCATATTTTGATGTTCTTATTGATCTCTTGTAATTCTTCCTAGGAAAATGATCTATTAAGATCCTTGGCCCATGCTTTAGTTGTAGAATTTGTCTTTTTATTATTGAGTTGTAAAAGTTCTTCATATATTCTAGATACAAGTTCTTATCAGGCAGATAGTTTATAAATATTTTATCTCAAGCTGTGAAATTGTTTTATATATCTTGATGGTATCCTTTAAAACACAAAGTTATTTTTTATTACTTTCAATCTACCTCTTTTTCTTTTGTCATTTCAAAATTTGTTGTCATAGCTGAGAAAGCTTTGCTTAGCTGAGAATCACAAAGATTTACTCCTTTATTTTCTTCTGAGAGCATTAAATTATCTTTTGCTCTGTTAAATTGAAAGATAAAATTGTATTACTTTACTAGATTGTATACTACATATTGTTTTGAGGTATACTCATATTGTATACTACATATTGTATACTACAATTATATACTACATATTGTTTTGAGGTACATATACATTGTGGAGTGACTAAATTTTGCTAATTCATACATGCATTATCTCACATGGCTCTGTTTCTTTGTGGTGAGAACACTTTACATTAACTCTCCTATCATTTCTTTCTTTCTTTATTGGCTTTGCAGAATGTCAAGGCCATTATTTATTTTATAATATGTATTTTATTGTGTTTTAGGTTTTGGGGTACATGTGAAGAACATGCAAGATTGTTGCATAGGTACGTACATGGCAATGTGGTTTGCTGCCTCCATCCCCATCACCTGTGTCTGGCATTTCTCCCCAGGTTATCCCTCCCCAACTCCCCCTACCAACTGTCCCTCCCCTAGTTCCCCCCCACAGACCTCAGTGTGTGATGCTCCCCTCCCTGTGTCCATGTGTTCTCATTGTTCAACACCCGCCTATGAGTGAGAACATGTGGTGTTTGATTTTCTGTTCTTGTGTCAGTTTACTGAGAATGATGGTTTCCAGGTTCATCCATGTCCCTACAAAGGACACGAACTCATCGTTTTTTACGGCTGCATAGTATTCCATGGTGTATATTTGCCACATTTTCCCTGTCCAGTCTATCATTGGTGGGCATTTGGGTTGGTTGCAAGTCTTTGCTATTGTAAACAGTGCTGCAATGAACACTTGTGTGCATATTCCTTATAATAGAACGATTTATAATCCTTTGTGTATATACCCAGTAATGGGATTGCTGGGTCAAATGGAATTTCTATTTCTAGGTCCTTGAGGAATCGCCACACCATCTTCCACAATGGTTGAACTAATTTACACTCCCACCAACAGTGCAAAAGTGTTCCTATTTCTCCACATCCTCTCCAGCATCTGTCTCCAGATGTTTCAATGATCACCATTCTAACTGGCATGAGATAGTATCTCAGTGTAGTTTTGATTTGCGTTTCTCTAATGACCAGTGATGATTAGCATTTTTTCATGTTTGTTGGCCTCATATATGTCTTATTTTGTAAAGTGTCTGTCTGTCCATATCCTTCACCCACTTTTGAATGGGCTTGTTTTTTTCTCGAAATCTGTTTTAGTTCTTTGTAGATTCTGGAAATCAGCTCTTTGTCAGATGGGTAGATTGCAAAACTGTTTTCCCATTCTTTTGGTTACCGATTCACTCTAATGATTGTTTCTTTTGCTGTGCAGAAGGTCTGGAGTTTGATTAGGCCTCGTTTGTCTATTTTGGCTTTTGTTGCCAATGCTTTTTGTGTTTTAGTCATGAAGTCCTTGCCTACACCTACGTCCTGAATGGTTTTGCCTAGCTTTTCTTCTAGGGTTTTTATGGTGTGAGGTCTGATGTTTAAGTCTTTAATTCATCTGAAGTTAATTTTAGTGTAAGGTGTCAGGAAAGGGTCCAGTTTCTGCTTTCTGAACATGATTAGACAGTTTTCCCAACACCATTTATTAAAGAGGAACTCCTTTCCCCATTGCTTGTCTTTGTCAGGTTTGTCAAAGATCAGATGGTTGCAGATGTGTTGTGTTGCCTCCGAGGCCTCTGTTCTGTTCCTAGAATTTCTTAAGAATACTATATATTGGTTACTATAGTTTACATGTGTCATTTTAAGTTCATTTTTGTGTGTAATGCAGAGACGGAGTCCAAATTTATTTTGTATATAGATATACAGTTGTTCCACCACTATTTGTTTAAAAGATTATTTTTTCATTTGAATCAACCAGTTTCTTTATTATCTTTTAAGTTCTGGGGTACATGTGCAGAACATGCAGGTTTGTTAAATAGTTATACATGTGCCATGGTGGTTTTTTGCTTGCATCCCCCCCCCGTCATCTATATTAGGTATTTTTCCTAATGTTTTCCATCCCCCATCCTCCTATCCCCTGCTATCCCTCCCCTAACCCCCTACCCTCCAACAGGCCCCAGTGTGAGATGTTCTCACCCTGTGTCCATGTGTTCTCATTGTTCAACACCCACTTATGAGTGAGAACATGTCATGTTTGGTTTTCTGTTCTTGTGTCAGTTTGCTGAGAATGATGGTTTGCAGCTTCATTCATGTCCCTGCAAAGGACATAAACTCATCTTTTTTTATGGCTGCATAGTATTGCATGGTGTATATGTGCTATATTTTCTTTATCTAGTCTATCACTGATGGGCATTTGGGTTGGTTTTAAGTCTCTGCTATTGTGAACAGTGCCTTGATAAACATGTTAAAAAGAAACTTGGGAAAAAAAAAAAAAAAAAAAAAAAAAAAAAAAAAAAAAAAAA
>NW_022436986.1:8780419-8823704 GCF_009761245.1 Sapajus apella | reverse complement strand
AAAAAAAAAAAAAAAAAAAAAAAAAAAAAAAAAAAAAAACCTTTATCCAGTCTACCACTGATGCGCATTTAGGTTGAGTCCATGTCTCTGCTATTCTGCATAGTGCTATAATGAACATACATGTGTATGTGTCTTTACAATAGAATAATTTATAATCCTTTGGGTATATACCCTGTAATGGGATTGTTGGGTATGTTCAAATGGTATGTCTATTTGTACATCCTTGAGGAATCGCCACACTGTCTTCCACCATGGTTGAATTAATTTTCATTTCCACCAACAGTGTAAAAGCGTTCCTATGTCTCCACATCCTTTCCAGCATCTTTTGTCTCCTGATTTTTTAATGATCACCATTCTAACTGGAGTGAGATGGTATCTCAATGTGGTTTTGATGTGCATTTCTCTAATGACCAGTGATGATGAGCTTTTTTTCATGTTTGTTGGCTATGTTTCATGTTCTTTTGAAGTGTCTGTTCATATCCTTTGCCCACTTTTTGATGGGGCTGTTTTTTCCTTGTAAATTTGTTTAAGTTCTCTATGGATTCTGGATATTAGCCCTTTGTCAAGATGGGTAAATTGCAAACACTGTTTCCTACTCTGTTGGTTGCCAGTTCACTGTATTGATAGTTTCTTTTGCTGTGCAGAGGCTCTTAAGTTTAATTAGATACCGTTGTCTATTTTGGCTTTTGTTGCCATTGCTTTTGGTGTTTTAGTCATTAAGTCCTTGCCCATTCCTATGTCCTGAATGTTATTGCCTAGGTTTTCTTCTAGAGTTTTTATGGTGTTAGGCCTCATGTTTAAATCTTTAATCCATCTAGAATTACTTTTTGTATAAGGTGTAAGGAAGGATCCCAGTTTCAGCTTTCTGCATATGGCTAGCCAGTTTTCCCAACACCATTGATTACATAGGGAATCCTTTCTCCATTGCTTGTTTTTGTCTTGTTTGGCAAAGATCAGATGGTTGTAGATGGGTGGAATTCTTTCTGAGGCCTCTGTTCCATTCCATTGGTCTATATCTATCTCAGTTTTGGTACCAGTACTGTGCTGTTTTGTGCACAGTAGCCTTGTAATATAATTTGAGGTAAGGTAGTGTGATGCCTCCAGATTTTTTTTTTTTTTTTGCTTAGGATTGTCTTGGCTATGCAATATCCATGATGAACATTGATACAAAAATTTTCAATAAAATACTGGTAAACCGAATCTAACAGCACATCAAAAAGGTGTGATCATGATGTATACATCATGATCAAGTTGGCTTCATCCCTGGGATGCAAGGCTGGTTCAACATCTACAAATCTGTAAATGTAATCCATAACAGAAACAGAACCACAGACAAAAACCACGATTATCTCAATAGATGCAGAGAAGGCCTTTGACAAAATCCAACAGCCTTTTATGCTAAAAGCTCTCGATAAACTAGGTATCGATGGATTGTATCTCAAAATAATAAGAGCTATTTATGACAAACCCACAGCTAATATCATATTGAATGGACAAAAAGTGGAAGCATTCCCTTTGAAAACTGGCACAAGACAAGTATGCCCTCTCTCACCACTCCTATTCTACATAGTATTGGAAGTTCACACTAGGACCATCAGGCAAGAGAAAGGAATAAAGCATATTCAAATAGGAAGAGGGGATGTCAAATTGTCCCTGTTTGCAGATGATATGATTGTATATTTAGAAAACCTCATTGTCGCAGCCCAAAAGCTCCTGAAGATAAGCAACTTCAGCAAATCTTAGTATACAAAATCAATGTGCAGAAATTGTAAGCATTCCTATACATCAATAATAGAGAGACAAATCTTGAGTGAACTTCCATTCACAATTGCTACAAAGCAAATAGCTAGGAATACAACTAACAAGGGATGTGAAGGACCATTTCAAGGAGAACTACAAACCACTGCTCAAGGAAATAAGAGAGGACACAAACAGTTGGAAAAACATTCGATGTTCATGGTTAGGAAGAATGAAGGAGAAAATGGCCATACTGCCCAAAGTAATTTATAGAATCAATCCTATCTCCTTCAAGCTACCAATGACGTTCTTCATAGAATTTGAAAAAAAAAAAAACACCTTAAACTTCATATGGAACCAAAAAAGATTCTCTCCTTTGTCTTGACTTTAGATAAGCTAATGACTATATGCCCAGGTGATGATCTTTTTTCAAAGAATTTCCCAGATGTTATTTAAACTTTATGTATGTGTATGTCTAGATTTCTAGCAAGGCCAGGGAAGTTCTCCTTGATTATTCCCTCAGATATGGTTTTCAAACATTTATATTTCTTTTCTTTTTTGGGAACTACAATTATTCTTAGGTTTGGATATTTAACATAGTCCCAAACTTCTTAGAAGCTTTGTTCATTAAAATTTTTTTCCTTATCTTTGATATATTGGGTTAATTAAAAAGTCTTGTCTTTGAGCTCTGAAGTTCTTCTGCTTGTTTGATTCTATTGCTGAGACTTTCCAGTGAGTCTTGCATTTCTCTAAGTGTGTCCTTGATATCCGGAAGTTGTGATTGTTTATTTAGGCTATTTCACTGAGGTATTTTCCTTTCATATTCTGTATGATGTTTTTGATTTCTTTAAGTTGGACTTTATCCTTCTCTGGTGCCTACCTGATTAGCTTAATAATGGACCATCTGAATTCTTTTTCTGGCAATTCAGAAATTTCATCTGGGTTTGCCTCCTCTGCTGGTTAGCTGGTATAATCTTTTGGGGTTGTTAAAAACCTTGTTTAGTCCTATTACCAGAATTGTTTTTCTGGTTCCTTCTCATTGAGGTAGACTGTGACAGAGGGAAGATCTGGGATTCAAGAGATGCTTTTCATCTTTTGTCTCACAGCGTGCTCCCTTGACACGTGGTGCTCCCCTCCTTGCCCTTTGATTCAGGCTTTCTGAGAGCCAAACTGTAGCGATTGGTTTTTCTCTTCTGGGTTTAGCCATCCAGCAGAGCTACTGGGCTTCAGGGTGGTCCTGGGGTGTGTCTCCAAAGAGTCCTGTCATGTGATCCATCTACAACTCTTGCAGGCATGGATACCAGCCCCTAATTCAGTTGAGGTAGCAAGGGAGTCAAGTGGACTCTGTGAGGGTCCTTGGTTGTATTTTTGTTTAATGTGCTAGTTTTGTGTTGGTTGGCCTCTAGCCAGGAGGTGGCACTTTCAAAAATGCATCAGCTATGGTCTTATATGGAGAGTGCACACTTGCCTTACGGACACTTCGTTAAGTTTTCAAGTTTCTCAGGCAGTGGGAAGGGCAATAGAGCTCCCAAGAGATTATCACCTTTGTCTTGGCTTCCAGAACTAATGCAGACCACCTTGTGGGAGCAGGGATAGGTATGTGTGAGCTCAGCTTCTCCTTGGGTGGGGCTTGCTGTGGCTGCTGTGAAAATGGGGGTGTGGTTTCCAGTCCAATGGAGTTTTATTCCCAAGGGGATTAAGCTTGCCTTTGCTGAGTCATAGAAGTTGCCAGCAAAGTGGGGGAAAGGCGGCAGTCACAGGCCGTACCCCACTCCGACACTGCCAGCAGTTCTAAAGTCTGGTCTCAACCTTACCTTTCACCATCACAACAGCACCAAGTGTATTTCCAGGCAGCAGTGACCAAGACTGAGAACTTGCTGCAGACCACAAGCCTCCTTGTTGAGAAGGCAAGCTGACTCAGAGTTTTTGGTGCCTCAGGAAACCTGCCGGGGTGATCCAGTTCCTTCAAAGAGGTTGTGGATTCTCTCAGCTTTCCTAGTATGTTCCTGTGGTGGTTCTTGAGGCAAAATTTCATGATCTGCATCTCCACATACTGCTGTGTCTGTTCAAGCAGGAGCTGCAAGGTAGTCCTGGCTCCTATCTGCCATCTTAAAAATGTTGATAGTTTATTTTGCTGTGTAGAAGCTCTTTAGTGCAGTTAGATTCTGTCATGTTCTGCTTTTGTTTCAACTGTTTTTGTCATCTTTTTCATGAAATCTTTGCTAGTACCTATGTCCTGAATAATATTGCCTAGGTTTTCTTCTAGGGTTTTTATAATTTTGTGTTTTACATTTGAGTCTGTAATCCATCTTAAGTTGATTTTTGCATATGGTGTAAGGGAGGGTTCCAGTTGCAATTTTCTGCATATGTCTTGCCAATTATCTCAGCACCATTTATTAAATAGAGAAACATTTACCAAGTGCTTTGTTTTGGTCAGGGTTGTCAAAGATCAGATAGCCATAGGAGTGCAGGCTTATTTCTCAGTTCTCTATGCTGTTCCATTTGTCTTTGCCTGTTCTTGATAACTGTAGCCCTGTAGCATACTTTGAAGTTGGGTATCATGATGCCTCCTGCTTTATTCTTTTGTTTAGAATTGCCTTGGTTATTTGAGCTCTTTTTCAGTTTTATATAAATTTTAAAATAGTTTTTTCTAGTTCTGTGAAAAATGTCAATAGTTGTTTAATGGGAACAGCATTGAATCTATAAATTGCTTTGGACAGTATGGCCATTTTAATAATAGTGATTCTTCCTAACCATGTGCATGGAAAGTTTTTCCATTTGTTTACCTCATCCCTAATTTTTTTGAGCAATGGTTTATAGTTCTCTTTGCAGTGTTCCTTCCTTTGTTAGCTGTATTATTTGGTATTTTCTTCTTTTTGTGACTGACAATTGTACATGGGAGTTCATTTGTGATTTGGCTCTCAGCTTGACTGTCATTGGGGTACAGGAATGCTAGCAACCTTTGCACTTTGATTTTGTATGCCAAGACTTTGCTAAAGTAGATTTTTGGCTGAGATGATGTGGTTTTCCCAAAATAGGATCATGGCATCTCTGAACAGGTACAATTTGACTTTCTCTCTATTCTTTGAAAGTCCCTCTGGCCAGACTTCTATTACTATGTTGAATAGGAGGGGTGAGAGAGAGCATTCTTGTCTTGTGCCAGTTATGAAGGGGAATGCTTCCATCTTTTGCCCATTTAGTATAATGTTATCTGTGGGTTTATCATCGATAACTAATATTATTTTGAGGTATGTTCTTTAAATACTTATTTTAGTGAAAGCCTGAATAACCTTGTTACCTGACTTAAAACTGTACTACAGGAATACAGTAACCAAAGTAGCATGGTACTGGTACAAAAAAAACAAAAACAAAAAAACACAATCAATGAAACAGAATAGATAACCCAGAAATAAGACAACATACCTACAACTATCTAATTATTTGATGTTTGACAAACCTGACAAAAGCAAGCAGTGGGAAACTGATTCCCTATTCATTAATAGTGCTGGGATAGCTGGCTAGCCATATGATAAAGACTAAAACTGTAGGCTTTTAGGCCGACTGACTGAGCCATGGATGGCATGGTAACCTCTGTGACCTGCACGTACACTCCAGATGAGTTCCTGAAACTACAAAATCTGAAGTAACTGGAAAACCACAAAAAGGGGAAGAATTACCAACCCCTATGGTGCCTAATTAACTTTGAGACATTCTTCTATTGTTCCTTATTACTTCCACAACTGGACTTTGTAACTGACCTTGGTCAACCTCCTGACTCCAGACCCTACAACCCCCTCCGAACCTGAATCGTGACTTTCCACGGTCTACCTCAAACATATAAAAACAACTCCAATCCCACTGCCCTGTGCACTTTTTAGACTCAGCCCACCCGCACACAAGTGAATAAACAGCCATGTTGCTCACACAAAGCCTGTTTGGGGTGGGGAGGGGGAGGCTCTCCATTGCACACGTTTCACAAAAACAGGATCCATTTCTTACACATACATAAAAATTAACTCAAGATGAATTAAAGACTTGAATATAAAAGCCAAAACTGTAAAATCATGGAAGACAACATAGACAATACCATTCTGGACATAGGCATGGACAAATATTTAACAATGAAGATACCAGAAGCAACTGCAACAAAACAAAAAATTGACAAGTGAGACCTAAAGAAACTATCAACAGAGTAAAGGGGACAATCTACAGAATACGAGAAAATTTTTGCAAACTAGGAATTTTACAAAGGTCTTATATCCCCTTTTCTTCACATCCTTGTCAACATTTACGATTTGTCTTTGGTAGTAGCCATTCTAACAGGAGTGAGGTGATTTTATTAAGGCTTTAATTTAAATTTTCCCAGTGATTACTGATGTTGAGAGTTAGAACTGCAGAAAATATTTGCAAATCAGATATATGATAAGGGGTAAATATCCTGAAGACATGTCTCATTTTTAGAGACAGGGTCTCACTCTGTCACACAGACTGGAGTGCAATAGGGCAATGATAGCTGAGTGCAGTCTCAAATTCCTGGACTCAAACCATCCTGCAGCTTCAGCCTCCCAAGTAGCTAGGATTAGAGTGCCTGCTACCATGTCCAGATAAATTTTTTACTTTTTGTAGAACCAAGGTCTCTCATTATTTTTGCCCAGGCTGGTCTCAGACTCTTGGGCTCAAATAATCTTCCCATCTCATCCTCCCAAGGATTCCAGGTAGGAGCCACTGTGCAAAGCCCATGTATTTTGTTTTTCAAAGTTACTGTTTTGATACAACCTTAATAACTTTATTCTTAGTACCCATAGTATATATATTAATATTAGAATTTTCACATTGTAGTTTTTATATTTAATTTGAAAAAGATGCTTCTCAAAAGAGACATTTATGCAGCCAACAAACATATGAATAAAAGCTCATCATCGCTGGTCATTAGAGAAATGCAAATCAAAACCACATTGAGATACCATCATCTCATGACAGTTAGAATGGCGATCATTAACAAATCAGGACACAACAGATGGTGAAGAGGATGTGGAGAAATAGGAATGTTTTTACATTGTTGGGGGGAGTGTAAATTAGTTCAACCATTGTGGAAGACAGTGTGACGATTCCTCAAGGACCTAGAAATATCATTTGACCCAGCAATCCCATTACTGTGTATATACCCAAAGGATTAGAAATCATTCTATTATAAAGACGCATGCACACGTATGTTTATTGCAGCATTATTCACAATAGCAAAGACTTAGAACCAACCCAAATGCCCATCACTGATAGACTGGATAAAGAAAATACGGCACACACACACCATGAAATACTACGCAGCCATAAAAAAGGATGAGTTCATGCCCTTTGCAGGGACATGGATGAATCTGGAAACCAGCATTCTCAGCAAACTGACACAAGAACAGAAAACCAAACACCACATATTCTCACTCATAAGTGAATGTTGAACAATGAGAACACATGGACACAGGGAGGGGAACATCATACACTGGGGCCTGTTAAGGAGTAGGGGGTAGGGGGTAGGGGGGAGACAGCATTAGGAGAAAGACCTAATGTAGATGACGGGGCGATGGATGCAGCCAACCACCATGGCACATGTATACCTGTGTAACAAACCTGCACAATCTGCACATGTACCCCAGAATGTATAGTAAAAAAATTACAGAATATCCAAATATCTTTTTTTAATTATGGTTTTTAAAAATTCATTTTAATCGATCAGTAAATATTGTGTATTTATGGTATATAACAAAGTTTTCGTATATGATTACACTGAGGAATGGCTAAATTAAACTAAACATTTCCTTGCATACCTGTTTTTTGTATGTCAATACTTAAAAATTGCTAAGACAATAGATTTTAAGTAGAGAATATATTGTTATCAACTGCAATCACCATGATGTACAAAGATTCATACCCGTTGACCAAGTTATGTATCCCCTAATAATTTAACGTAAGAAAACAAACTTATATCTTTATGGTAAATTATTAGGGGAAGCATAACTGATTTAATAGGCATAAATACATGCTTTATAATATTTCCATATGGTTTCTCAAAAATTTTTATAACTACAATGCCACCAGTAGTTTATAATTATTTATTCCAAAATTTCACATTTGCTACTAAATTTCTAAATATTTAATAACAAACATTAAATGAATCATTAGATTATTTGATTGCTATTTCTTATTTTTGTACAATGTACATGTATGTTTATAATACAAAAATAAAATTCGGTAAACACTTGTTTTCTAATAACTTTTTATCACTTTCTCTGTTTACTACTTATTAAACTTATTACTATTGATTTTATTAGACTGCATCTTTCCATGAAACAAACAAAAAATTTAGTATTTTTTAAAACCATGGGAAAGAGCATAACTGAAATTTATATTGTTAGAAACATTTTTTCAAGGTAATTTCCAGAGAATAATTCTTTTCTTCACATATCTGGGGCAGACACTACCCTCAATTTTATTTTTGTAGAAAATGCCATTTGTCAGCAGATGTGCTTGTTTATGGGAAAGCTTATAATGCAAATCAGCTTATCTTCCTGTAGAAATAAGCATATTTAGTTTACCACACCTTACAGAATAATGGAAGTTTCTACTGTTCATCCCTAGAGGTACAAGCTGGAATGGATATTTTAAATTCAGTAAAGATGAGAAAACATCACAGTAAGCATTTTTTTACGCAACATACATGGCTCACAATTAAAGTTTTAAAGGTATGATTCAAAATCTATAACCTTTTTTATATGTAATTTAGGTCTGTTTTCCATGTTAGTGAAAACAGGCATAATTACCCATATTTTCAGCGTATCTAAATTTTTCAGTATTACTACAAGAAATACTTCAGATGGAATCTGGCCTCAGAATCTCTAATTTGATGACTTCTGAAAATTTGCTTTATATGCAATTTATATGCAAAAGAGATCACTAAAATAACAATCACTATACTATACTGCACTTAGTTTGCACAGTCTACTCAACCATGAGATCTCTGAAGGCAAGAACCATAGCTTAATTATCTATTCCCATCAATTAGCAGAGTACTTTTCACAGCGTGTGTCCCATGAATGATTATTGAATCATTGAAAGAATTATGACCAGAGGGTAAATTCCACTGTGCAATGTCTTTCACTGGAATTTATCTTTTGGGAGATCAGAAGCCTTGCTTTTCTTCAAGTTGTATATGAGTCTGTACTTTTTCATGATGTATTCAGTCTTCAGACTCCATTATGTCACCTGTTACTAAAGCTTTTTATGCTTATATTAAATATTATTTAAAATAATATTAAAAAGCCAACACATTTTCTGTATGATAGAAATTTTCTTAACAATCTTAATTATAATTGTGTCAATTTAAAAAATCAAAATGGCTCCTATATGAGAGAGAAGCGTGCTCTACTACCCAACCATGAATGAGGCCAAAAAAAAAAAAAAAGCATTTTTTTCCCCCAGATAACAAAAGACAACACAAGATTTTTGAAGGGTAGTTTTTGTTATTACTTCCTTGAACCTCCCTCAAGTCCCAAATGCCGGCACTCATAATTGGTTCTGGGAATTTGTTGTTCTGTTCCTGAACATGCATAAAGGAGACTCAATATCAAAAGTGAAAAATGTACATCTAAGAAATGCAAATTTAAACAATAATACAATACTCATATCTATTAGAATGGGCAAAATTTGGAAGACTGATAACATCTAATGCTGGCAGGGATAAGGAACCACAAAAATTCTCATCCCTTGCTGGTAAGAATACAAAATGGAACAGCCACTTTGAAAGTTAGTTTAGCAGTTTCTTACAAAACTAAACACACAGCAATTATGCCTTCAATATTTTCCCAGAGTTGTTGAAAACTCATGTCCACATAAAAATCTGCACAGGGATGCTTATAGCAGCTTTATGCATAATTGCCAAAACTTGGAAATAGCCAAGGTTTCCTTCAGTAGGCAAATGGGTAAATAAATTACAGTATATCCACACAATAGAATGTTATTCATTGTTAAAGAGAAGTGTGCCATCAAGCCATGAAAAGACAAGAAGAAAACTTAAATGTGTATTACTAAGTGATAGATGTCAATCTGAGAATGTTAGATACTGTATAATTCTAACTATATGACATTCTGGGAAAGTCAAAGCTGGAAATAGTAAAAAGATCAGTGGTTGCTAAGAGATAGATAAGGGAGGAATGAACAGGCAAAGCATAGGAGATTTTTACGGCTGTGAAACTACTCTCTCGGAATCTATTGATAAAATGGTGGATATATGTCATACATTTGTGCAAGTCTGTGAAATGTACAGCACAAACAGCAAACCCTAACGTAAACTAAGGACTTTGAGTAATAATGATATGTCAGTGTAGGTTCATCAACAGCAACATATCTACCATTTTGGAGAAGGATGTTGGTAACACGAGAGGCCATGTGTGTATGGGAACAGGGAATATGTGGGAAATCTGTGTAACTTCTTCTCAAGTTTTCTGTGAACTAAAAAGCGGTATTAAAAAGTCTCATTAAAAAAATACAACTGACAGATATTTGAGGAATATCTAGAATTACATCTTATGAGAGAGAAAAACTTATAAACGTATCAATGAAAATATCAGCAATGTACCAAACTTACTAAGTCATTAAAAAAAAAAAAAGCTCAGAAAACATGACAGGACCCTACTCTAGTGTGATTGAACATCACCTATCTGCTCCATATCTATGAGATGTAGGCTGAGGAGGGATGCTTACCAACTAGGTACACAGTGCCTGACACCAATGAAGATTTCTTGGTATGTATAGCTTTACTAATATACATAAATTGTTTTTTCTAAGCATTGGCTAATAAATGTTTAAAGGATAAATCTTTAATCGATCTGGAGTTAATTTTTGTATAAGAGGTAAGGAATGGATCCAATTTCATCTTTCTACATATGTCTAACACCATAAAAACCCTAGAAGAAAACCTAGGCAATAACATTCAGAACATAGGCATGGGCAAGAACTTCATGACTAAAATACCAAAAGCAAGTGTAACAAAAGCCAAAATAGACAAATGGGATCTAATTAAACTTAAGAGCTTCTGCACAGCAAAAGAAACTATCGTTAGAGTGAACTGGCAACCAACAGAATGGGAAAAACTTTTTGCAATCTACTCGTCTCACAAAGGGCTAATATACAGAATCTATAATGAACTTAAACAAATTTACCAGAAAAAACAACCTCATCAAAAAGCGGGCAAAGGATATGAACAGACACTTCTCAAAAGAAGACATTTATGCAGCCAACAAACATGAAAAAGCTCATCATCACTGGTCATTAGAGAAACGCAAATGAAAACCACATTGAGATACTATCTCATGCCAGTTAGAATGGTGATCACCAAAAAAACAGGAATCTGTTTAAGTAGATGCTGGAGAGGATGTGGAGAAATAGGAACACTTTTACACTGTTGGTGGGAGTGTAAATTAGTTCATACATGTGGAAGATAGTGTGGCAATTCCTCAAGGATCTAGAACTAGAAATACCATTTGACTGGACAATCCCATTACTGAGTATATACCCAAAGGATCATAAATCATTCTATTATAGAGACACATGCACATGTGTGTTTAAGCACATGTGTGTTCGTTGCAGCCCTGTTCACAAGAGCAAAGACTTGGAACCAACCCAAATGCCCATCAAAGATAGACTGTATAAAGAAAATGTGGCACATATATACCATGAAATACTATGCAGCTGTAAAAAAGGGTGAGTTCATGTCCTTTGCAGGGATGTGGATGAATCTGGAAACCATCATTCTCAGCAAACCAATACAAGAATAGAAAACCAAAAACAGCCTGTTCTCACTCATAAGTGGGTATTGAACAATGAGAGCACATGGACACAGGAGAGGGGAACATCATACACTGGAGGCTGTTGCTGGGTGGGGGCCTAGGGGAGCAATAGCAGAGGGTGGGGGATAGGGGAGGGATAGCATTAGGAGAATACCTAATGTAGATGATGGGGTGACGGATGCAACAATCCATCATGGCACATATATACCTATGTAACAAACCTGCACATTCTGCACATATACCCCAGAACTTAAAGTATAATAAAAATAAATAAAGTATAGTGTGGGAAATGTTCATGTCCTGAAGAAATCCAATTAAGATGAGCTGTTCTTTTAATATCCTATATCATTTTAATGTAAAGATGGATTATCTGTGGGTTTTTTTTTGTTTTTTTTTTTTTTTTTCAGAAAAAATTTTTACTCTCCCCAACTCTTTGTAATTAGTGTAATTGGAAAGAAGCTAGACTCTATTGACTTATTTTTCACTGGAAGAGTTTTCAGCCAATCATCTGTAAATAAAATTGAAATAAGTGTCTGCAATGGATAGAACACTATACATTTAGTTTTATTCTACTTTCTGTGGTTGTTTTAAAGTTTTGTATAATTATAGGGATTAATGTGAGGTCTCAGTTTGTTATAGAAATATCTACTTTGAAGCAAAGAAAATAGCCAATGTGTAGGCAAAAGTTACTCAAAGTTTCATAGGTCATACGGAAATAACTGCTAATTGGAAAATAAAAGATATAACAAAATTTCAGTTTATGCCATATTATTCTAGACAGTATTATATAAGATAGTGTCTCATGTACATAAAAACATGTAAAGCATTCAAGGCCATAGTTTGAATGTACTTTTAAGTTTGAGTCTCTTTTTTAGACGAAATAAGCATATGTTCGAAAAACTATGTCTATCAAGAGACAGTGGTTAGGCCAAACACAGTGACTCACACCTATAGTCCTAGCACTTTCGGAGGCTGAGGCAGGTGGACTGAATGAGGTCAGGAGTTTGAGACCAGTCAAGTCAACATGGTGAAACCCTGTCTCTACTTAAAATACAAAAATTAGCCCAGTAAGGTGGCGGGTACCTGTAATCCCAGTTAGGAGGCTGAAGTATAAGAATCTCTTGAACTGGAAAGGTAGAGTTTGCAGTGAGCCAAGATTGTACCACTGCATTCTAGCCTGGGCAACAGAGTGGGAATCTGTCTCAAAAAAATAAAGAAAAATAGACCAGGCACAGTGGTTCATGCCTGTAATCCTAGCACTTTGGGAGGCCAAGGCAGGCAAATCACCTGAGGCCAGGAGTTCAAGACCAGCCTGGCCAACATGGTGAAACTCCGTCTTTAGTAAAAACATAAAATATTAGCCAGGTGTGGTGGTGGTTGCCTGTAATCCTAGCTACTTAAGAAGCTGAGGCAGGCCAGGAGCAGTGGCTCAAGCCTGTAATCCCAGCACTTTGGGAGGCCGAGGCGGGTGGATCACGAGGTCAAGAGATCGAGACCATCCTGGTCAACATGGTGAAACCCCATCTCTACTAAAAATACAAAAAATTAGCTGGGCATGGTGGTGCGTGCCTGTAATCCCAGCTACTCAGAGGCTGAGGCAGGAGAATTGCCTGAACCCAGGAGGCAGAGGTTGCAGTGAGCCGAGATCGCACCATTGCACTCCAGCCTGGGTAACATGAGTGAAACTCCGTCTCAAAAAAAAAAAAGAAGCTGAGGCAGGAGAATCACTTGAATCCAGGAGGTGGGGGTTGCAGTGAGCCTAGATGATGCCACTGGACTTCAGCCTGGGCAACAGAGGGAAACTCTGAATCAAATAAATAATGATTAAAAAGACAGGGGTTAAATTCTGAATTTGGATTACATTTTAGTTTCTTTTGAATTTTAAAATGACTAGTGCTTCATACTATTTAATTTTCTACAACATGAGCAAAATCTGAAAGTATTTTACTATCTGTCTCTTTTCCAACATTGTTTGGGGATGGTCTTGACTCTATCACATGCATTTTGTCTGTTTATTTATGCTCAGTACATATAATAAAGTAGACCCACAGTACAAGCTCTAATAATATTTGTTGAATAAGTGACTAAATTTCATGTCTTTAGTGATAGACTATTTAAAATTAATGCTGTTCAGAAGGGATGATTTGAAGATACGTTTCATAGGATATATTTGACTGTATGGTATGCTGTTTTCTTCTCCTTTTGATGGAGTCCCACTTTGTCTCCAGGCTGGAGTGCAATGGTGCTACTTTGGCTCACTGCAACCTTCACCTTTGGGGTTCCAGTGATTCTCCCACTTCAGCCTCCTGAGTAGCTGGGATTACAGGCATGTGCTACCATACCTGGCTAATTTTTTGTATTTTTTTTTTTTTTTTTTTTAGTAGAGACAGGGTTTCACCATGTTGGCCAGGCTGGTGTCAAACTCCTGACCCCAAGTGATCTGCCTGCCTCGGCCTCCCAAAGTGCTGGGATTACAGGCATGAACCACAGTACCCAGCCTGGTATGCTTTTATCATAGGTAATAATTCTTATTTATGTAGTTTGCTAATGATTTTAAACACATCTGAGAAAAACTTTTATGAAGGTAATTTTAAGAATTAAAAAATATAGGCTAATAAACAGAGGCAGATAAATAGCAAACTTTAATCTCAAATTTTCATCTGTTCAACTACCATAAAAAACATCTTTTAAACTAAATTATTAGAAAGAAATAACTGAAAATGTACCAATAAATTTTAAAGTTTTAAAAGTTATCAATAAATTTTTTTAAAACTCTTCAAATATCTATAACTGACCCTAACTCTATTGTCTTGTATGTAATATAATATACATTTCATTCTTATTTAAACCTACTTAAGTCATGATTTTCTGTTACTCATGGTACCAGATTTGCAGATAATGACCTAATATTCTTGAAAATAATAATATTGCTTTATTAATCACTAAATCCTCCTATCTGAAGCAGTTCTTATGAACACTAGATTAAAAAACATTTTTAACAATTATAAAAGGATGAGTGAATTCAATGAGTAAAATAATTGAGTTACTCATAGGAAGAGCTAATTTAAAATATACAGTGTTGAAAATAAATCTCAATAAAAAGATAGTCTCATCTGAATATCAAGATGAGAGCGGTTTTCAAATACAACAAGTGGCATGAACCAGGGACATGTATAAATGTGAATAAGCTATATTGGAAAAGTTAAGAGAAAGAACTGGCTGTAATGAGGGAAAACGTTGACAGGGAATAAAAACTAAGGGGGAATACATTGTGCCATTTTTAATCTTTGATACTATTCTGTGAAGAAAAGTATTTTCATAAATTTAAAATAAGCTAATTATTAAATATTAGAAAAATTGCTTTAAAAAGGAAAAGTTGACTAAATTGATAAAAGACATGATTTTTAAATATAGATATGAAATTAAGTGAAAAATGAATACAAAATGGTATATTTGCTATTATTATAATAACTGTTATAAAATAACATATGCAAGGGAATTCTTATGTAATAGCAGATTATATTGTCTTACTAACTTTCTGACAGATAAAATATACACTCTGGACAAAACATAAAAAGTAACTATTTGAAAACATGAGAGAGCAAGAAAAACATTCAGAAATTGAAGTGGTTTCAACTCCAGAAAGAAAAGAACTATGTTTGTTGACATCAAATTTCATGCAGTTTTTCATTTAGAATTTTCTGTCTACATGGCATTGGTGGAGGGTGGGAGGCTGCAATTTAACTAGAAACTCTCATTCTTCTTAGTGAGATGAGTTAGGATAAATTTGAAGGGCTGAGAAAAGAGTAGGAAATTCAGATGAGACATTCAGGAGAGGAGGGAGTCGTAGAGGAAGGTGTTTCAATAGCTACACACAAAATTACTGGCTATTATCAATCTTTATCCATTTATACTGCTTTACTTAAACAGTTGTTTATGGAGAGATCTACTTTTGTTCACTTTTTTTTCTTATGACTGATATCATATTTGAGGTATTTTATAAAATACAAGATGTCAGTATTGCTAAGTATATTTTGATGTGAGCAAAGATGCTCTCATTTTTCTATGCTTTTGAGTATCTTAGGAACAATTTCTCTTGATTGGGGACTCATGTTCTACTCTTGAGAATACTAATTTTTTGAGAGGCATTCTTCTCTTTCAAGAGGCAATATAGTGTTAGGAGAAAACCTGCCCTAGATTGAGTTCAATTCCCAAACCCATTAGGTCATGTTATACATAAAGCTTTTATTTTTTCAACTGAAAAAGTCTGAATGCAAAATGAGATAATACCTAAGTTATCTGGTTGTAATGGACCTTAAATGAGATACACACGTAAACACCAAAAGTTTATCTGCCATCCATAAAGTACTCATTTTTTGCCTAACATGCAATACTGAACAAAAAACGTGTCAGTTAATGCTATGTGTCACTTTGACTAGAATCAGTGGGTACCCAGATATCTGGCCAAACACTGTTTCTAGGTGCACCTCTGAGAAATTTTCTAGAAGAGATTAGCATTTTAATAAGTAGACAGAATAAATAACAATATTGTCCCAATGTGTATGAGCATCATCTAATTCTTTGAGAATCTGAACAGAACAGTGACATGTAGGGAGAGAGTATCTACTCCTTCTGTTTGATTATATATATTATATATAATATATTTATATATATATATTATATAAGTACTATATATACTTATATATACTATATATACTTATATAATATATAAATTATATAAGTACTATATGTAACATATATTACATATATAATATATATAAGTGTATTATATATTACAAATATATAAAGTATATATATAATATATATATATTGTACTTTAGGTTCTGGGGTACATGTGCAGATCATGCAGGATTGTTGCATAGGTACATACATGGCAATGTGATTTGCTGCCTCATCCACCCATCACCTATATCTGGCATTTCTCCCCCTGTAATCCCTCCCCAACCTCCCTACCCACAGCTGTCGCTCCCCTATTCCCCACCAACAGACCCCAGTGTGATGATGCTTCCCTCCCTGTGTCCATGTGTTCTCATCCTTCAACACCTGCCTTTGAGTGAGAACATGCAGTGTTTGATTTTCTATTCTTGTGTCAGTTTGCTGAGAATGATGGTTTGCAGATTCATCCATGTTCCTACAAGGGACACAAACTAATTGTTTTTTATAGCTGCATAGTATTCCATGGCATATATGTGTCACATTTTCCTGTCGAATCTATCATTGATGGGCATTTGGGTTGGTTCCAGGTCTTTGCTATTGTAGGTCTCCACACAAAAACTCACACAAATCTGGGTGGCCATTTCAACAGTCACCTGGAATGGCTGGGAGTCTGAGTTGCCCATTCAACTGAAAAAAAGAGGGCTGAAACAGGGAGCCAGGTGATCTGGCTCAGCCAGTTCCTCCCCTACAAGGACCAGCAATCTGACATGCTCTGGATTGAGAGTTTCGCTGCAAGTGCAGCTCGACCCAGGATGGTCCAGCTCAGTGGGGAGAAGGGCATCAGCCATTACCGAGGCAGTCTGCCATTTCAGAGGCAAACCGCTATTACCCAGGCAGTTCTAACTGTACCTCTGTAAACAAAACTGCAAGGAAGTTCACACAGCAGCTGGGCAGAGCCCACGGCAGCTCAGCACTGCCTCTGCTGGCAGACTGTGACTAGACTACCTCCTTGCTGGGCAAGGCATCACTCTGTTTGATTTGTTGAGCTAGGACATTGTCTTTTGCCCTTGCTGCCCCTGGTGGAGTCTAACTAGGATCTGTGCCACTGACTTGCAGAAAGTAGATGATTCTGGGATTTCTCCACCTCTATAATCAGGTGAGCCAATACCTTAAAATAAATATTGCTCCCTCCCTCTCTTCTTATCTCTCTCATTCTCTGTCTCTTTCTCCATGTATCACCTATTGGTTCTGTTTCTCTGGTAAACTCTTAACACACAGCAAGATAGAGTAAGGTGACCCTCCACTCTATATTCATCCAAACATTTTGTAAAAATGTACAACACCAAATACAAAAATAATACTTTCTTCAGGTTAAACATTTCCAACTCTTTAAAAGATTCCCTAAATTTTCTGGAGAGTACTTTCTCTTCATAAAACAGATGTTTTCTTTTGAATAGGAGAGTTCAAAAGTGTACACTCTTAGCCTCTTCCTGATGCTTTGCTTATACTGCACTTGGAAAAGTAGATTGACTTATGCTATTGAGAGATATGAGAGTTTACTAAATATTAACTATTAGAGTTGTTAGAAGACAGCTTTCCATAGGTCTCTCACATGTCTCTGTGCATACATGTATGTATTTTCAAGCAAACTGCCTTGGGAAATAGAGACAGTGTCTCTATCCTGAATAGTGGCAGATTTGCTTGCTAACATAATAAAGATAATGCATTCATTTGTGACAAACAGTTAAAAGATTTGTTAGAAACTTCTTTAAAAGATATGCATTTTCGGAGCTTAAAATGGTGAACAGGAAGCAGGTCTAGCCTGCAGCTCCCACCTAGAGAGACAAAGAAGCATGTGGAGACTCACATTGTGAACTTTTGCTCCAAGAATTACCATAGAAACACACCAGGAAAGCTAAGAGAATCCACAGACGCTTCGACGGAACTGGATCACAGCTGCAGACTCCCTGAGATGCGGAAAAACTTTGAGTATGCTTGCTTTCTCAGTGGGGAGGCTGGTGGTCTGGGGCAAACTGTCAGCCCTGCTCACTGGCTGCCTAGAAATGGACTTGGTGCTGCTGTGGGGGCATAGTGAGAGTGAGACTGGCCTTTAGAATTGCGGGCTATGTGGGAGCAGGGTGAGGCTTGTAACTGCTAGCTTTCCCCCATTTCCCTGATGACCTGTATGACTCAGCAGAGGCAGTCATCATCTTCTTGGGGACATAAATCCATTGGCCTGGGACCACATCCCCATGCTCCACAGAAGCTACAGCAAGCCAGCCCAAGGAGAGTCTGAGCTGAGACACACCTATTGCTACCCCCACAAGATGGTCTTTCTCTACCACCCCTGGTTGCTGAAGACAAATGACATAATCTTTTGGAGCTCTATGATCCTGGCCACCACCTGAGAAACCTGAATACTTGCCAGGTGACCCTAGGGCAAGTTTGCATCCTCCTTGTAGTACCGTAATTCTTGAAATACACAGAATACACTTCACTCCCCTGCTACCTCCACCAGAGCAGGTGGTGGTATCCATGGCTGATAGACCTGGAGATGGATCACAATACGGGACTCCACAGACACTCCTCAGTACCAGGCTGTAGCCCAGTAGTTATGTTGGGTGGCTAGGCCCAGAAGGAAAAAAAAAAGAAAAAAAATACAAAACAGTCACTGCAGTTTGCCTCTTGTAAACTCCATCCCTAGGGGAAGAAGGAGAACACCACATCAAGGGAGCACCCCATGGGACAAAAGAATTTGCACAGCAGCCCTTGAATCCCAGATCTTCCTTCTGAAAAAGTCTACCCAAGTGAGAAGGAACCAGAAAAACAATTCTGGTAATATGACAAAACAAGTTTAATTAACACCTACAAAAGATCACACCAGCTTACCAACAATGGATCTAAACAAAGGTGAAATCTCTGAATTGTCAGAAAAGGAATTCAGATGGTCGATTATTAAGCTAATCAAGGAGCCACCAGGAAAAAGTAAAGTCCAACTTAAAGAAATAAAAAACATGATACAGAATGCAAAAGGAAAAATCTTCAGTGAAATAGAGCATAAATAATAAACAATCAAGACTACTTGAAATCAAGGACATAAAAAATGCAAAATACACTGGAAATTCTCAGGAATAGAATCAAACAAGCAGAAGAAAGATGTTCAGAGTTTGAAGACAAGGCTTTTGAATTAACTTACTCTCTCAAAGACAAAGAAAAAAGAATAAAAAATCATGAACAAAGCATCCAAGAAGTTTAGGACTATGTTAAGTGTCTAAGAATAATTGGTATTCCCAAGAAAGAAGAAAAGTATAAATGTCTGGAAAGTATATTTAGGGAATAAGGAGAATTTCCCAGGCCTTGCTAGAGATCTAGACATACAAATTCAAGAAGCTCAAAGAACACCAGGAAAATTCATTGAAAAAAGATAATATAAGCATATAGTCATCAGGTTATCTAACATCAACACAAAGGAAAGAACGTTAAGAGCTGTGAGGCAGAAGCATCACGTAACATATAAAGCAAAAGACACTGTTATTCTAAGTGAAGTAATTCAGGAATGGGAAACCAAGCATAGCATATTCTCACTCATTAGTGGGAGCTAAACTGTGAGGATGCAAATGCAATATGAATGATTCAGTGGACCTGAGAACTCAGAGGAAAAGGTGGGAATGGGATGTGGGATAAAAGATAACAAGTTGGGTACCATGTACACTGCTTGGTTGGTAGCTGCACCAGAATCTCAGAAATTGCCACTAAATAACTTATCCATGTAACCAAATAATACCTCTTCCCCAAAAACCTATCGAAATTTAAAAAAAAAAAAAATTGTCTAAGCTCAGGAATGCTCTGCTGTGACTGAAACTCACTTTGTGCATAGTATCTCTCCAGAAAGTTCCATGTCATCCCCATGGACAAGAAGAACTAATATAAACATGAAGCTTATATTACCTGCTATATTGTGAGTAATAAAGTTCATCTCTAACCAAATGTCTTGTATTTTCTGTTAGTATCTAGGATAACCTGTTTTGTTAGAAGTAGGGTAAAAATTCTTGACATTATTTTCTTCTCTTACCACCTCATTGTTGGGGTGATGGACTCAGCACATAATCTGCATTGGAAGCTCTATAAATATTGCTCTGTGAGATGTGAATATGTTATATTAAACTAGTAAATATAGCATCCTTCACGCATGAGAATTGCTTCCACTTTTCCTTACAAAGTACTGCAATAGTAAAAAATGGCAAGGAATACGAAGACAAAAGGGAGAAATAGATGATACAGATCTCAACAGCGTTAGAACTACAACTGGCCATAAATGCTGCTTAGGCTTACAGATAGCCTTTGAACTGGACAATGTCTGATTTTACCTAAAAAAAAATCTTTAATCAGAATGAAATAAAATAAGTCGAACTTCTAATTATAAATAGATTGTGGCTCAAACACAATCTTGCCAACACATCAGAAACCTAAAGTGATTTTCATTTTATATACATTACCTTAGAAACTATAGTTCTTATCATTGATACCAGCTCAAACTAAAGATATGCCATGTCAGCTGAAGAGAAGTTAACCATAATCTAAGGTGATGGAATGAGAGAAAAACAGAGAAGGTATAGGTATAGCAGATATTTATTAAGTGGAATAAGAAGTGGACAATGTTTGGGTACAAAAAGCGAGTTAAAAGCAGAAGTGTAGGATTTAACACAATGAATTTGATATGTCTTAAAATTTTATGACAAAAATATTTCATGTAATGTTAAAACTAGAAGTGAACTTTGAAAACATCTAACTCAGAATGTTCATTTTGCAGATAAACAGGAAATTGTCCATGGTCATACAGCTAATTACTAAGTAATGGTCTTTAAATTTGAACTCAGATCAAGACAAAACTCACTTCTCATTAAAACTTCAGCCTTCCATTTACCTATGTTATGGTCTTTTATTAGAATTTCTTGATTGTTCTTAAGTTGAGGGACATAATTTTATTTATGTTATTCTTTGAAGGCACAGGGTGAGAGAGAAGAGGATGAATAGATTTAAAGGGATAGAATAAAAACTTTATAGAAAACAATCTATATGATTTACATGTCATTTGTACAATAGCAAAACAAATATCTTTAGATGAGAATATGCTAATTTTAAGATTTATGTATAAATTTTAGTTAAAAACTGGGAATCCATGTATCACTTGGAAAAGTATTCTCAATAAATCATATTTTGTCATATCCTATGGCTTGCTAAAAAAAAGTTAATTTATTTACAAGTATTTCTTTTTTACATTTTATTCCATTTGCTGTTCCCTCAAAATATAATAACATATAATTCTTAGAAAATCAGTGTTAGACCTTTAATTCAGTTTAGTTTCCCAAACTCTGTATTTATTATGTTTCTCTATTCACTATTCAGTAATACCTGAGTCACCTTGTTCACTAGGAAATAATGGATTAGAAGTAGACTGCTTTCTTATCCATTATTGAATGCACATAAGTTTTCCTTTTTGGGGCACATTAGTATAAGGATCAATACAGTGTTTAAATTGGTTGCCCAGTAAGCATCATCAATTGAGATTATGAAGGTGCTACCTATATCTTATGGGACAAATACTAACCAAAATTAATCTGAGTCCAATTATAGTCCATTGAATAAAGGTTTCTCACTTATCATTAGATTAAGAGCCTGATTAGGTTCAGTCCATGATAAAATATTGAAACAAATAGGTACTTCCATCTGTATTCACTCAGCCCTAGATGCAAGCCACTTAGAATGAAAAACATTCAACATTTGGTTAGTGTATTAAAAGATAAATACTGCTTTTGACAGAAAAGAATTACAGATTTTCAGGTTTAAAAGGGACTTGAGAATTTGTTTAGTGTAAATACACAATGCTTCAGTCTTGGGCATATGTCCTATGTTCCAACCTACTGTGTCAAATAATATTCTTTGATGATTTATTTTCAATTTTTAGCACGTCTCTTGCAAGCTTACATATGTAAGCTTCCTCAGCAATTTAGAAAAGCTAGAAACGAATAAACGACTGCAGTCTGTGTATATTAATAAATGCAAATTAAATTTTACATTTATATTTCTGAAAACACACAAGCATGAATACAAAAAGACAATTAGAAATTTCCCTTAATCTCACAACATTTTGATTAAAAGCCTTTACTCTGGCTCTTTTAGCTTCATCCTATGTTTCTTCTTTTCTTTTTTTAGAGACAACATCTTGCTCTGTCATCTAGGCTGGAGTGCAGTGGCAAAATCATTGTTCGCTGTAACCATGAACTCTTGGGCTCAAGTGATACTCTCACCTCAGCTTCCTTGGTAGCTGGAAGTATAAATGTGGACCATCACCCTCAGCTAATTTATTGCATTTTTTGTAGAGACACAGTCTTTCTATGTTGCCCAGGCTGGTCTCTAATTCCTGGCCTCAAATGATACTACCACTTCAGCCTCTCAAAGAGCTGAAATTATAGCCATGAACTACCACAACTAGCCTCATCCTACATATTTCTTAACAGGCATATAATGTGTCCAAACAACCTTGACAATTTCATTTTCTTCTGAAATCAATTTAATGTCAAAAAGTTTTAATATCTAATACAGCCATCCATAGGTCTCCCAAATAAAATACTGACAATGGATGAAACTAGAGTTAGATGGTAACCTTTGCCTAATTACTAATATATACCTTCTATTTTAGGTTACACAAACAAAGTAGACAAGGGAAGTTTTCAGTTTGGACCGAGAAGCCTACTAAAAACATTCAACTGTTAAGGTGTTTCCAATGTTGATAAAGTAGAATGGTATAATGTAATATATGATAACAAATTACTACCAAATGTATCTGACCATTTTCTTAATGCTTTTCTTAATAATTTTCTGTTACTTTTTTGTTCTATGACCCATATTTTCATTATTCTATTGTCAGTTAATTACAGTCTAATCTGTCACAGCTGTCTCTAGCTTCTTTTCATCTTAACATTTTTCATACAACTACTGTCAACTATACACAAATAAACTAGAAAACCTAGAAGAAATGGGTAAGTTCATGGACACATGTACCCTCCCAAGACTAAACAAGGAAGAGGCCTAACCCCTGAATAGACCACTAACAAGTTCTGAAATTGGGGAAGTAATTAGTAGCCTACCAACCAAACACAACCCAGGACCAGATGGATTTATAGTTGAATAGTTCCAGAGGTAGAAAGAGAAGCTGGTATCATTCCTTCTGAACCTATTACAAAAAATAGGCAAACAGGGACTCCTTCCTTACTCATTTTATGAGGCCAGCATCATCCTGATTCCAAAACCTGACAGAGACACACAAAAATTTCAGGCCAATATCTCTGGTGAACATTGATGCAAAAATCCTCAATAAATTACTGGCAAACCAAATCCAGCAGCACCTCAAATAATGTATCCAACACAATCAAGTTGGCTTCATTTCTGGAATGCAAGGCTTGTTCAACATATGCAAATCAATAAATGTAATTAATCACATAAACAGAACCAATGTCAAAAACCATATGATTATCTCAGTAGATGCAGAAAAGGCTTCGATAAAATTTAACCCCCGTTCATGCTAAAAATCCTCAAGCTAGGTATTGACAGAATGTATTTCAAAATAATAAGAGCTATTTATGACAAACCCACAGCGAATATCATACTGCATGGGCAAAACCTGGAAGCATTCCCTTTGAAAACCGGCACAAGACAAGGATGCTCTCTCTCACCACTCCTATTCAACATAGTATTGGAAGTGCTGGCCAGGGCAATCAGGCAAGAGAAAGAAATAAAAGGTATTCAGATAGGAAGAGAGGAAATCAAATTGTCTCTGTTTGTAGATGGCATGATTGTATTTTTAGAAAACCTCATCATCTCAACTCAAAATCTCCTTAAATTGATAAACAACTTCAGCAAAGTCTCAGGATACAAAATCAATTTGCAAAAATCACAAGCATTTCTATACACCCATAATAGACAAACACAGAGCCAAATCATGAGTATACTCCCATTCACAACCGCTACAAAGAGAATAAAATACCTAGGAATACAACTTACAAGGGATATGAAGGACCTCTTCAAGAACGACAAACCTCTGTTCAAGGAAATAAGAAAGGACAAAAACAAATTAAAAAAAACATTCCATGCTCATGGATAGGAAGTATCAGTATCATGAAAATGGCCATACTGCGAAAAGTAATTCAGTGCTATTCCCATTAAGCTACCACTGACTTTCTTCACAGAATCAGAAAAAACCTACATTAAATTTTATATGAAACAAACAATAAACCCATATATTCAAGACAATCCTAAGCAAAAGAACAAAGCTGGAGGCATCACACTAACTACCTTCAAACTATACTACAAGTCTACAGTAACCAAAACAGCATGGTACTTGTACCAAAACAGATATACAGACCAATGGAACAGAACAGAGGACTCAGAAATAATGCCACATATCTACAACCATCTGATCTTCGACAAACAGGCCAAAACAAGCAACGAGGAAAGAATTCCCTATTTAATAATTGGTGTTGAGAAAACCAGCTAACTATATGGAGAAAACTGCAACTGGACCCTTTCCTTACACCTTATACAAAAATTAAGATGGATTGAAGACTTAAATGTAAGACCTAAAACCATAAAAACCCTAGAAGAAACTGGACAATACTATTGAGGACAGAGGCATGGGCAAAGACTCCATGACCAAAACACCAAAAGCAATGGCAACAAAAGCCAAAATAAAGATCTTCTGCAGAGCAAAACAACAAAAACAACAATGACCATATATATATACACACACACACACACACACACACACACACACACACCCCATCAGAGTGAACAGATAACCTACAGAATGGGAGACAAGTTTTGCAATCTATTCATCTGACAAAGGGATAATATCCAGAATCTACAAGGAACTTGAATAAATTTACAAAAAAAAAAAAAGTGAATGAAGGATATGAAGAGACACTTTTCAAAAGAAGACATTTATGCAGCCAACAAATATATGAAAAAAAGCTCATCATCGCTGGTCATTAGAGTAATGCAAATCAAAACCACAATGAGATACAATCTCATCCAGTTAGAATGGCAATCATTAAAAAGTCAGGAAATGACAGATGCTGGAGAGGATGTGGAGAAATATGAATGCATTTACACTGTTGGTGGGAGTGTAAATTAGTTCAACCATTGTGGGAGACAGTGTGGTGATTCCTCAAGGATCTAGAATCAGAAATACCATTTGACCTATTACTGGGTATATACCCAGAGGATTATAAATCTTTCTACTATAATTACACATGCACACATATGTTTATTGCAGCACTGTTCATAATAGCAAACACTTGGAACCAACCCAAATGCCCATCAATATAGACTGGATAGAGAGAATGTAGCACATATATACCATGGAATACTATGAAGCCATAAAAAAGGATGAGTTCATGTCCTTTGCAGGGACATGGATGAAGCTGGAAATCATCATTCTCAGCAAACTAACAGCAACAGAAAACCAAATACCACATGTTCTCACTCATAAGTGGGAGTTGAACAATGAGAACACATGGATACAGGGAGGGGAACATCATACACAAGGGCCTGTGGGGGGTTGGGAGCTAGGGAAGGGATAGCATTAGGAGAAATACCTAATGTAGATGATGAGTTAACGGGTGCAACAAACTACCATGGCATGTATATACTCAAATAACAAACCTGTACGTTCTGCACATATATCCCAGAACTTAAAGTATAATAAAAATAGTAAGATTCACCAGATTTCCAACACCTAACAACATATTCCTTCCTGTTCCCAGAGGAGGGCCCCTTCGTTTCCTGCTCCTGACCCTTACACCTACATATGGTGATGGTAAGTGGGTATGAGGCTGTTCAGATGGATCTACAAATGAAGACTTGCTTAGATGGACCAGTCCTTGACAACAAGATGAATATTCATCTGTGACTGAGCATGAGAATCTGAGCTTGTTTGTACCCATCCTTCTTGAGAAGGCTTTTTAGGTATTCAAAAGTACTTGGGTGTTATCATCTTAGCCTGCTTTGGGGGTACCGCAAGCCCTGTAATGCTGGGCTTTGTAGGGAGAGGTACTGCCTTGGTGGTGTTCAACAAGATTCAGAAGAAATATCTGAATTACCAGGCACAGACTCTAGTTCTCTTCCCTGACTTTCTCCCAAATAAATGAAGTCTTTGTTCTAAGCCATTTTGATCTGTATTTGTGGTGACACAGCACTTCCGTGGCCATGATTATTGGGTCTGTGCTAGATCAGGCAGGAAGCCAGCAGAGCACTGCTTCTCATCCAAGGCTCATTGCGATCACTGCCTGGCTAGCACCTATGTTCACTGAAAGCACGGAGGTTCTACATTCAGCAGGTGGCAGTGCCAGCCAAGCTTGTGTCTTTCCCTTCATGGTGGCAAATTACCCCAGGCTCCTGGTACATCCAGAGGTACAACGTGGAAAGTGGGGCCTAGAGTCAAAAACCTTAGAGGTCTACCTGATATTCTGTTGTACTGTGGCTGAGCTGGCACTCAAGCCACAAGAGGTAGTCCCTGCCATTTTTCCTTTCCCTTTCCCTTTCCACAAGCAGAGGAGGTTCACTCCATTGCCAGCATCACCATAGCCCCATGGGAGTACTACCAGGCTACCAACAATATTCCTTTCAGGCCCATGGGCCCTTTATTCAGCTTGTGGTGAATGCTTCCTAGCCTGGGACTCACGTTTCTGGGCAATGTGTTCCTCTCTGGCTCAGAGCAGGTCCAGAACGGCCATCCAAGTGCCAAAGCCTGTAATTGAGGACTCCAAGGGCCTTCCTAGAGCTCTACCACCCTGGGGCTAAGCTGGTGCCTAAGATGCAACACAAAGTCCCCTTTACTTTTCCCTCTGCTTTACTCAATTAGGAGTTTTGCCCCACCGTCACCACAGCTGGTAACATGCTGAGTCTCATCATAAGCCAGCAAGTCACAGAGACTCATCTGAAGCCCAAAGTATACCACCTCAGTATTGCTGTTGGTTATTCAGGGCCCAAGGGCTGTTTTGTCAGAAGTTGATGGGGTTCTACCAGGACTAGGTCCTTCCCTTCAAGACAGTGGGTTCTATTCTGGTCCAGGTTATGTCCAGAAATATTGCCTGAGAAGTAGGACCTGGAAAGCAGTCCTCATGACTTTGAGTCATACCCTATCCAAATGTGGCTGAGCTAGTATCCATGATGCAAGGCAAATTCCTCTTTATCCTTCACTCTCCTCCCCTCAAGTGGAAGGACAGAGTCTCTTTTGGAATCTTGAGCTGTGCAGCCTGCGGTTGAGGGAGTGGGGATGAAAGCACTTGTTTGGCCACAGCTGCTGGTCTATCAGTAAGTCATGTGATCCATAAGTCCACTGGATCTGAGCTCAGTTCAGCACTAGGATTTGCCTAGGAGTTGCAATCCATGTGTTCCAGACTGCCTTTCAAGTTTGTTTAGTTCCCCTGAGCACTTTAGACCATGGTGATGAGAATTGAAGCCTATGGCTGGAATTCAAGATCTGACCACTGGAATGTGTGATTTCCCTCTGGCTAGAGCTGCTTTAAATATTCTTTCTCCATGGGTGGGCATTAGCTGAGTTTAGTCCAGTTTTCCTTTCTGCTGTGACAGGGCAGCACCGGTTTCAATGCAATATATCACAATTGCTGCACTCTCCCTCTCGCCGAAGCACTGATTCTCTCTCTGTGCCATGAGGCTGCTGCCAGGAAATAGTGGAGGAGTGCTGTCAGCAATTCAAGACTGTCTTTTCTGTCCTCTGTAATGCCTTTTTCAGTGATATGAAGTCAAAGCTAGGTACTATAAGTGCTCACTTGATTTTTGATTCATATAAATTTGTTTTGTGTAGATAGTTGTTAAACTGGTGTCCTTGGCGGGGGGCAGGGGCAACCAGTGAATCCTTCTATTCAATCACCTTGCGCTTCCCCTTTCCTTCCCTTCCCTTCAACTTTTTAAGTGCTTTTTACTTGGGTTGGACTCTTTACCAGTCTTCAAAAAAGTATATAATAACTACCTGTCCTACTTTTCTTTCAAACTTTCAACTTTATTACATAATTCAGTTTCCACTATAATCACATTTACATCAGTTAGATTGTATTTTCTAATTATGGATGAGACAATGGTTCATTCCTTTTCACCTGCTTTTACTTCTGATTGTTGTGATCTCTTCTTCATATCATATTATGAAATCATTTTTTTGGTAAAATGGCAATTTTTTATAATATACCTGACAGGAACATCATCTTCCTATTCAGAACTTCTGTAATTCCTTGAGCTGAAAATGTGTCCATGTCTCTTTCTCTTTAGAATGGTACAGAATTAGAGAACAGGTACGTGTCCATCATTGTTTCTGCTTCATCCTCTAAAATAATATATGCTCATTTAACTCAGACCTCTCTATAGCATGGTTAAATTAATGTTTTCTTAAAGCATACAGAGCTTATTTATCGTGAGAGTTCAGTTCTTCTAATTCCACATTAAAAATTAACCCCAGGTATAAAAAAAATCATTTGTGGTCTTGTTACCTAAATAATATATATACTAACCCTCTCAGTACCCAGAGCAGAGATGCCTGTCAACCAGCACATTTACTGAATAGCTGTTGCATTTAAATGAAGGTTTGAATTTCTAAACAATTTATTTCCATATCATTCTACACTAATCATGTAATTAAATGTTTTTCTTTCTGTAAAAACAGTTTAGTCTTATCATATTGAAAAGGACAATGCCCCCAAATGAATATCCTTCTTAGAGATCTCAAACAGCTTGAGGGATTAAAAGATGAAAGTTCTTGGTTTCAAACATCTGACTTACTTGTTCAGGGTCTAGATGTTAAAGATTAAGTGACTGAATTCCTCAGACGGAAGTTCTTGTTCAGAATGACTTGCTATTTTGTTTCCATGTGTATCCTTTGAGGCTATTTGTCTAAGGAAAGGAGATTTTTTTGCCATTTGTAAAACTAAATCTTAGAGAAGAGCCAAGATAGACACATGCTGGGATTCATAACCTTAAGGCAACCACAGTGGAAGGGTGAATGCCTGTGAATCAGTGTTGCTTCTGAATGTCAAAAGTTTGATGAGACGCTGTGAGGTGAGGAGCAGTCTTCATGGTGAGACTAATAAAGTAAGAATTTCGCTAGACTATCAAAGCAGTGACATTAATTTTAGAGATGTTCTCTAATAGAACCTAACACTGCACTGACATATATGACAGAAGAACTATTATTTTAACCTTCGGTAATTTTATTAATTATCATTATGTAATGAAATATGCAGTCCCCATTGCTGCTACAATTTTCTTGAGGAGCTCAACTGCAAACTTCAGCAAAGCTGCTGACCTTCAGTTCAGAAAAAATCATGTGAGTTTCATTATGAATAGCATTGAAAAAGTTTGTCAAATGGAAATATTTGTAACAAAAAACTGATGCAACTTAGGAAGCTGAATGTTCTTTCAAAAGTAAATTTTAAAAGTGTTTTGTTTAAATTATATGACAAGAGCTTCCTTGGCATTTAATAGCCTTGAATCTATTAAGAGGTAGATAGAACAGTTCAATAGAATCTGTCCAGTATGCACTCCATTATTAAAGCATTTACTATAAATACTGTGGCTGTATAACTCTGTGGGCCTATAACATTGTCTTGTAAATGAAGTTGTTATTTAAATATATTTTTTAAATGTTGACAATTATGTACTTAGAATAATGGAACTAACTTGTAATAATAATAAAAACTGAAGTTACTACCTATGCTTTCTGGTGGTTGATGTATGTTGTCCAGAAAAGTAAATTTGCATTGTTTTCTTGAGAAAACACTAGTTTCTGACCCTATGTGATCCACTTTTGGCTCCAAATATAGTTATAGGGTTTATCCCTTTAAGAGGATTTTAAATCAGTTTGAAATACAGTAGACAATCAAAAGCAAATATTAAATTACTGTTTCAAATTATATATTAGTTTTATTTAGAAGGTGGCAAATATATAAATTACTTATATTTTCTTTTACGTTTTGTTTTCTGTATTCAAACAGGAAATATATATAATGTAGAGTCCCACATGTGCATCCTTCAGGATGACCCATACTATGGAACCACTGGGAAATAGCTTTAAAGGAGTTTTAGTAGCTAAACTTGGCATTTGGAAAGTGTATTCTGTGTTTAATAAGATGAACACAAGCCAAGATTTCAGGCAAACAGTGAGCAAGAAATTTCCCTTCATTTTGAAAGTTTATTACAAACCCACTGAGCAGTCTAGAGTATGGAATTGGAGAGCAAGGATCAAGAAAATGGTTGAACAGCAAAAATTAGGAATCACTACTGATCCAAGTTTACCCTTAAGAGAAATACCACAGTATCAAGCAAGAGTGAGATAACAAAGTTGACAATGATGGTTTTGAAACATTTAAGGCAGAATGTAAATTTTAATTCAGAGGTATTATTTTTTGGATTGTGAGTACATTGACTGAATGTATGTTTATTATGTTATTACTGGTTCGATTTATATTGTTGAAAATATAGAGATTATCCTAAGAAAACTCAAAAAGGAAATATAAAATATTCCTTTAGTCAGTTTAAAAGCTCTAGAATAGGTTTCATTTTGGAATAATTCAGAATCAACAGAATTTCAGAAAGATTGTTGAGTACATTTTTGCTTCTAGAGACTTATAGATTGCTCATCAATTGAATTTCTGTTGTTACCCTTCTCTAGATTCTCATAGCCACCTTCAACCGAAATAGCCCAGTTTTATTACACACTGAGCTTTTCAAGCAAATAAATTAAACACTGTACTATTTTAGATAATGTTATTCAGGGTTTTTTTGGGGGGGAGAGGGTTGTCCGGTGTTGTAGAAAATATCATCAATGACAATGTGATTTGTGTATTGTGTACTTGTGAACTATTTGCTTGTATATTAAAGCTACCAATATCACTCTGCATTTGTAATTGTTCAGTTCCAAGTGAGTCTGCTTATATATGAGCATCTGATTGCTTCACTGTGTTTTCCAGAACATTAATGTTGAACATTTATGTATTAAAATACAAATTATTTTATTGTATTTTTATTTCCTTCTATTTCTCCTCTGGATGAAAGTTAAAACGTATTTTTTTTATGATACAGAAGTTATATTGTCTATGGATTTTATCACAACATGTAAAATGTTAAAAAAAAAAAAAAGGTCTTGTCTCTCTGTTAAGGCTAAAAATCACTGGTGTAGAAGATTCAAAAAAGGTGATATTAGCCTGTTTTATTTTCTAAGCTATTGTACATTCCCCTAAAGATCAAATTTAGCAAACACATTGAATTTCCTGCAAGAAGTTAAACATTATTCAGATTATAATAGGTACAATAAATATTGAATGAATAACAAATGAATGCAATTCTCAAGGTTGCAGAAGGATAAATTTTGACCTGAAATTATAGAAATAAGGATTGGTGAATATGAGGCCATTAGAAATACATAAAAATTTTTAAGCTCCACAGAATTACAATGATGAGAAAAAAGGAAGTGTGCATTAAGGGGGCAAATAATGTGAGAAGTACTGAAAGAGGAAAGAGAGCTGAATTGGAATGCTGAAGATACATATGCTTATATACATGTATGTGTTAGCAGAGTTTGCCCAAGTTTAGGAAAATTAAGATGAATTATTCTTTTTGTCAAAAATATCAGGATAAACAAGTAATTAAGAAAGAGAAAAAAAATCAGAAGTATGGATTTCCCTTACATTATATTATTCATATAATGGCTATGAATTTACAACTAGTGTAATATGACTTTTTTCCTTAAGAATTCCAGAAAACAGAACTTGCTCTCAGCTTTTAATAGTAGCAGTCAATTGTTTTTCATCTGGATTTTGTCTGATGGAAGATAACAAGTAATGATTTCCTTTTATATGTCAATTACATATCAGTAAAACTGCTTTTAAAAAGAATGATTTTCTAGGATGCAACTTTTTTTGCTTGGTGAATAAAACAGTAAGATTTAAATATATATATATATATATATATATATGTGTGTGTGTGTGTGTGTGTGTTAGTGATGTAGAGGTTGCTGAGACAAACCTTTGATATGGATGTTATGCTGAGAGTTCCAGATTTTTTTTTTTTTTAAGAGATCAGATTCCAGCTAAGGGTTGATTTTAGAACAGAATACTCTATGACTAATGGCCTTTCATTTATCAAATAACTGGGACAGAAGATATTAACAGGACATACAGCAAAGCTTCAGATGGGCTACAAGATTAAAATTATTCCAGTGTATCCAGAGACATGATTGATGAGACTGGATATTTTAAAAAGTACAATTGTTTATTTCCTTATAAAATAACTGCTATTATATGACATAATGTGTGATCATTTAGTTTACTTTTGTTAATAAACTCCCATTTTGTTGTGTTATGACTGAACATAAGAGTGGGGAAAACTCAAATGTATACATGCACACACACCATTATGTAATCTGCTGATCTGAGATGAGGAAGGAAATAATGTGAGAAAATGTAGAACTTCTAAGAAAACCAAACAGCTGTAAAACCTATCATTCATTCATTAGTATCTATAGTGTAGAATGGGTTTGACACACTACATCTCACTTAATTCTGTTAAGTTGAAACTCATTCATCTATTTGGCTCTATGTGCTGTTTTTAATTTTTTTTTTTTGATGAACCAAGTTTTTATGAAAAGTTTGAATAGTATATCTAAGCAATTGAAATGATTTATGGAACGATTCAAACTGCAAAATGAACACATCAACATAAGTACTTATGTACTATCAATCTGTGATTACAATACATTACATCATAGTCACAAAAAAGCTAGTTTCTTTGTACAATTGTCTCTTGGTATCTGCAGGGGATTGGTTACAGGACACCTGTGGATACCAAAATCTGTGATGTTCAAGTCCTTTACACTAAATGAAACAGAATTTGCATATAACCTATGGACATCCTTCTGTATATATCAAGTCATGTCATTAGATATATTTTCTATATCTAATACTATGTAAATGTTAAATAAATTATACTGTATTATTTTGTTACTATTTTTTATTTCTACACTGTTTTTTTTTTTTAGTTTTTCACTTGCATATTTTTGATCCCCCATTGATTGAGTCCATGGATATGGAACACACAGATACAGGGGGCTGAATATACATTTCTAATACAGCTTTTGGTTTTATATATTTACATTCTTATTTAAAAGTTAATTCAGTTGAGTTTTCCTCAGCTAATAATCTCCTGGTATGCTCTCCCAGTGAAAGTATAAGAGTTTCCAAATTGAACTGTTTATGTATTCTATATATTCCCTCGCTTTGACATTTGGACTATTATTTCTTTCTCGATTTACAAAGATCCTCTCTACCATCACTACCTTTTCACAATTTCTAGGTTCTGAGAATTAGCTATTCTTCTTCCCTGCAAAGAAATAGACCATTAAATGTATATTAGTTAAGTTACTAGAGCTTAAAGCTCTGCAAGATGATGATACCTTCCAGTGAACATTCCTTTCCTCATAAACTCAATTATCTAGAAAAATAAAATGGCTAACAAAGATTCCGGCCATATGATTGATTACCTCATGTTGCATTTGATTTTTCCTCTTACTCTTTAGTTGATGCCTTAATAATTTGGATGAATTCTTTATGACACATGGCAATTTTACTCCTAAATCTGGGCCTCTCAAAAATTTTCCCCTAGCTCCTGGACCATCCTAAATGCATAAATCTATGGTGCTATGACATTGAAGTGCTAGTCAGAGAACGGTATTCATAGTTAGGCTAATACAATAGGGAAGAAGAAATTGAACTGAAATGAATTCAAAATCCAGAGAAGAATGGAAAAAGAACAGGAGTGTGATATTTCCTAGCTTGAGTTTTCATAGATCTTCATTTTAGAGAAGAATACTACAGGGGCACTGATTTTTTTTTCTGTAATACAAAGCTATATAACTATTACATGCATGCATGTATCTATATATGCACACACATACACACACACACACACACACACACACACACGAAATTAGGCCTGCAAGGCTGGCTCAGTTTCTCACTAATTACCAGGAGAGATTTTACTTAGCCCTGAGCCAAGCTGCCAAAGCTACCTACATGAATCTCTTCATAATGACATTACTTACACATTGAAAAAATAAAAACACTATGCCTCCTCCATTTCTGTTCTCCATGTTCCTATCTAACACTTACAACCTCTACATCGAAACCTACTCAGAAATTGTGAAAATTCTCTTTTCAGAAATAATCAAATAAATGGTAGCTGTATGTTAGTCTTGACTGCTGTGTTGGAAATCTTTCCAATTCAGAAACAAGAAAACTTTTCATGCTTTTGAGTTTAAAGATTGGACAGCACTTTAGTAACAAATGGAAAAGACAACAGAGGGCACCCTAGCCCAACTTTCCATCTAGTTAAGAGTCCTGGGTGGTTAGGATAGGAAAATGTAAGGCTGGATTCATGCTTGTCTTTGATAACCATGTCATGCATACTCTTCTGTAGCATGAAAGAACAGAAAAGTAGTTATTGAGAGACCCTTCTCCATAGAAGAATTAAATCAATGGCTTTTGCTTAAGAGTCAGCAGCATGAAGACTTTCCCATGAATCATGGTACATTGTTGTCTCAACCTCACGTATCTGTAGTAACAGATCATCAAACAAGTCATAGGCACAGTTATGCAATATTGAAAAGTGTCCCTCAATTGTGGCTTCTGTACCTGGCCTTTACATGCCCTTCACACAGTTGTTGGGGAATGGTGGGGCGTTGATTTATTAATGAGGTATGTTGTCCCAGAAACTTGTAATCTCTTTCTATTGAAAGAATTATTTAATCTTTCCCTGCAGTTGATGGGGTGTGCAAATGTTAAGCTTGGGTTAAAAAATGCCATTAGCATGTGGCACTGACACAGACATGTTTTACAACCCCTGATGTAGCTCTTAAGCCCATGAGTGATCTATAGCAAAGCAGCAAATAAGGTTTACATGATGTCTTTGAATAGGTCACAACATAGTCAGAGAATGACAAATGAAGATGAGCCATAACCTAGTTAGCACCCAGAAATGATCTTCAGCAAGGCTAATTCGTCTGGTCACAGACAAATAACAGAATTTTCTTCTGTTCACTTCTCAAATGCTGACACTTTTATCTTAAATGTGAAAGGTTATTAGATTGATTTGAGGAGGTGAAGAAGAGACATTCGGTCAAAAAAAATAATAGCCTAATATATGCTGCCTGCTGAATACATTACTGCTTTGGCTGCCTTCTGCCAGTCTACATCTCATTATTCCACGTGTGCATTATATATACTAATAACACTTGACTGATTAAATCTAAAGGGATAATCCTAAACATAACCAAGCATATTGCTTTCTACAGATATTTTAGATATAGGTTTCATTTTCAAAGGCATTTCTTAAAATTATATTGTTTTCAAAATTCATTTTAGTCAAGTTGTAATTAAAAAATATTACCAAAATGGGAAAAATGCTTACAGATATTGATTTATTCAGATTTGTCACTAAGTATTCTATACACACAGAAATTACACATACATAATACTACATATGTATGCCAGATTTCATGAGAAAACTAGCATGATTAAAAACAGATAATCAACTTCAAACTTCCCCAAAGCTACTCTTTTCCATACAGAAATGAAAGAAAGTGTAGATAACAAAATGAAATAGACTCTCTTTCTGTTGTTCCCTGTCTTTTTCATGTAAAGCTCTATATAAAGTCAATGTTTTACCTTACAACATATACTTTATGCTAATTGCTATACACTAGTGTGACACCTAGTTAAAATATTTATATATGTACTATATGTATTACTCTAAGTGAATTATTTTAGATTAGTTCAACATTATTAAACTACTTAATCTATTTCAGACTAATCAGAACAAAGAACTCTTAAAGCAGCATCTGAGATAATACAGTCAGAAATATATTTGTAATATTTAAATGTAAATCATGTTGGGCAATAAAGGGAAATGAGAAAAATTCATCCATTTTTAATAAACTATAATCTGGTAATTTTAAAGATAATTATCTTGATTAGCCTCATAGTATGTAATAAGTGCAGCATGGTATAGTAGAAAAAAAATTGTGATCAAATACTTCTGAGACAGAATTCCAGCATCAATTATTAGCATTTTGATAAATAGTTCCTTTACTGCTCTAAAACTCAGTGTCATTATTTGTAGAAACAAATAAAACTAGAATGATGATGAATATTACACAGATATCAAATGTAAAGATTTCACAGAGACTTGATTTAGCAATGATACCAATACTGTAGCTATGCTCTAGCTATTATAATTCTGTGTCCTCTCAGAAACATACCTTTTTCCATACAATTCCACTCAAATAGGTAGTTTACCCAGTCACAAAAATACCACATCTATACCAAATTATTTTGGGAAAAGTATAATAATTAGGCATAGAAATAACACATATTCATGCAAATGATAAAAAATTGGAATACTTGATACTGTCCAAAATAGATGTAATGGTATAGATAACTTATTTTCAAATATATTTCCACATAATTTACTTATTTGCTCACTTGCGTGGAGTTCCAAAAGGTAGACATATACATTTAAAACCATCACTATTTACATGTAAGCATAGATAATTCCAGATTTGCCTTTTCTTTGTGTCTATGTGTGTGTATGTACATGTATACATCATGGATATGTATCTGCGTGCATCTATCTATGCAAATGAACATATATTTTGGATTACATAGAGTATGTTCTGTTATCTGCTATTAAACTTAATACATCATGAATGTGTTTCCATATAACCAGCTGAATATTATAAAATATGTAACATTTAAACAAGTTTCTTGAAGATAATCTGACTCCAGTTGGAGAAATACTCATATTCCTTTACCTATTAGAAAGAATAGTAGCTATGGTTGATAATTAATATCAGTTTGGGGAAACTGAATTAAAAAAAATTATTGTATATATTACTGAAGCAAGAGATTGTCAAAGACAAGATGTCCTGAAGAATAAGGAGATGTTTTCACTAAGGCAATTGCAATAAAGAAAATGTTCATTGTTAAGTGACAACTCAAAAACAAAGGGGGGACGCTGAAAACTTAGATGGGCAGGTACATAAAGGAATTTTAGGAAGACTGGAGGCAATCTTATCTAAGAAGGTAAAGGGTGAAAGTGGGTTTTAACAGAGTCAAGCTGATTCTGGAGCATCAAAAGGTGGAGAGATATCTTAACCATCTCTCTTTTCCCAGAGTACAGGACTTAAGTAAAATTACACGTTAGTAAGCCTAATAAACATAGGCATAAAATGGAAGAACCTGAAAATTTGTAACAATGGCAATAGCTAATCTGGATGATTTTGGTCAAAATAGTTGTTTTTCTTAATTCAGCACTAACAGTATAAGGAATCAATTAATATCAACTGCATTCATAGCACAACTCACAACTATAATGTACTGACACAAATGTAGCCAGAACTTGACTAAGAGATACAAGGAAAGTCTTGTTATTATTTAAGCTTCAAGTCTATAGCATTAATCTCTCCAATAGGATAGCAAAATGTAGTGCCAATTTCTACATTTCTATTCCCCTGTGTAATATTCCAAAGGAATTACAGAGAGGTAATTCAAGTAAATATATGAGTCTATATGGTGATTTTGACCCAATGTCCCCTGACTCTGCATGTCACCCTGCTTTTCTATGGATTACTGAGCAGACCACTCCCAGTTTTGGTCCCACATTTGTGAAACTATAATTAAACTTTCCAAGCTGTTGCTACCATTGGGACCATTTGTCAAAAACACAGAATTTTGTCTCAATTTCTTTCTATGGATCTAAATATAACGAAACATTTAATAAGATTGTGCTGAATCTCAGGGGAAGTAAAATAGCATTACACTGGCGAGTAACTTCAAAGGGTTGGACTGAGGTTATTTCTTCTTTACTCAAGCCACCTCCATTAAATTTCTGATTGCTTTGGTGTTGTTAAAAAGCTTGAGTATCTATTCCAATATGTGTCTGTTTCTCTTTCTTGCTTTCTGGTCAAACTTCTCAAGCAAATTTGCTTGCAAAAGAATGTCATATGAAATGATTCCTTTTTAAAAACAACACACAGCCTTCAATAGATGTTTCAAACAAACCAGGTGAGGCACATTTAAAGCAGGTACTGGGCTAATTACTCTGATATAGTCCATATAGGATCTAAATGGCTCAACTTGCTCCATTTCAAGGGCATCTTAGTCCATTTATTGCCGCTGAAAAAGAATATCTGAGGCTGGATAATTTATGAAGAAAAAGGGTTTATTTGTTTGACAGTTCTGAAGACTTCAGAAGAAGCATGACACTGGTATCTGCATATGGAGAGAGCTTCAGGCCGCATGCACTCATGATGGAAGGTCAAGGGGAGCTCGTGTGCAGAGATCACATGGCAAGAGAGGAAGCAAGAGAGACAGAGGGAGGAGATAGCAGGCTAATTTTAACTATCAGTTCTTGCAGAAACTAACAGAGCAAGAACAAACTCACCACAGAGAGGGCATTAATCTATTCATGAGGGATCTGCCCCCATGACCCAAATACATCCCATTATGCCCCACCTCCAACATCAGGGATCAAATTTCAACATGAGTTTTGGAGAGGTAAAATCTAAACCATAGCAAAGAGTTGCACAAAGCAACAGCAATTACGGTATGCAAAGGTGCATGGTATGGTATCACAGCCCCTAAATCTCAGTGCCTTAACATATAATTTAGACCTCATTTAAAACACCTGTTATTATCACCTAAGGATTCTGTTGTACATTATCCTCATTGTGTGACCCAGGCTTATGGAATTGTCATCAACCAGAACAAAGGTAATTACCAGAAGGAAAGAATGAAAAATCGACAATTTTTCTATAGAAGAGACTCACATTAATTCTGCTCAAATTGCATTCACTAAATCAAGTCACAATGCTCCACTAGCATGAAGGGGTCTCTCAAAGCAAAGATTGCAGTGAGCCAGTTAAACAGGCCAGAGACTTTATTCAAGCCCACTGCCATGAAGAAAGCAGTCAGATTCAGCCTGAGCTCAACTCCACTGAAACAAAAGTTTAAAGGGGATTTCTTTAAGAGTAGGGTAGGAGAACCTTAGGCCACCTGTGTTTGCTAACTGGCTTTACCCAATGGAAAAGTAAACTTCCTCTGATCTACTTGGCAGGACATAGTTTTCCACATTGCAGCAAGGCCCCTCCCCAAGTTAGAAGTTAAGACTCCTACCTTTCCATAGAAACGGAGAAATAGAGGAACTACCTCCCTTAATGATTATATGCGAAAGGAACAGATGCCACGTCCTTGAGAAAGTTACTCTTGGCTTGTAAAATGCAAGAAGCTTTAAAAAAAACCACATGCATCTCAGAGGGAAAGAGATACAATGAAAAGTTTTTTCACAATGAAAAGTTTTCTAAAGTCTGTGTTCTAAGAAAAAAGAGGGCAGGACCCTAGAGGCAGGAAGAAGCCTGCATAAAGTTTATTCAAGCTGAGAGTGTCTTAGGTCAGGGAGCTGCATTCCTAATGTGGGTCTGAGAAGGTTTATTGATCTTTTAGGTGGACAACATCAGAGGCTACTGCCAACACAAAACATTTCACTCTTAGTTGGTGACTCACCTGCAGTGTGGGCTTATATTGAGCCTCTTTAAATTTCCATTTCTGCCAATAATAGTGAAGAGCTTCTGTTGGCTTCAATGGCAATAAAACCACTTACCCATTATGGAACTCTAACCAGCCTCACCTACCTACTGGCAGAATGTGGGTGTCCTTCCGCTACTAGTTTCACATAGTGTAGAAGCCTTGTTGACTTTGACCGGGAGTAACCTGGCTCTGTGTGACTAATATTCAGCTCAAAGCCAGTCACTGAAGGTTTACCTCTTTCTGACAGAAACAGTTCATAGACTCCAATTTAAAAACTCGGGGGAACAGACCCACCAATGCAAAACAATACAGACAAATACCTCAGCTATGGTGACAGACGGAACCCCTGGAATTATTTATGCCAGATTCTCTGCAGATGTCATCACCCCTTCCAGGACAGTTTTAATATCCAAATTCAGTATGCCACTTTTAATAATTTTGTGCTCAATAGGTAAAAACAGACCATAATTGTCATTTTTAACCACATAGATCCCAGCAAGGGAGAAGGAATTATGCCTATTAAGGGTGCTAAAGGCTAATTAGGAACTTGTTAGCTCTGTTGACACTTATGCAAATCTGCAAGCATAAGACTGGGGATTGTTAACTACATGATATAACTTGCTGAAAAGTGCTAAGGAATCAGCCAACCGCAGCAGCAATGGCAGCTCACTCTGAACTGGTAAGACATCTGTCATTCAGCCTCAGGGATGTTTGGTGCTCTCAAGGACCTAGAAATAGAAATTCCATTTGACCCAGCAATCCCATTACTGGGTATATATCCAAAGGATTATAAATCGTTTTAGCATAAGGACACGTGCACATGAATGTTCATTGCAGCACTGTTTACAATAGCAAAGACCTGGAACCAACCCAAATGCCCATCGATGATAGACTGGACAGGGAAAATGTGGCACATGTACACCATGGAATATTATGCAGCCATCAAAAACGATGAGTTTGTGTCCTTTGTAGGGACACGGATGAATCTGGAAACCATCATTCTCAGCAAACTGACACAAGAGAAGAAGATCAAACACCACATGTTCTCACTCATAGGCTGGTATTGAACAATGAGAACCCATGGACATAGGGAGGGGAGCGCTATACACTGGGGTCTGTTGGGGGGAAATAGGGGCGGGACAGTGGGGGATGGGGAGTTGGGGAGAGATAATATGGTGAGAAATGCCAAATATAGGTGATGGGGAGGAAGGCAGCAAATCACACTGCCACGTGTGTACTTATGCAACAATCTTACATGTCCTTCACATGTACCTCAAAACCTAAAATGCAATAAAATAAATTTAAAAAAAAAAGACCTAAATTTCCTGCCTGGGATCTCCACTAACAAGTTCCATATATTACTTATTAGACACATTTAATGAAACCCATCTCTGCAACCAGAATGTGATGGGTAGGGATGTGTCATGCTGTGTAATTCTATGAGGTCACTCATCTTTTGTAGTCCTTCCAAAATTAGAGAATGACCTAATAGAACCAGAGATATTAGTAATTCTGAAGGTACAGGCACTCTGAAATCTTCAAGACTGTGATCAGGTCTTTAACCCCATTACCTTTTTAAGGGTTATAACTCTTTTAAGGGAAATTTTTATTTCATATATTCTCTCACTATACAGAACCACATTTACTTAAGGTTAAGTTAAGAAACAAAACAGGAGCTTCATGGCCAACCAAATGGTCAATAATTATTATATCTGCTTCCTGGTGGTTTTAAAAGAAAACCTGGCAAATCAGTCAAACTTTAGGTGGGCAACAGAAACATATTGTTACCTGTCAAAAAGTATACAAATAAAAATTATCTTACTCTTATTAAAAGTATTAAGAGCTTCTATTGCACACTGAATATGCACTAGATACAGCAGTGCCTCACCGAACAACTGGGATGTGATCTGATAAATCTGTTAGGTGATTTCATTGTTTTGCAAATATCGCAAAGGTTCCTAGATGTAGCCCACTACACACCACAGCTATATGGTAAAGCCCAGTGCCTCTAGGATCTAAATATGTATAGCATGTCACTGTACTGAATATAGTATGCAGGTGTAACAAACTTACACCAACTATTTGTGTATACAAGCATTTGTATATCTAAACATAGAAAAGCATAAAAATAGAGAATCATAATTTTATGGGACCACTGTCACATATGGGTTCCATCGTTGACAAAAATGTCATCGCATGTATTTGAATGTACATACACTGAATGCATAAATACTCAGCTGAATTGTATAACTACATCTATCTCTAACTTTATTTCTAATTAAGCAAACCATGACATGTTCACCGCAAAAGTTTATTGCCACTAATCTGATGCTTTCATCTTTTTGATAACAGTCAATCTAATAGGTATGAGATGATATCCTTTTGTCATTTTAATTTGCATTTGTCTAAATTACATAGCATCAAAAAATACTTAAAAGCAAGATGACATGAATTAGAAAAACATCCTGTGTTCATGAACTGGAAGAATTAATATCATTAAAAGTTTCACAATATGCAAAGCAATATATAGTACCCATGCAATGCCAATAAAAATTTCAACATCATTCTTCCCAGGAATAGAAAAAAAATTCTAAAATTTATATTATAAAACAATTCTAAAACCACAAAAATCCCTGAGTATCCAAAGGAAACTTGACTAAAAATAACAAAGATGGAGGCAATACACTACCAGATTTAAAAATACATCATGAAGCTATGGTAATCAAAACATGATACTGGCATAAAAATAGACATATCTGCTATATTAATTAATTTTATGTTGCTTCAGAATACCATTAACAGAAATTTATTTAAAAATGAATTTATTTCTTACAGTTCTAGAAACTTGGAAGTATAAGGTTAAAGAGCTTTGTCTAATGAGACTGCTTTCTGCTCATGGGGATTGTGTACAGGGTCCTGGAGTATCTTGTGGCAAGGAGGCTGAGTATGCTAAAGTGCTATCCTCAGATCTCAATTCCTCTTATAAAGCCACCAGTTTCACTTCCATGGTAACCCATTAATCCATTAATCCATGAATGGATCATTCATGAAGGCAGAACCCACATGTTCCAATCACCTCTTAAAGACCTCCTCTTCTCAATTTTGACACATTGAAGATTACATTTTAACATGAATTTTGGAGAAGAAAAATATTCAAGCCACAGTTTCAACCAATGGAATAAGATAGAGAGCCCAGAAGAAAACTACATATCTACAGTCAAATGATTTTGGATCAAGGTGCAAAGAACACACACACACACACACACACACACACACACACACACACAAAAAAAAAAAAAAAAAAAAAAAAAAAAAAAAAAAAAAAAAAAAAAA